>NC_057823.1:13948014-14303014 GCF_910594005.1 Cervus elaphus
GTTGTCTCTGCCTGGAGCACTCTTATCCAGAGAACCAGATAACCTCAGGGTCCTCTCTGTCTTCTCTCCCTCCTTGCCCAAACATTCCCTGACCTAACCTCCACCCAGGCCTCCATGTCGTAAATCATTCTCTGGAGACTCCCTGCTTTCTGAGTTCTCTGTCACTGTTCACCATCCCCCTGCCATCGTAAAATCTACCTACTTAATTTGTTTACTGTCAGACCCCCGCCCCCACCCCCATAGACTGTCAGCCTGGAGGGCAGAGCTTTGGTCCATTTCCCTTTCTGCAGAAGCAGAGTTTCTTTAGTGGCTCAGGGGTGAAGAATCCACCTGCCAAAGCAGGAGATACAGGTTTGATCCCCGGGTAGGGAAGATCCCCTCGAGAAGGAAATGGCAACACACTCCAGTATTCTTGCCTGGGAAATCTATGGATAGAGGAGCCTGGTGGGTTACAGTCTATGGGGTCGACTTAGCAACTAAACAAGATAGAGCAGAGCCTGCACCCAGTAGGGCCCCACTGAAGGAAGCCCCCTGCATCCTTCCTGCTCTGGCCCCTGCTGAGGTGTCATGGTGTTTCCCCCCACCCCCTGCCCTGAAGTCCCAGCCCCAATGCCCCTGGACAATCTCATGACCTCTGGTCCACAACTGTGTGGGGCAAGGAAGGAACATGGGTCCCTGTTGGTCAGATGGAAAACCAGCACCTGGGTGAGGTGGGGTGGGGTGTGATTGGGCCACTGGCCTGAGACTCCTCAGCTAGGAAGTAACTGATCCAGGACTAGTCAACCAATCAGAATGATAGCTGTATATATTTTATATTTTTAGTATTATAGCTGCCATGTAACATGTCATTGGGCTTCCCAGGTGGGGCTCAGTGGGAAAGAACCCGCCTGCCAGTGCAACCTACTCTAGTATTCTTGCCTGGGAAATCCCACAGACAGAGGAGGAAAATGACGTGCGCAGTCACAGGGCACCCCGATCTTCTATCAGAGGTCCGGGGCAAACCCAGTCTCTTCCGCTTTTCGACTGGGTGGTCTCGGGCGGGTGATGTGGCCATTCTGGTCCCCATCTATGGAATGGTCGGAATCTCGCAGCGGGGCTGATGGGAACCCTAAGGGAGTGAGTGAGTTGTCGGGATATAGTTGACAGTAGGGGCTTCCCAGGTGGCTCAGTGGTAAAGAACCTGTCTATCAGTGCAGGAGATAAGGGTTCCATTCCTGGGTTGGGAAGATCCCCTGGGGGAGGGCATGGGAACCCACTCCAGTATTCTTGCCTGGAGAATCCTGTGGACAAAGGAGCCTGGCCAGCTACAGTCCATGGGGTTGCAAAGAGTTGGACATGACTTAGTGGTTAAATAGCAGCAGCAGCGGCAGCTGAGATTATACAGTTAGTGAGTACATCAGGGGCTGTTAGGAAGAGTCCCTTCTCTTTGGTACTGTCTGGGGTGGGGAGGGAGGGGGGACCCCAATATCCTGCCCCCTGGCTTCTGGCGCCACCAGCCCATGCCCAGCCACACTTGCAAGCCTGGGCCGAGGCAGGGGGTCAGATGGGGTCTTTGGGCGGAGAGGGGCATAACAGGAAGCCCCCTGTTAGGGAGACAATGGCAGAGGAAGGGGCGGGCCAGCCCCCACACAGATGAGCCCAGCTGCCGGCTCCAGGAGGGCGGCACAGCTATTGTGAGGCCAGACAGCTGTGCCTGCGCCAGGAAACCCCGGGGAGCAAGGGAAGGGGGTGGGAGGCCGAAGGCTGAGGGCCAGCCCTGACCCTCGACCTCGGGGAAAGAAAGGCCCAATGATGGGTCCATTGTCTCCTCCTGCAGGCTGGACACCTGGGTTCCCTTGAGGCCAGCCCTCCAGAATCCACCTGACCAGGGACTCCTGGCACAGACCCCACTCAGCCCCAGCTGGCATCCTCCTAACCCCTGGCCCCCACCCGGCCTAGCCCGTGGTGTTGGGAGCTAGCAGCTGAGCTGGGCTGTATTTATAGTTCCCTGGCTCTGCTGAGCAAACCCCTAAATATAGAAGCTGAGCTATTTGGGGCCACGGCCCTGGGGCAGCGTTGGGCGGGGGGGTGGGGGGCCACGGCTCGTGTGCCTTTTTAGCCTGGACCCCCGGGACTGCCCAGGTCTCTCAGTCTCCTGGGACTGGGGTATGGGGGAGGGGTCTCAGGGGCACTCTGTTGTATCCCATTTGAACGGGGGACAGAGAGCGATGTGGTGGAGGAGCGCCAAGTCAAAGAGGAGTGAAGCGAGAGGCTGTGATGCCTGAGAGAGGCCCGTCAGGGGCTCAGGAGCAGGTATGGGGTTCCCAGCGCCCTGTTCCACCTCCTCTCTCACCCCAAACCAAAAAGTGGGTTGAGCTGTTGCTTCAGTGTTCTCAGCTTCTAGGAAATGAAGGCCTACAGGAAACTGCAGGGGCACCTTCAAACCCCAAACAAACCCCAGAGCTTAGCAACCCTCTTCCCCTTCCCCATCAGCCCTGAGCTCACTGGTGGCCCCAGGGTAGCAGGGGCTGGTGACGTGGGCTGGGGGGAGGTGGGGCTATAAATAGCTGATTTATAAGCAGCCGCAGGGACACCAGGGCAGCGGCTGGCCATGGATCCAGGAGCGCTCTTCAGGGTAGCTAGACCCCAAAGTGTCTCCAATGTCACCCTGTACCCCCGGCCAGCAATCCCCAAGATTTGGGGAAGAAGAGGGAACAGAGGGGTGAGTTGCTTAAAAAGAACACCACCAGTGGTTCAGTGGTTAGTTTAAAGGCAGCCCATTATCACACTGGCTTTTAAGTGCTTCCACAGCAGGAGGAGTCCCCAGTCAGGGAACTAAAATCCCATATGCCTGGCAGAGTGACCAAAGGATTTAAAAGAAAGAAAGAAAAGACTGTAATGGAACATTAATGCTTACTCAGCAGCAACCGGAAAAACAGTGGAATATTACACAGCTGTGACAACGAACCCCAGAGGGTTTGCTGCCAGATAGCTGGGTCCTGGCAACACGTTCTTTCCTTTTTAAAAATTGAGTGCAGTGTTTAGTCACTCAGTCACGTCTGACTCTTCGCAACCCCATGGACTGTATCCCGCCACGCTCCTCTGTCCTTGGGGATTCTCCAGGCAAGAGTACTGGAGAGGGTTGCCATGCCCTCCTCTAGGGATCTGAGTGCAGTGTAGATCTTAACTTTCAGCTGGACAGATTTCATAGTAGAATCTTTAATCCTTGCTACCACCACCACCCCAGCTTTATTGAGTTATGACTGACAAAACTGTAATATATTTAAAGCCTATGACCGGATGATTTGATCCTAGTGGAATCTTCAGCTTGGAAGAAAAGCTGTCACCAACCTAGAAAGCATATTAAAAAGCAGAGACATTACTTTGCCAACAAAGGTCCGTCTAGTTAGGGCTATGGTTTTTCCAGTGGTCATGTATGGATGTGAGAGTTGGACTGTGAAGAAAGCTGAGCGCTGAAGAATTGCTGCTTTTGAACTGTGATGTTGGAGAAGACTCTTGAGAGTCCCTTGGACTGCAAGGAGATCTAACCAGTCAATCCTAAAGGAAATCAACCCTGAATATTCATTGGAAGGACTGATGCTGAAGTTGAAACTCCAATACTTTGGCCATCTGATGTGAAGAACTGACTCATTGGAAAAGACCCTGATGCTGGGAAAGATTGAAGGCAGGAGGAGAAGGGGAAAACAGAGGATGAGACAGTTGAATGGTATCACTGACTCAATGGACATGAAGTTGAGCAAGCTCCAGGAGCTGGTGATGGACAGGAAGCCTGGCGTTGTGCAGTCCGTGGGGTTGCAAAGAGTCGGACACGACTGAGCGACTGAACTGAACTGAACTGAATCTTGAGCAAAAAAGAAGTCCCCAAAGCCTCTACTAAAACCATACTCCTTATAAAGCTCAGACAGAAAATGAAACAAGTTTTCAGACATGTAAGAAAACAAAAAAAAATAAAGGAGGAGTGAGAGAATAAGAAACAGAATTCAGAGTGGTGGAGGGAGGGAGCAACAACTTCTTGTTGGGGGTTTGTGGGTATACCTTGCAAAAAAATTTTTTTTTTTAATTAATGAATAAAGTAAAGTAAAACAGGTCATGGATAGACCTCTGGTCATGAGAATGACACTTCATCACTTCTGTGAACTAGGCCCTGTCGACAGTTTTTTGAAATTGAAAAATATTTAAAGGATTTCACAGGAAGCCGTTAGAGGAAGCAAAGAAAAGAGAGATAACCAGAGGTGGCCAGAGGTGGGGAGGCACGGCTGGGCAAGGGGAGCAGCTGGTGGTGGGGGGCAGTGGTCGGGGAAGAGGAACTGGCAGCCACCAAGCAGAAGCTCTGCAGTGCAGGGCTGGGAACTCCGCTTGACTCCTGCTAGTGTTTCCGCCTGTTGCTCTCAGCTCTCAGCTTCTTCCCCATTCTACGAGGACTCTGGGAGCCCCAGGCTGGTGGCTGACAATGCCCAGTGAGGGTGGACACCAGCCTTCCAGGGGCTCTGCAAGGGGGTCCCAGAATGTGAGGCGGGGGAGGAGAAGGAAAGGGGCTTAGGCTGAGGGCCCTCGTCCATCTCTCCCCCAGCCTCAGTTTGCCTATCTGGGTGCCCGCATCACAGGTTTCCAGGGTCGTGGGTAGTCAGGCCATGAATGCTGCTGATGGTCATGACCAGTGCTAGAAAGAAGTGTGTATTCTGGGCCAGGGGCTTTGGGAGAAACAAACCCATCTCCAGGACTCTATCAGACTGTTGTTTAGTCGCTAACTCATCTCTGACTCTTTGGGACCCCATGGACTGTAGCCCGCCAGTCTCCTCTGTCCATGGGATTTCCCAGGCAAGAGTACTGGAGTGGGTTGCCATCCCCTTCTCCAGGGGATCTTCCCAACCCAGGGATCGAACCCGCGTCTCCAGGATTGGCAGAGTTCTTTACCACTGAACCACCAGGGAAGCCCATTCTATCAGCTATGGGTCTGCTTTCAACAGCTGTGGAAAACAGTCTGGCAGTTCCTCAAAAAGTTAAATATAGAGTTGTGTTATGAACAAACAATTCTTCTTTTAGGTCGATACGCCAAAAAAAAAAAAATTTGAAAGTAGAAATTCCAACACACTTGGACACCCACATTCATAGCAGTGTGATTAGAAACTGCCAAGAGGTGGAAACCACCCAAGTGTCCATGGACAGATGAATGGATAAACAAAATGTCCATCCACATGCTGGAATATTATTCAGCCATAAAGAAGAATGCATTTCTGAGATGTCTACAACATGGCTGGAGGTGGCGATCGAACAACATTGTTGAATGTACTAAATGACACTGGGTTACTCATTTGCACACTGTTGTTGTTCAGTCTCTTAAGTCATGTTGGACTCGTTGTGACCCCATGGACTGCAGCATGCCAGGCTTCCCTGTCCTTCACTATCTCCCGGAGTGTGCTCAAGCTCATGTCCATTGAATCTGTGATGCCGTCCAACCATCTCATCCTCTCTTGCCCCCTTCTTCTCCTGTCTTCAATTTTCCCCAGCATCAGGGTCTTTTCCATTGAGTCGGCTCTTCGCATCATGTGGCCAAAGTGTTCAGCTTCAGCATCATTTGCAAATAATTAACTTTATATCATGTGACTCTCACTCCAATTTTAAAAAATTCTGAGTGGGTCACAGCAGTGTCCCCAATCCAACTGTGGGCATCTCTCCTTTCACTCTCCTTTGGGGCTTATAGGTCTCCCCTCATTTCATCTTTTCACTGCCCTGAGTTAGGCATTGTCTTCTTCCTTTTAGAGATTTGACAGTCATACATTCACTCAACAAACCTAGCATGCCAGGAACTCCCCAGTGGTCCAGTGGTTAAGACTCCATACTTTCAGTGCCAAGGACCTGGTCAGGGAACTAAGATTCCATAAGCCAAGTGGTGGGGCATAATTAATTAATTAATTAAAAGAAAACACAGCATGCCAGTCGCTGTTCTAACACTGGGGAGCCAGGTGATGGTGGTGGAGGTGCAGATGTGAACAAGCTGGATGAATGTCTGTCTCATGCAGCTGATATTTCATGGCAGGAGAAGCCTGTGAATATGATAAATAAGAACATTGCAGAGAATGTTAAGAATGGGAATATTAAGCAAGTTAATGAAAGAGGTCCCATCACTTCATGGCAAATAGATGGGGGCGGGCAGAAATGGAAACAGTGACAGATTTTATTTTCTTGAGCTCCAAAATCACTGTGGATAGTGACCACAGCCATGAAATCAAAAGATGCTTGCTCCTTGGAAGAAAGGCTATGACCAACCTAGACAGCATATTAAAAAGCACAGATATTACTTTCCCAACAAAGGTCCATATAGTCAAAGCTATAGTTTTTCCAGGAGTCATGTACAGATGTAAGAGTTGGACCATAATGAAAGCTGAGCACCAAAGAATTGATGCTTTCGAACTGTGGGTTCTGGAGAAGACTCTTAAGAATCCTTTGGACATCAAGGAGATCAAACCAGTCAATCCTAAAGGAAATCAACCCTGAATATTCATTGGAAGGACTGATGCTGAAGCTGAAACTCCAATACTTTAGCCAACTGATGCGAAGAGCCGACTCATTGGAAAAGACCCTGATGCTGGGAAAGATTGAGGGCGGGAGGAGAAGAGGGTGACAGAGGATGAGATGGTTGGATGGGATCACTGACTCAGTGAGTATGAGTTTGAGCAACTCTGGGAGATGGTGAAGGACAGGGAAACCTGGTGTGCTGCAGTCCATGGGGTCACAGAGAGTCCGAGACGACTTAGCAACTGAACAACAACAATGAAAGAGAGGGAGGTGGGTGATGGGGAGGTTGCTGAACTGAACAGGGCAGCCAGAGAAGGCCCTTCAGAGAGGTTATTTGAGAAAAGACTTGAAGGAGGTGAGGAGGGCAGAACTATGGGGAGATCTGGGGAAGAACCTTCCAGGCAGAGGGAACAGCCTGTGCAAAGGCCCTGAGGCTGTGTGGAAGAGCAAGGAGGCCTGTGTGGCTGAAACCGAGTGAATAGCAGGGAGAGAAACAGGAGAGAAGGCCAGAGAGAAAGCGTGGGGTGAGATTGTTGTCAGCCGCTAGAAAGTCAGAGGTGACATTTAAAACATTTTTTAACACCTAGCAAGGTGTGGAGGCCAGCCAGTAAGAACAGAGTTAACCCCATGTGGGTGCTCTCCTGTTCCCCTTGTCTCTGAGGGCCTGGGGGCGCCGGGACCCTCCGTGGGTTGTGTCCATCATGCACTGTCCGCGTCCCTCCGGCACACCCTCTGCGGTCAAGGCCGTGTCCCTGTATCTTCCAGAGCACATGCTCCACGGCTGTGCTCAGAAATGGCCGCCTGGATGAAGGTGCAAGTCTGAATTTATTGTGGTTGTATCTTGACACTTTTCCCCCTTTCATTTTTAAAAATTGAAGTGTAGTTGATTTACAATGTTGTGTTAGTTTCAGGTATATAGCAAAGTGGGTCGGTTATACATACATACGTATGCGTGTATTCTTTTTCAGATTTTTTTCCATTATAGGTTCTTATAAAATACTGAGTATAGTTCTCTGTGCTAACAGCAGGTGCTTGTTGTTTACCAGTTTTATGTATAGTGGTGTGTATGTGTTAATCCCAAACTCCTCATTTCTCCTTCTGCCTTCCCCTTTCCCCTCAGGTAACTATACTTTTGTTTTTCTATGTCTGTGGGTCTGTTTTTGTTTTGTGAAAAAGCTCATTTGTATAATTTTTTATTAAGTGATATCATGTGATAGTTATTTTTCTCTGCCTGGCTTATTTCTCCTAATATGATAATCTCTAGGTCTACCCATGTTGCTGCAAATGGCATTATTTTTTTTTTATGGCCAAGTAATAATAATCCATTGTCTATATTTATACACCACATCTTCTTTACTCATTCATATGTCAATGGATATTTGAGTTGTTCCATGTCTCGGCTATCGTAAATAATGCTGCAATAAACATTGGGGTGCATGTATCCTTTTGAATTATGGTTTTGCCCAGGAAAAGCCCAGGAATGTGATAGCTCTATCACATGGTAACTCTATGTTTAGCTTTTTGAGGAACCTCCGTTCTATTCCCTGTAGTGATTGCACCACTCTACATTCCCACCAACAGTGTAGGAAGGTTCCATTTTCTCCACACCCTCTCCAGAACTTATCGTTTGTATGCTTTTGATGACGATGACCATTCTGACTGTTGTAAGGTGATACCTCACTGCTGTTTTGATTTGCATTTCTCTAATAATGAGTGATGTTGAGCATCTTTTCATGTCTGTGGGCTGTCTGTATGTCTTCTTTAGAGAAATGTCTATTTAGATCTTCTACCCATTTTTTGATTGAGTTGTTTGGTTCTTTGATTTTGAGATGCATGAGCTGCTTTTGACATCTTTCAACACCTCAGTAATCTCTTTCCATTTTCCTTTATGTCTTTTTTTTTTTTTTTTAAAAAAGAAGGGAAACAGCCTTTGGTTCATGACTGGACTGTAGGATGAGGTCAAGGCTCTCAGGCTCCTGGGAGTGAGGCTCAGCCCTGAGAGCCAGCGACCTCTTAAATTTTGCTCCTGAGTGCCTCACTTTCCTCACCCTATTCCCAGCTCTGAGTCTTAAGAAGGCAGTGGCATTAGCTGATTTAACATGGCCTCTCCACTGTCCCTGCCCATGTTGTTCTTTTTTCTGCTGCCCTCCACTATGAAAATGGCCTTATTTTCCTTAAGAGGCAGTGGCATAAAGGTTCTTTTTCTTTAAAATTATTTTTTATTGGAGTATAGTTGACTTACAATGTTGTGTTAATTTCTGCTGTACAGCCAAAGTTTCCTTTCAAGATAAATTCATTCAAGAATTTTAAAAAGGTGGTGGTCCAATGGCTAAGACTCTGAGCTCCCAATGCAGGGGGCCTGGGTTCGATCCCTGATCAGGAAACTAGATCCCACAGGCCACAGCTAAGACCCGATGCGGCCAAATAAACAAAAAAAAATTTTATTTGAAAAATATCTTTTAAAAAGGATTTAAAAAAAGGAAAAGTTGCTTGAAGGAAGAACCTGTGGGCAATGGAGAGAGGAATGAATGATGTTTGGGAGTTGTCAATCAACTCCACACAGCAGGAGGCAAGGGTGGGGCAGCAGACCTGGATCCCATGTGCAGGAGTGATGTTGCCTCGGCCAAAAGTATCCTGTAGGTGATGCTACTCAGAGGGTGAGGGAGGGGCAGAGGGCCCCCTCTGGGCAGACAGCGTACTTTTCCGAGTGGTCGGAGAAATGACTTTTCTGAGATAATTTCCTGTTGGCATCCCCGTGTCTGGGGCCAAGGGTGTCCCTGGGATTTCCCGGGTGCCAAGTGACAAAGTTCAGCAGGACTTCCCTTGTGGATATGCCACCACAACATCCGCCTCTTGACCCGAGTTTCTGTCTGGGTCAAAGGGCCAGCCCCGGGCACCCCACAGACTGCCTGGTGCCCGTGAGACCAGAAAGCTCTGGCACTGACCGGGGACTGGCACCCATGCCCTGAGCTTTCTTTGAAACTGACTCATTACATCCCTGGTGGGAGGCGTCCCTGGTGGCACAGTGGCTGAGAATCCAGCTGCCAGTGCAGGGCGCACCGGTTCCATCCCTGGACCGGGAGGACCACACCTCAGAGCAATTAAGTCCATGTGCTGCAACTATCGAGCCCACATGCCGCAGCTGCTTAAGCCTCCACACCTAGAGCCTGTGCTTCAAAAAAGGAAATGCCACCACAGTGAGAAATCGGCGCACCACAATTAGAGCGTAGCCCCCGCTCTCCACTAGAGAAAGCCCAAGTGCGGCCATGAAGACCCAGTGCAACCAAAAAAGAAGAAAATATCTGGTAAATGGTCAATAGCCACATGAAAAGATGCTCGGCGTCACTAATCATCAAGGAAATGTGAATCAAAACCACAGTGAGATACCACCTCCCACCCATGAGGATGACTACTATCAAAACAGAAAATAACAAGTATTGGCAAGGATGTGGGGAAATTGGAACTCTCATGTACCATTCAGTTTAGTTCAGTTCAGTCGTTCAGTCGCGTCCAACTCTTTGTGACCCCGTGAACAGTAGCACGCCAGGCCTCCCTGTCCATCGCTAACTCCCAGAGTCCACCCAAACCCATGTCCATCGAGTCGGTGATACCATCCAACCATCTCATCCTCTGTCATCCCCTTCTCCTCCTGCCCTCAATCTTTCCCAGCATCAGGGTCTTTTCAAATGAGTCAGCTCTTTGCATCAGGTGGCCAAAGTATTGGAGTTTCAGCTTCAACATCAGTCCTTCCAATGAACACCCAGGACTGATCTCCTTTAGGATGGACTGGTTGGATCTCCTTGCAGTCCAAGGGACTCTCAAGACTCTTCTCCAGGGAACGTAAAATAGCGCAGATGCTGTGGAAACAGTATGGCAGTTCCTTAAAAAATTAAACGGAATTAGCATACCACTTCTGGGTGTATAACTTCCCCAAACTGAAAGCAAGATCTCAAAAAGATATCTGTACATCCATTCTCATAACAGCATTATTCATAATTGTCCAAAAGTGGAAGCAACCCAGTTTCTATAAGTGGACGAATGAAGAAACAAAATATGGTACATCCACGCAATGGAATATTATCCAGCTTTTAAGAGGAAGGAAATTATAACACATGGGTGAAGACATAACACTAAGTGAAATAAGCTAGTCACAAAAGGACAAAAATCCCGTGATTCTACTCACATGAAGTGGTCAGATTTGTAGAAGAATGTCACTCCTTGCTAAGGGCTGAGGGGAGGAGGAGGGGAGTTGTTTGGTGGGTACAGAGTGTCACTTTTGCAAGATGTAAAAGTTCTAGTGGCTGATTGTACCACAGTGAATGTTACTTAACATTCACTGAATGAATACTTAACACTGCTGAACTGTACACAAAATGGTTATGATGGTAAATTTTATGTTATGTGTTTTTACCACTTACAAATTTTTAAAAAAGGAAAGATATTTAAACACATAGTACAATTTGGATGAAACTTGAGGACATTATGCTGAGTGAAATAAGCCTAGCACAAAAAGACAAATACTAAACGATTCCATGGGTTTGCTCCCTGGTCTGAGAGGATTCCACACTCCCTGGAGCATCTAGAAGTGCATAGCAACATAGAAGAGTCAAAATCATAGGGGCAGAAAGAAGAAAGGTGGGTGCCAGGGGCTCGGGGAGTGAAGAATAGGGAGTCAGTTTTTAATGGGGACCAAATCAGTTTGGGATGATGCAAAGGTTTCTGGAGATGGATAGCGGTGATGGTTGTGCAACACTGCGAATGTACACAATGCCACTGAACTGGTCACCAAAGATGGTTAAAATGGTGAATTTTGTTATGTGTGTTTTATCACATTAATTAAAAACTCAGGGTGGGAGGTTACGATGGACTGAGGCTGGACCCGCCAGCCCATGAGTGTTTTAGACAGATGATGGATCCCCTATGGAGTCAATACCAATTATATCCTGAAGCCTCATGTTTCTGTCCCCATATGGACCTTCCAATCTCGATTCAAATACCCAGCTCCTCCTCAATCTCACCTGGGGCTGCTACAGGGCCACTGTAGGTGGGATTTGTCACTACCGTTCCAGCTTCTCCACTTCCAGGAAGAAGGGAAGAAGGAGCTGCGCTGCCCACTTATGTGGCCATATGACTTGCTTTGCCCAGTGAAAAGTGAGCAGTTATGACACGTGTCATTTCACGGTGGAAGCTTTAAGAGCTGGAGCTGGCCCTGCTCTGTGTCCTTTTCCTTCTGCAACGGGCAGCCTGCAATGTGCCAGATGGTGGCCAAGTGAGAAGTAAGAGCTGTGATGTTTTAAATCCCTGAGATGTGGGGCTCACATGTTACTGCAGCAGAACTGGGGTTGCCCTGACCCTGACACAGTGACTGCCATTTGAGTCATCTCCTCTGTGTGTTGATGGCCTTGGACCATGAACCCCAGGGCTGGAACTAGGCTGAGAAGTGAGGCTTTCACCACAGATAGCAAAACGTAAGGGGATGACAAAGAACTCTATTGTCAAGATGAATATTTTTTATAACTTCACTTTTATTATTATTTTTTTTTTCTTTTGGCTATGCCATGCAGAATACATTAACCAGGGATCAAACCCAGGCCCTCTCCATGGAGTCTTAACCACTGGACCACCAGGGAAGTTCCAAGGTGAATATTACTTCAATGCAATGTTCTGAGTAATTGAAATGAATGCAAAACATCTATGAATAAAAAGGTAAAATTTTAAGTGAAGATGAGATCTGTCCAAATGATATGCCAAGACATATTGAAGCCTGTTGTTGTTGGTTAGCTGTTAAATCATGTCTAAATCTTTTGTAACCCCATGGACTGTAGCGCACCGGGCTCCTCTGTCCGTAGGATTTCCCAGGCAAGTATACTGGAGTGGGTTGCCATTTTCTTCTCCAGGGGATCTTCCCGACCCAGGGATCAAACCAGAGTCCCCTGCATTTGCAGGCGGATTCTTTATCACTGAGCCACCAAGGAAGCCACCAGAGGAGAGGCAGAGGGAAAAATCAACCTGTGCACCTCACTCACTGTAGTCTAGTCCCAGCCCTGGGAAACACCCAGGATGCTCTGCCTGGGAGCTTTCTCCACAGGTTTCTCCATGGACCACAGGTCTGGACTGATAGGATGTTAACATGCCTGGGAATAATCCTTACTCACTTTTGGTGGATCGGTACACCAGCTCCCTCACCCCTCATGTGGGATAACTAAGGTCTGTGTCCTACACATTCTGTCAGAGGTTCCCCACAGGGACTGAGTCCCAGGTGTTCACAGCAAAAACGTGCTCATTCAGACTTTCAGCATTTCCTGTCCGCCCCTCCCTATCTCACTTCCCTTTTTCTCCATTCCTGCTGTCCAGGATCCCCTTCTAATGAAGCACCTGCATTCAAATCCCTCAGACTCTGCAACTGGGAGAGGCCAATGATGATATTTTTCAACATGGCAGGCACTATAATTCCTGGTTCCCCTCCTAACTTCTGGCCAAACCCGCTGCTTGTTTTTCAGTTGTTTAGTTGTGTTGGACTCTTTGTGACCCCATGGACTGCAGCACGCCAGGCCTCCCTGTCCATCACCAACTCACAGAGTTTACTCAAACTCATGTCCATTGAGTCAGTGATAGCATCCAACCGTCTCTCTCTGTCACCCTCTTCTCCTCCTGCCCTCAATCTTTCCCAGCCCCAGGGTATTTTCCAATGAGTCGACTTTTCACATCAGGTGGCCAAAGTATTAGAACTTCAGCTTCATAATCAGTCCTTCCAATGAAAACCTGCTGCATTAGTGATCTATTGCTGAGTCACAAGTTATCCCAAATTTAGAGACTTTTAAAATAATAGCAAACTGTTATATGTTACAGTTTTTGTGGGCCAGGAATCAGGTGTGGCTTCTCTAGGTCCTCTGTTTCAGGGCCTTTCATGGGCTGCCATCCATGGGTTGCAGTGTCATGTGAAGGCTTGATAAGGGAGGGATCCACTCCCAAACTCACTCATTGGCAGGATTCAGATCCTCATGGGCTGTTGAGGAGGTAGCTCTTAGATCTTTGCCATGTGGATCTCTCTACAGGGAAGCTCACAACACAACTTTATCATGGGCAGAGAGAGAGCTGGAAGTGTCAATCTTTTGTAACCATAGCTTGGTAATGACAACCCATCACCTTTGTCTTATTCTATCATTAGAAGTAAGGAACTTCCCTGGTGGTTCAGTGGTTAAGACTCTGAGCTCCCAATGCAGGGGACGTGGGTTCAATCCCTGGTCAGGAAACTAGATCCCAAATGCCATAACTATGAGTTTGCCTCAGCTAAAGATCCTGTGTGCCACAACTAAGACTCAGTTTAGCCAAAAATATATAAAGGGAAGTGAAAGTGCTAGTTACTCAGTCATGTCCAACTTTTTGTGACCCCATGGACTGCAGCCCACCAGGCTCCTCTGTCCATGGAACTCTCCAGGCAAGAATACTGCAATGGATTGCCATTTCCTCCTCCAGGGGATCTTTCCAACCCAGGGACTGAATCCAGGTCTCCAGCATTGCAGGAAGGTTCTATACCATCTGAGCACACACTTTATATATATATATATATAAAGAAGTAAGTCACAAGGTCCTTCCTGCACTCAAGGAGATGGGATTACACAGTGTGTGGATACCAGGAGACAGGGTGGGGCCGTCCTGGAGTTTGTCCACTGATTTTCCCCTTCTGGATGTATGGCTCCGTTGTTCAAGCCCCAGGTGGCGATGTCCTCCTGGACTCCCCTCTTTTGGTCATCCTGTCTATGAGGCCCCCTAACCTGCCTCCAGGTGGTCCCTCTCTTCTCACCTCTTTCCCTCATCCAGAGACAGCCGTGTTGACTTTCCCTTTCTTCTTGGAAGCTCAGCCTCACCTGAAGGCCTTTGTGCCTGCTGTTCCCTCTGCCTAGAATTCTCTGCCAGGAGATATTGGCATGGCTCCTCCTTCCGTGTTTCTCATAACGCTGCTGCCTTTTGCAGAAGGTAAAAGAAACTCAGCGGGGCTGGCACCAGCTCCTAAAACTTCTGCCTGGAGGTGACTCATGTCATAACTGCTCATTTTTCATTGGCCAAAAGCAAGTTATATGGCCACATACGTGTGGGGCCCCCAACGAGAACTTGGGCTGCGGTCTCATCCGAAGGCTCAGTTCGGTAGAGACCTAATTCCTCCTGGCCGTAGGTTTAACATGAACTCCTCTATTTATTTTAAACATGTTTATTTATTTATGTTTTATTTTTTTTACTGTGCTGGGTCTTCATTGCTGTGCAGGCTTTCTCTGGTTGCAGAGAGTGGGGCCTGCTCTCTCATTTTGGCGCGGGGGCTTCTCATTATGGCGGCTGCTCTTGTTGCAGAGCCTGGCATGAGGGCTTCAGCAGGTGTGGTACGTGGACTTGGTCGTTGCGGCTCAAGGGCTCTAGAGCACAGGCTCGACAGCTGTGACGCATGGGCTTTGTTGCCCCAAGGCAGGCGGAATCTTCCCAGACCAGGGATCAAACCCATGTCCCCCATCCTAGCAGGTGGACTCTTAACCGCTGGACCACCAGGGAAGTTCTATTTATTTATTTTTTAAAAATACTTTGTTTATTTATTTGGCTGAGCTGGATCTTAGTTTGTTGCATCATTTGGAATGTTTCATGGCAGCACACAGACTCTCTAGCTGTGGTGCATGGGCTCAGAGCGTGGCATGCCAGCTCAGTTGCTCTGCCACATTGCAGAGTCTTAGTTCCCCAGCCAGGAAATGAAACTGGGCCCCCTGCATTATGGAGTCTTAACCACTGGAGCACCAGGGAAGTCCCAACATGAACTCCTTAAAGATGCATTTCTGCATCTTTATTATTTTTTCTTTTGACTGTGCCATGTTGCATGCAGGATCTTAGTTCCACCACAATCTTTAGTCCTTCCCAGTAAAGAGTGAACTCAGTGAGTTTGAAGTTCTCCAATCCTGCACATTTCAAAGAAAGGTCCGTCTGCAGCACTGGCCCTCGCCCCGCTCCTGGAGGTCACCTTTAAGCCCCTGGAATGTCCTGCAGGATAAGAGCGTCTCTATTCCTAGGATCCAACCTACACGAGATAAATCACATGCTCTGTGGTGGGGTTCTTGGGCCACCATGCAGTATCAGCTTGGCCTCTGGAGGGGCTGGCATCTTAGATCAGCTACTCGGGGGTCAGCTGTGCCTGTGTGACTGGCTCCCAGAAAAACCCCGGACACCAAGGCTGGAGTGAGTTTCCCTGGTTGGCAATACCCCATGCATGTTGTCACACACCCTTACTGGCAGAACTGAGAGCTGTCGGCATGACCTAGAGGGGACAACTGGAGACTTGTGTCTGGTCTCTCGAGACGCCGACCCATGCACCACTGGTTTTTGCTGATGTTAATCTCGATCTTTTTCTCTTGCGATAAGCTGCAACTGCGAGTTTAACAACTTTTCTGAGGTCTGTGAGTCCTCATGACTCACTTACTCCCAGAGAGGTCTGGTTTTGTTTTTTTTTAAAAAATATTTATTTATTTATTTGGCTGCATTGGGTTTTAGTTACTGCACACAGTATCTTCATTGTGTCACGCAGGATCTTTTGTTGAAGCATGTGAATTCTCTAGTCAAGGCCCAGGGGCTTAGTTGCTCCATGGCATGTGGGATCTTAGTTCCCTGACCAGGGATCAAACTCACATCCCTTGCATTGCAAGGCGGATTCTTTTTGAAAAGAAATGTATTTATTTTTTGACTGTGCTAGGTCTTCATTGCTGCTCGGGCTTTCTCTAGTTGTGGCAAATGAGGGCTACTCTCGTTGTGGCACATAGACTTCTCACTGCAGTGGCTTCTTTTGTTGCGGAGCAGGGGCTCTAGGACGCTTGGGCTCAGCAGTTGAGGCTCCTGGGCTCTGGAGTGTTAGCTTCATCGTTGTGGCACACGGGCTCCGTTGCTCCGCAGCATATGAGATCCTCCTGGATCAGGAATCAATTAACAGTGTCTCCTGAACTGGCAGGCAGATTCTTTACCACTAAGCCACCAGAGAAGCCTGAGAGGTGGGTTCTTAACCACTGGACCACCAGGGAAGTTCCCCCAAGGGTGGTCTTGGGGGAATCTCCAACCCAAGCCTCCACTCCCCAACCAGCTGTCCTCTTTGAGATCGTCATCGCCCTTGCCACTGAAGGATATTCTTGCTCAGTTGCTATTTCTTGTCTCTCTCGCCTAGATTGAGAGTTCCTGGAAGGTCAAGAGCTCATCTGTGGTCAAGAGATTGTCCCAGCTCAGCCGCTTTCTGGCACTGTGACCCTGGACAAGCAACATCTCCTCCCTGCGTGTAAACGGGAACAGGAACCCATCTTGCTCTTTCTTAGAGTCGTCCGGAGATGGATGGGCTGATCTAATAGTGGCCAGAAAGGCCTCTCTACAAGTATTAGCTTCTAAGCGTCGGCCAGTCTGTCTCCCCCGTTATGAGAGCTCGGTTTGGCGGGTTAGTGGTCAGCAAAGGGGCAATGAATTAAAGCGACCTCTCTAAAGTCTTTGACGTGGAGAGGGAGGAGGGGACCAGAGATCCCCAAGTGGTGGGGAGGAGGAGGGAACATAGAGGTCAGAAGATGGGGGAGGGTGTGATCCCTGCCTTGTGGCTCTGGCCACATAATGGCGCTGCCACAGCTATTTGGGGCTGGCCGGGGAGCCAGGCCCACTGTGACCACCAGGGAGACGGCCTAGGGAAGTGGTAGAGCTGCATAGAGATGGAGAGGGTGGGGGAACCACATCCCATAGTCACGGCTCTTAGGAGGAAATACGTGGGAGGCCTGGGGGAAGATCAGGGCAAACGGAGCCGGGGCTGTGGGCCAGTCCCCAAAGAAAGCATGTGCCGGGCGGCAGCCGGTCTGGCCCAGCCTGGGAAGATGCCTCCTTTGCTGCTGGACGGCCGGGAGATGCCTCTGGGCTGCTGGACACAGCCCTGACCATCCCCCACTCCCCAGGAGGAATGTGCCCCCTCCCCCGCCACTGCTTCTACACTCTTCCACATAAGGCTTTCGGGGGGCGGGAGGCGGGTGGTGTGCTCACACCATATGAGTTCAGGACAAAGGAATCAGAAGCACATGGACTGGATTCCCCAGGGAGGAGAAATTCTGGAAAGAAGACTGAAATGAAGAGAGCAGAGCCCAAAGGGGTACTAGGATGGGGACGTGAGAGGAAGCAGGTGGGAGGTGCCTGGCTCTGCCTGTGGTGATACTCACACCCCCAGGGCTCTCAAATCAGCCTCACCTGGGGATGAGGTCCGCCCTGGATCCTTGTGCAACCTGCCCCATCCCCTACCTCTCTGGGCCTCAGTTTTCTTCTTAGTGGCCCAGAGGCTCAGGTCAAAATTTTGGAAGTCATCCGTACCTCTCCAGGCTATTTTCATCTTCTCCTCTTTTTTCTTCTTCTTCTTGCTCCACCACCCCCCACCTTCCTTCTCCTTCCCCCATCTCCCCCTTCTTCTCTCTCTCTCTCCTGCATCAGCAAACCCAGTGGTCCAGGGGTTGCTGACCACCAACTTCCAATTATGCATAATTCGACCACCCTTCACCTCCTTCCCAGCCCCAGTCATCTCCCACTTGGACCAGTGCAATCACCTCTGCCCGGATCTTCCAACTCAAACGCTCATCTCTCTGCAGGCTGCTCCCCCAACAGTGGCCAGAGGACACCCTCCCCCGCTCAAGAACCCTCCTTGGCTCCCACTTCACTCAGAGCAAAAGCCAGTGTGCCCCAGGACCACCAGGCTCTGCACACTCTGCCCTGTCCCCTCCCTGCCCTCACCTCCTCCCACTCTCCCCCTGGCTATTCCTTCTGCCCCCCACTGGCTTCTTCACTGATCCTGTCCTGCTCCTACCACATGGCCTTTGCACCTGTCATTCCCACGGCCTAGTACCTTTCCACCCTAGATTTCTGCATGACTTTCTCTTCACCTCCTTCAGGTCTTTCCTCAAACGTCACCTCCTCAGAGAGCCTTCCCTGACCCCCGACTTAAAATTGCATAATTTTTTGTAACACATCAGCATTTAACAACTCTAGGTTTTCGTTTCTGATCTTGCTTCCTGTCTCCGCGTGAGAACATCAGTTTCACACAGGCAAGGGTTTTTTTTTGTTTGTTTTCTTCCCC
Organism: Cervus elaphus; assembly: GCF_910594005.1. Lineage (NCBI taxonomy): Eukaryota > Metazoa > Chordata > Mammalia > Artiodactyla > Cervidae > Cervus > Cervus elaphus. The sequence continues at coordinate 13,966,640 of NC_057823.1, forward strand.
GCTGTGCTCCCAGTGTGAAGAGTAGCTACTTGTTGATCTAACTGACTGAATGATGACAATCCCATCTGAAGATGGTTGGGGCAAGTTTTTTTCTAGCTTTCTCAAAGTGTAATTTATATTTTGTTTAATTCACCTGGTATCTGCAGTCAGGTGATTTTTAGTAAATTCGGGGGTATTATGCAACCACCACCATAATCTGGTGTTTGGGAACACTTTGAACAGTTCGAAAGTTCTCTTCTTCCCTATTGGGTTTGTTTTGTTTTCTTAAATTTTATCTATTTGGCCACACACCTGGTCTTAGTTGCAGCACGTGAAATCTTAGTTCCCAGACCAGGGATTGAACCTGGGCCCCGTGCATTGGGAGTGCAAAGTCTTAGCCACGGATCACCAGGAAAGGCCCCTGTCTCATTCCCCTTTATAGTCTGTCTCCACTGCCTCCTAGTTTAGGCAACCACTGGTCTGTGTTCAGTCTTTCTAGCTTTGCCTCTTCTAGAAATTTCTCAAAAATGGAATCATACAAGATGTAGTATTTTGTATCTGGCTTCTTTCACTTGGGGTAATATTGTTGGGGATCCATCCATGTTGGTGTGTTTATCAATTCTTTGTTCTTTTTCATTGCTGAGTAGTATTCCATTGTGTGGATCTATCACATTCTTTTTATTCATTATCAGACTGTATATCTGATAAAAGCCTTGTATCCATAACTCAAAACTCAATAATGTCTCAATATCCACTCATATTTAAAACTCTAAGCAAGGTAAAAATAGACGGGAACTTCTAAACTCGGATATAAGGTGCCTACCAAAAGCTCATAGACATTTCAATCATTGCCACCTTTGGGCTATTACAGATAAGGCTGCTCTGGAGACTCATATGCAAGTTTTCTGCAGAGGTTGCTTTCATTTCTGGATCATATGGGGCACAAATGTTTAACTTTTTAAGACATTGCCAGATGGTTTTCCAAAGCGATGGTACTGTTTTACTTCGACATTAGAAGCAGTTGAGGGTTCCAGTACCTCCATATCCTAATGCTAGGCATTATCAGTCTTTTTTATTTTACCTCTTTCAAATGGTGTGTGTGGTGGTATCTCATGGTGGTTTTAATCTGCATTTCTCTAACCACGAATGATCTTGAGTATCTTTTCCTATTTTTATTTGCCATCCAAATATCCTCTTTGCTGAATTATCTGTTTAAAACCTTTTAAAATTGTTTTTAAAAACATTTATTTATTTAGCTACACTGTCTTAGCTGCAGCACACGGGACCTTCTATCTCTATTGTGGCATGTAACATATTTCAGTTGCAGCACTTGAGATCTTTAGTTGTAGAGTGTGAGCTCTTAGTTGCAGGATGTGGGATCTAGTTCCCTGACCAGGGATCGAACCTGGGCTCTCTGCACTGGGGGCATGGAGTCTTAGCCATTGGACCACCTGTTTTTGTTCAGTTGCCCAGTCGTGTCTGACTGTTTGTGAGCCCATGACTTCAGCATGCCAGGCTTCCCTGTCCCTCACCATCTCCTGGAGTTTGCCCAAGTTCATGTTCATTGCATCAGTGATGTCACCCAGCCATCTTATCCTCTGTCACCCTCTTCTCCTTTTCACTCTTAGTCACTTTATCCAGTAGTTTCCCAGAGCTGCAACTTTTTTTTTTTTTTTTTCTGACTGTGCTGCAGGGCATGTAGGATCCCAGTTCCCTAACCAGGAATTGAACCCACGTCTTCTGGATTGGAAGCTTGGAGTCCCAAACACTGAACTACCAGAGAAGTCCCTTAAATTGAGTTTTTAATTTTCTTTTATTGAGCTTTATTTTTTTGGAGGGGGTTTTGTTGTGGTTTTGTTTTTTTTTGGTCATGCTCCACAGTTTGTGGAATCTTAGTTCTCCAACCAGGGACTGAACCCAAGCTGCAGCTGGGAAAGTGCTGAGTTCTAATCACTGGATGGCCAGGAAGTTCCCTGTTTTTGTTTTTTATTGAAGTATAGTTTCTGTACCATATTATTTGTTAGAGGTGTACTATGTAGTGATTTATAATTTTAAGGTTATACTACATTTATAGTTATTATCAAATCTTGCCTCTATTCCCCATGTTGTACAGTATCTTATTATTTCCTTTTTTAAAAAGTTATTTTTCAATACCTTGTTGCTGATATATAGAAATAGAATTTATTTTAAAGTATTGACCTTTACTCCAATAAAAATAAGTTATTAAAAAAAATTGACCTTGTATCCAGGGATTTTGTTAAATTCACTCAGTTTTATTAGTTTGGCAGTAGTTTTTTTTTTAAAAGCATTTTTATCTTACTTTTTTGGGGTGTGCTGGGTCTTCATTGCAGTGTACAGGCTTCTCTAGTCATGGTGTCAGGGTGTCATGTGGGATCTAGTTCCCTGACCAGGGAGTGAACCTGGACCCCCTGCATTGGGAGTGCAGGGTCCTAGCAACTGGACCACCAGGAAAGTCCCTAGCAGTAGATTTTATTATATATGCAATGTACATAACAGTATCATTCACTAACAGTGAAGGTTTTAGTTACTGCATTTCAATCTTTATGGACTTCCCCAGTGGCTCAGATGATAAAGAATCTTCCTGCTAATGCAGGAGACCCAAGTTCGATCCCTGGGTCAGGAAAATCCCCTGGAGAACAGAATGGCTACACACACCAGGATTCTTGCCTGGAGAATTCCATGGACAGAGGAGCCTGGCAGGCTACAGCCCATGGGTCTGCAAAGAATCACACACAACTAACACTTTCACTTTTCAATCTTTAAATCTTTTATTTTCTTTCTTTATTACCTTGGCTAGGTCCCCTACTGCAACGTTGAAGACAAGTGATGATAGTGGCCTTTTTTTTCTTGTGCTAATCTCACTATTTCACAATTAAGTTTGATATTTCCTGTGAGGTTTTGGTAGGTACCTTATATCAGAGTTTAGAAAATCTTGTCTATATTTACTTTCTTTAGAGTCTTAAACATGAATGGATGTTGAGACTTATTATTGAGTTTTGAGAGCTTTTCACATATTATGAATACAAGTCCTTTATCAGATATATGATTTGCACGTATTTCCTCCTGGTCTGTGACTTATCTTTTCATTTTCCAAACATTTCACTTAAATGAAGTCCAAGTTATTCATATTTTCTTTTACAAAACATGCTTTTGGAGACATGGTGCTAAAATTTTTTTTGCCTAAGCCAAGGTCACAAAGATTGCCCCATTTATTTTCTCCCAGAAGTTTTATAGTTTAAGGGAATTTTTGTTTTTGTTTACTTTGGGATTTTTTAAAATTTTTGTTTGTTTGTTTGTTCTGGTTGCACCGTGTGGCTGGTGGGATCTTCGTTCCCCAATTAGGCCCAAGAGTGAAAGCAGTGAGTGTCCTAACCTACTAGATCTCCAAGGAATTCCGTATAGTTTTAGGTTTTATGTTTAGGTCTATGGTTTATTTCCCAGGTGGCTCAGTGGTAAAGAACTTGCCTGCCAATGCAGGAGACGCAGAGACTTGGGTTTGATCCCTCGGTGGGAAGATGCCCTAGAGAGGAAATGGCAACCCACTCCAGTATTCTTGCCTGAAAAATCCCCTGCATAGAGGAGCCTGGTGGGCTACAGTCCATGGGGCGCAAAGAGTTGGACATGACGGAGCACACATGCACGCTCTGGTCTATTTAGAATGACTTTTTGTGTAGAACAGGAAATAGATTGTAAGAGCTTGCCCCCATCCTCTTCTTCTCCTTCCTCTTCCTTTTGCATGTGTATATCCTATTCTTTGGAAAATTCGAACGGGGGTTATTTTGGTTTCTGGTCGAGTGGGTACTTGGCTCCTGCTTGCCCGTCTGTAATTCTCCCACCAGGGTCAGGGCAGGGCTGCAGGAGAGAAAACCATAGACAGGATGCCCAAACAGGATGTTTCCCAACCTCTCAGGGCTGAAATCCAGCCTCAAGGGTCCTTATCGGCCCTTCCATCAACAGCTCTACTCGAGCCAGACCACAGGGCTTGCCACCTTCCTACAGCCCCTGGCTTGAGATCCAAACAGAGCATGGTGCCAGCAAAGCCTGAAATAACCTCCGGACCCTGTGCCTCCTCCGAGGGGGCAGACCCTGTGCGTAGGACTTGCTGGCTTACGTGGGCTTCTCAGCGACCGGCTTCCTTCCCTCTTCCCCTGCTCCAGTCAAGCTAGGTCACGTGTCCTTGTTCCCCTAGCCACTCCTGTTCCCACCAACCTGCAGAAGGCAGAAAGCAGACACTTTCCCAGAAGCCTTGCCCAAGTGTGCCCTGATCAGGGTGGGGCTGAGGGCTTCTGGGAATGAGAAGCCCGAGGTATTATACTGCCCTCCCAGCCCTTCACCCCACCCCTGCCTCTCCCTGTGGGTCGTGGGAGAAGGTCACAAAGCCAACTGAAACCATTCATCTCAGATTGGGACCTGAACCCACATGGCCGGGGTTCAAACCTGGCCAAAATCCACAGTCTTCCAGCTGAGATCACACAGCTGGTTTTGGGACCCAATGGAACTCAGGTTCTTGATGTCTCATTGTAGAAAGAATTCAGTGAGAGACAAAGTGATAGGTAAGAAGTTGATTTATTTAGAATGAAACACACTCCACAGAGAAAATGTGGAATGTCAGAGGGGGCAAGTGCTGCCTCGAAATGTGGTGTGGTTAGCTTTCACGGGCTGGCTAATTTCACAGGCTGATGAGTGGGAAGAGTGTGTGCTCAGTCGCTCAGTCGTGTCTGACTCTTTGCAACCCCAAGAACTGTAGCCTGACAGGCTCCTCTGTCCATGAGATTTCCCAGGCAAGAATACTGGAGTGGGTTGCCATTTCCTCCTCCAGGGGATCTTCCTGACCCAGGGATTGAACCCAAGTCTCTTGGCAAGCAGATTCTTTACTATTGGCACCTGCTGGGAGGACTGGTTATCTATTTTGAGGAAGGGGTGGCGATGTCCAAGCACTGGGCCACCTCCCACTTTGGGGTCTTTGAAGGTCAGCCTTGGAAGTGTCATGGCACCTGTGGGTGGGTCCCTTAGCTTGATGATGTGTTACAATGAGCATATACTGAAGCTTAAGGTCCAGTGGAAGTCCACTTGTCTGCCATCTTGGACCCATTTGGTTCCAATCAGTTTATGTTGAGTTCTTGGGCTACGTCATTCTTTTCAACATTCTGACCTGCCTTCCTCCCTCCTGTTTCAGAACCTCAGGGAAGCACGGGGAGAGGATGGTAGCGGGCAGATCAGCGGGGATCATGGTGGGTAGAGACCCAGCCTCTGTGTGTGTGTATATGACAGGTGCTATGTGGGTCTGACCATCTATTCTTTCCGTGAATTCCCGAGTCTGTTCAGGTCCTGTCTCTCCTCTACTCAGAACCCTCTGTGGACCCCATCTCACTCAGGCCAAAATCCAAAGTCCTCGTGGCCCACAAGGCCCTGAACAATTGGCCCCATTGCCTCCCACCCTCCTCGTCACTCATTTCCTCCAGCTACACAGGCCTCCTTCCCGCTCCTCAAACACATCGACACAGTCCAGCCTCGGGGCCTTTGCACAGGCTGTTCCCTCTGCCTTTCCCAAATATTTTTACTCCTTTTGCCTCAAGTCTTTGTTCACATACCACCTCCTGTTTAAAAAGATCTCAGCTCCTTGGGGCTTCTCTGGTGGCCCAGTGGCTAAGACTCCCCGTTCCCAATGCAGGGGGCTGGGGTTTGATCCCTGGTCAGGGAACTAGGTCCCAAGTGCCCCAACTAAGGATTCACATGCCTCAACTAAAATCTGGTGCAGGCAAATAAATAAATAAATATTAAAAAATCAAAAACAACTCAGTTCCCTTTCCTCAAATGTCTCTATCCTTTCCCCCTGCTTTAGTTTTCTCTATGCCACACCTTATTTTTTCTTTGTTAAACTATACACTTTATTGTTAATATTACCATTATTTTGGCTGTGTTGGGTCTTTGTTGTGGTGCATGGGCTCTCTAGTTGAGGCATGTGGGATTTAGTTGCCCGACCAGAGGACCAGAGATCAAACCCACGTCTTCTGCATTGGAAGTGGATTCTTAATCACTGGACCACCAGGGAAGTCCCTCTATACCATACCTTCTACTATCATTATAATTCACGCCTTTACCTGGAGTATCAACTCCATGAGTGCAAGGGGTGTTTCTGGTGTATTTCCAGCACCTAAAGCAGAACCAGGCACACAGTAGGTGCTCAATAAATTCGTTGAGTGAGTTGTCTCTTTCTCGTTCACACTTTGTCCACTTAGGCCTGGTGGGGCCAGGCCCACCCCCATCACCAGGAGCGATCACAAGATCAGACCTGGTCAGTGGACACACGCCACTTCTTTCTGGCTACCGTGATTGATTCCTAAATGACATAGATCTCAGTCTGTCCAAGGACAGGCAGCCCTAGGACTTTTGCCAGAGCTATTGTCAAAGTAGCTGTCTTCCCTAGAGTTTCGGGGCTGATAAGATATAACCCGGGGATTGTGAGGCCGTTTAAACCCCATGGGAAATGGCTGTCTGAGTGTGAACTCACTAGAGGACGGCTCATTTGAGAGAGGGGCTTCCCTGGTGGCTCAGACAGTTAAGAATCCGCCTGCAATGTGGGAGACCGGTGTTCAATCCCTGGGTTGGGAAGATCCTCTGGAGAAGGCAATGGCAACCCACTCCAGTATTCTTGCCTGGAGAATTCCATGGACAGGGTGCATGGGGGTCACAAAGGGCTGGACATGACTGAGAGATTAACACACAGACACATTTGAGAGGGGAACATCACTTTGTTTCATCCCCCGGATCCAGCTGTGCCTGAAGCCAACGTACCTTAGACTTTTCAGCTATATGAACCATTCGATTATTAATATTTTTTGTCCTTAAGTCAATTTGGGTTTGAATTTTTACTTGCCACTGAAATAGTTCTGACCAGTTCCTTCCCCGGCCTGCCTCTTTCCATTCCGCTCCACTTCCTTTTTTTTCTTTTTTCCTTCCTTCCCTTCTTCATCTTTCTCTCTCTCTCTCCATCTCTTTCTTTCTTTCTCCCTCCTTCCCTTTTTCCCTTCTTCCCTCCTATCCCTAATTTAATCCTTACCCCATCCCGGTCTAAACCATAATTCTTGCCACCCCTCCCCCAATACAGCCAACTCAACTGAGTCAAACTGCACTTTTTACCTTCCCTCCAAACAACCCTCCTCCCATCACCACCTCCCCAGCCTCACTCCTCCCTAATTCAGTGCCTGTGTGTCAGTTGCTCAGTTGTGTCCAGTTCTTTGCAGCCCCATGGACTGTCTGTACTCCACCAGGCTCCTCGGTTCATGGAATTCTCCAGGCAAGAATACTGGAGTGGGTAGCCATTCCCTTCTCCAGGGGATCTTCCTGGTCCAGGGATCGAACCTGGGTCTCTCGCATTACAGGCAGATTCTTTACCGCCTGAACCACCAGGGAAGCCCCTGTGGGACTCTGCCAAATGTGGGTCTGAAATCCAGCTCTCCCACTAGAGGGCTTTGTGCCCTGGGTAACTTCACCTCCTTAAGCCCGAGTTTCCCCACCTGTAAAACAGGTGCAAAACAGCCTGATCATTGTTCCCAGCTCTGCCTCCCTTCTAACGTCTTCTAACTGCTCACCCGAACCTCACTTCGCCTGCCCTCAACCCGCTACCCTTGAGCATTGCTCAGAATCTTCATCTCCTGGGACCCTCCAGAAGGATGTCCCAAGTCACCCTGAGCCCTGGGGGTCACCACAGTCATGGTCCAAGACTCTGATGGGACTGCTGACATTACCCCTACTTTCCAGATAAGGAAACGGAGCCCCGGGTCACCCAGCCTGCGTATAAATAAGGCAATTTCTCAGAGGAGTAAAGCATGCTAGTCCAGAGAACTCCCGGGAAAGGAGCGGTGCCTGGGGAGACGGTGGTCAGGGAGGGCTTCCTGGAAGAGATGACATTTTGGGGTCAGAACTTCCCAGACACAGCATCATGGTGGGGGGCGGGGGAGGAAAGGAAGCCAGGTGGAGGGACCTGCCAGGGCCTGAAGTGGGAAGCAGTGGGTATGTCTAGGGCCCTGGGAGGGCATCAGAAGAAAAGCAGGGAGGTGGGCAGTTCTTGATTTTCCTGAGCCCAGGCAGAAGGCTCTGGGAGGAACAGAGCAGCCCCAGGTGCTGAGTGAGCCCCCACTGATGGAGCCCCCTCTGGGCCCGCTGGGTCTCTCTTCTGCCCAGAAAGCAGATTCTCTGCCAGCAGACTGGGTGTTTCAAACCCTCTCTGTCCCACTGCTCCGATCCGCCCAGTCCATCCCACACCTCCATGCAAGGAAACTGCGAAGATTCAAAGTAGAGGGGGGGCTTCTGGGAGGGGAAATATTTTGATTCTCCGGAGGCATGAGAATTGCCTGATTCCCAACCGATTAGGGGTAATTAACCCTTCGCAAGGCAGTAATTAAGTCTGTGCTTCTGAAACCGTAATTAGGAGCTCGAAGAGGCTCCTCCCTCCTCCCCAAGAGGCAGACAGTCCCCAATGCTGAGGCCAGCTGGGACTGGGGGCAGGGTTCTCTTTCCCTGGCAGGGTTGAGGGGTACTCACAGCCTCCCTCAGCACCACCCCATCCCATCCCAGAGCAGGGATGCAGCGACCAGCGCCCATGGAACCCAGGCACTTTCCTTTCAGGGTTGTCAGGCTACACAAGGGGACTTTGCTTTTGCAGGGCATGAAGTCAGGGAGACGGGGCTGGGCAAGGGGCCTGGGGTGTGGGGCTGGCAACAACCCTTAAGGGTTTTTCTCTCTGGCCAAGGGGAGTGAAGCAGAGATCCCAACCTCAAAGGGGGTGAGGACCCCAGGGACACGGGCTGGCCACAGGGAGGATGGGGGCAGTCTTAGGGGGCTCAGTGAGGACAGGAGATGCCCGCTCACCACGGCCAAGAGGCATTGGCCTCAGAAGTCAGACTGGTTGTGTGCTCTCTGGGTCTCCCAGGGAGGTGGCCGGGAGATGAGGAGCAGAGACGACCCCATGGCCCAGTGTGTGGGGCAACTGGTACACAGTGATCCCTAGGACACGCAGGTCCACAGAGACCCCCTGCTTTGCCCCTGCCCCATCTATCTAGCCCCTGGCATCCCCCAAGGAGACTTCCTTTTAAAAATAATTATGAATTTAAGCTGTCTTGGGTCTTAGCTGTGGCATGCAGGAAATCTGATCTTCATTGCAGCTTGCAGGATCTTGGTTCCCTGACCAGGCATTGAACTCAGGCCCCCTGCATTGGAAGCGCGGAGTCTTAGCCACTGGATCACCAGGGAAGTCCCCCTCAGCAAGCTTTCTGAGGCCAACTCTAGGTCCCCATGTAGATAGAGTCCCATTCCTCTCCACTACACTTGCCCTTTGGTGGTATAACTGAGTCAGTATCCTCAGAGGCAAACGCCTGGGAGAAGGAGGCAGGTCCCATGGCCTGGGGTTTTTTTCTCTGGTGTGTGTGGCGGGGGTGGGGAGGCACTTGCTCGCAGATGTTCATGGTGGGTTGGGAGAATGGTATCTATGTGGAGCTGAGTGGTGATAGAGGGCTTTTGTCTCAGTCTGAGGTTTATTCTTTTCCTCTCCAGGAGATGACACCTCAAAGAGGGGTATGGAAGCAGGGGGACCTGTGTGATGGGGAGTGTAAGGTCGGATTTGCCTCCAAAAGAGTATCTGACATCCCACCTGACCTCTCCCTCTACCGCTCAGCTCTGTCCACCCCAATCCTTTCTTGTCCAACACCCCAAGCTCCTTTCTGTCTGCCCCAGGACCTTTGCACTCGCTATGTCCTCCACAGGATGCCTCGCCCCCGGCTTGGGGGGGCTGGGGCTTTATCCCTCTCAGCGCATGCTCAGTTGCTTTAGTCGTGTCCGACTCTTTGCGACCCTATGAGCTGTAGCCTGCCAGGCTCCTCTGTCCATGAGAATACTCAACTGGGTTGTCATGCCCTCCTCCAGGGGATCTTCCCGACCCAGAGATTGAACCCAGATCTCTTATGTCTCCCGCGTTGGCAGGCGGGTTCTTTAGCACCAGCGCCAGCCACCTGAGAAGCCCACATCCCCCTCAGGCCTCAGTGCAAACTTTGCCGCCTCTGAGAGCCCCTTCTACTCCGCTTATTCAGAGCAAGCTTCCTGTCCTCTTACATCCTTCTGTTCACTTTCACCTTCAGAACACTCATCTCAACCAGGAATGGGCCCCTTTCCTCGTCTGTGTTCCCCCAGACTGAGTGTTTCAGAATAGCAGGGAGTTTTACCTATTATGTACCTTCTGTGTCCTTTGAACCCGGAACAGAGTCCGGTACAGCTAAGTGCTAACTGTTGGGGATGGGAAGTAAACGGGCGACAAGATTACAATGTGGAAACAGCGGCTGGGAAAAGCGGAACGTGGAGGAGAATTTTGTAGACCGGCGGCAGGGGCTGCACCCAGAACTGTCGCGCGGCCTCCCACCCCACAAGTCCTGGGTGGGGAGAGATGGGAGGGGCGACCCACTTTCCGGGTAGGCGCACGCACCTCCCTCCGGTGGCCCACAGGTGGCGCTCGCTCCGCGCGCTTTTAGCGGCTGGAGGCACAGGTGGGAAAACCTGAGCTTTTGGTGGTTGCAGAGGCACCTGCTGATTTAATCCCCGCCCGTATCTTCCTGGGGTCAGCCCCTGGCCGCAGTTTGGACGCCTCCAGGGGTCTCAACTTCTGGGGGTGTCGGAGGCACGGGGAGGGGGGGGCTGAAGGGAACTGAGGGCTCCGCCTCACGTTCGCTCTTGCTCACGCATAACTAGTTAAGTAGCCTCACGCCTGAGGAGGGGTACCTTGAGGGTGGGGGATGCGCTTGCTGTGCGCATGTCCTGTCTTAACCCTTTATAAACTGGGTCTGGGTTCCGCGCTTGGCCTTGGTGGGCCCGCAGAGCCTACTTGTGGAATACTGAATGGAGGAATCCCCATTTTACAGAAGGGGAAACTGAGGCTCCAGGAGGCCCCAGGTTCACAGAGTTGGAAAATGGTGAGGCTGGGGTTAGAGCCCTAGGTGTGTCCAAACTCCAGCATCAGTCGGTTAAAAAAAAACTAAAGAATTGGATTTGTTAGTTACCCACAGGGATACAGGAATCTGTTTCGAAAGTCGAAATCTTCCCTGAATCTCATCTCAGGCCCCAGATGGTGATGGGGAAGGTTCCCTTCCACCTTGCTTTCTCTGTCTTCACAGGTGCCTACACATACCACTGGGGGCCCCTAGATTTCTAGCTGGGGCACCAAGCATAAACTGCTCTCTCAGGGCCTCAGTTTCCTCATCTGTAAAATGGGCTTAATTGTCAGGGTTTTTTGGGGGGGAGTTGTTATATATATATATGTACGTATGTATGTGTGTGTGTGTATGTGTGTGTGTATATATATATATATATATATATATATATTTTTTTTTTTTTTTTTTGCTGAGCTGTGTCTTCATCCCAGTGCATCAGTTTAGTTGCCTTGTGGCCCGTGAGATCTTAGTTCCCTGACCAGGGATTGAACCTGAGTCCCCCACACTGGAAGATGGATTCTTAAACACTGAACATCAGGGAAGTCCCAGTTTAAATGGCCACTGACCTATCTCCCCAGATGGCTGTGAGTGTCCAGTGGATTATTCCCATGAAAGGCTCTCAGAGCAGTGCTTGGTATGTGGGCTGCATCCAGACTGTGCAGGTCCCCTTTGGTAGTCTACACATCCTGGTGGCTAACACACCATTCTTGAATGTTTCTGCTATTTACCTAGTATGAGGGCCTGGTGCCTAGTGCATCTCTGTGGTCTGAGGCTGCCTGTGAACCCCAGTGCTGCATTGGATATGTGTGCATTCAGCTGTTTCTACATGGAGGTCAGTTCTACGTGAATGCCAAGGTATGCGAGGCAGTTGGGTTCCCATAGACTAGAATTTCTCAATCTCAGCACTCTTGACACAAGGGCCTGGATCCTGCTTTGCTGTGGGGGAGGGGCCATCCCATGCACTGTAGGGTGTTAAGCGGCCTCACTTGCCTTGACCCACTAGATCCCAGTAGCACCTCCTCAGTTGTGACAACCGAAAATGTCTGCAGACTCTGCTGAACATCCCCTGGGGGCACAATCACCCGCATTGAGACCTACAGCTGCATACCCTTCTGGTAGGTACCCACCGAGTCAGTGTACAGATGTGCATTTCTGCTTCTTTGTGGGTGCCTTGGGCTGGCTTCCCTCAGAAGCAGACTGTGACACAAGGCGGGAAGGCACAGGGCTTGTTTGGGAGACAAAATGGACGCTTGTATTTCTGCCAAATTCCTATGTTGAAATCCTAATACTCAATGTGATGGTATTAGGAGGTGTGGCCTTTGGGAGGGATTAAGTCATGAGGGTGGAGCCATCATATAAAAGGGACTCAGAATGGACGTGAGCACACTGCTATATTTAAAATGGATAACCAACAAGGACCTACCGTATAGCCCAGGGGACTCTGCTATGTGGCAGCCTGGATGGGTGGGAAGTTTGTATATGTATGACTCAGTCCTTTTGCTGTTGACCTGAACCTATCACAACGTTCTTAATCAGCTATACCCCGATACAAAATATTTTTGGTGTTTAAAAAAAATAAAAATAAATAAAATGGATAAGCAACAAAGGCCTATCGTATAGCACATGGAGCTCTGTTCAATGTTATGCGGCAGGCTGGATGGGAGTGGAGTTTGGGGGAGAATGGAGACATGTATATGCATGACTGTGTCCCTTTGCTGTCCATCTGAAACTATCAAAACACTGTTCATCGGCTAGACACCAACACAAAATAAAGTTTTTAAAAAGGCACCCAGAGAGGTCCCTCTTCCTCTTTCTGCCACGTGAGGACAGAACATGAAGCTGGCTTTGTATGAACCTAAAAGGGAGCTGTCACCAGAACTCCACCATAATCTCGGTCATCCAGTTTCCAAAACTGGGAGAAGGAAATTTCTGCTGTTAAAAGCCACCCAGTCTAAGTATTTTTGTTACAGCAGCCAGAACAGATGAAGAGTGAAGATGAGGGGGGAAACTTGAGGGGGTGGATAGAGTGGGGAGGGGTGGAGAGACAGGGCTTGCAGATGCTCCAGGGGCTCTGGGAGACCCATGGACCATGCAGCTGCAAGGAGAGGGAGCAGAGGTATTTATCCGCCAAGTCCCTTCCCGCTTGAACTAAGGACTGGTTGCTGGGGGCGTGCATTGGCGCGCATCTGGCTCCTGGCCACAAGCACCGCACTGGTCAGGGGCCTGGACGTGGTCCAGGCCTGGCAGCATCTGTGTGGGGGTGCGGGGTGGGGTTTCTTTACCTTCCCGTGTGGCCGTTCCTGCGGGAGGGTGTGGGCTGTGGGCCGACTGGAGCCAGGCTGTGCCAGCCCACCCCGAGCTCGGCAGCCGGCTGTGTGTATATTTGGTGTGCCAGTGTGTGTTTATCTGCCGTGCATGTGTTTGCGTCTGTATTTATCTGGCGGCGAGTGTGCGACGTCTTTGTTTTCCCTTCTGCTCCGTCTCCGCGAACGTGGGGGAGACTTCTGTTTTTAATCAGGGGCCAGGGAACCGTCTCGTCGCCACGTTTGTGATGGCGATATTAATTTAAGGCCGATCGGAAGCGATCTTTCTGAGTCTTCGGTGAAGTGGGGCCCTGCCCTGGGAGCCTTCTATAGGGAGGGGCAGCAGAGGGGCATCTTCCCTGCTCTTTGTGTGCCTGAGAGGGGAAACTGAGGCACGTGGCTGCAGAAATCCTCTCCCTAGGCAGCCAAGGAAAGGAAGTTTGCAAGCAAAGCATTTTACAGGCATAAAATCTTTTATTTTTTAATTTTATTTATTTATTTTTGGCTGTATTGAGTCTTCCTTGCTGCGGCACAGGCTTTCTCTGGTTGTGGTAAGTGGAGGCTACTCTTCCTTGCCCTTGGTTAGCTTTGCATTACTGTGGCTTCTCTTAGTCTAAAGCACAGGCTCTAGGCGGCTGGGCTTCAGTAGTTGTGGCTCGCAGGACCTTAGTGGCTCCGGAGCGTGTGGAATATTCCTGGACCAGGGATCGAACCTGTGTCCTCTGCATTGGCAGGCAGATCGTCATTCACTGTACCACCAGGGAAGTCCAACATGCATACACTCTTGATGATTCTCCTTGCATGTAGAAGAAAAAAAGATTATTGGCCCCATTTACAGATGAGAAATGGAGAAGGAAATGGCAACCCGCTCCAGTATTCTTGCTGGGAGAATTCCATGGACGGAGAAACCTGGTGGGCTGTAGTTCATGGGGTCACAAACAGTCGGACATGACTGAAGTGACTTAGTATGCACGCACAGATGAGAAAACTGAAGCTTAAAGGATGGGACCCAGAGCTCATGTGAAGCCAGAGGCTCTTGTCCTCTTGCCAAGGCTGGTCGTGTTCTTTCAAATGAAGCAACTTCCCCGGTGGTCCAGTGGTTAAGACTCTGCCTTCCAATGCAGAGGTGCGTGGGGAACTAAGATCCCATGTACCATGGGGTGCAGACAAAAAGTAAAAGAGAAAACAAAACAAATGGCAAATCCCTTCTGAAGCTGTCCAGGACAGCTTGCTCCTCACCTACGCCTCTGTTTCCCTGCTGGTCACCATGAGCCCGTCCCTGCCTGCCAGCCCTCAGCAGGCTGAATAATCCCCATTGCTTGGAAAGGTGTCAGCTTTCTCATACTTCTCTTCCTTGGATGCTCCAGGCCCAGGGGCCTGGCTGGCTCTGTGAACACAGATATTAATTAGCATTAATTAATTACCCCTTGTGGGGTGAGGGTGGTGCCTGTGGATTCCCAAGCTCTGAGACACCTAGAGGTCCCTGGTGTGGGTGCTCTAAGCCTGGGGTGGGAAAGGGCTACCCATTCCAAGATGCTCCAAGTTGTTGTTGAGTCGATAAGTCATGTTTGACTCTTTTGCGGCCCCATGGACTGTAGCCCACCAGGCTCCTCTGTCCATGGGGATTTTTCCAGGCAAGAATACTGGAGTCAGTTGTCATTTCCTCCTCCAGGGAATATTCCTGACCCAAGGATTGAACCTGCATCTCCTGCATTGGCAGGTGGATTCTCTACCACTGTGCTACCAGGGAAGCCCACACCAAAAAAAAAAAAAAAATCTAAACTAAACTAAAACTGCCTAGTGATGCTACATTCTAGTGGAAACAGAGCTTCTGTATCAGGGAGAGCTGCTGAAGCTTTCTTCACCCAGCCCCTGGGTGCTGAGGACTGAAGTGATTCTCTCAGAGATCTGGTTTCCCTGGATCCCAAGGAGGCTGGGAGATCCAGAAGGTTGATCTGGAAGGTGACCCCAGGAAGCAAGGTTAGAGGAGAGGCCGAATAAGGGAGGGAAGGCATTGGATGAAAGTGTCTTCGTGACCGAATCTCCGCTGCAGGCAACTGCGGCTCAGTCCTGCCAGGGAAATGCTGAGACACCAAGTAGAATGCACCCCTCAGAGTTTCCCTGCCGGGGGCCGTGGGAGCTGGGGTATTTACCCCCCACTCTTCCCCCATCACTGGGCAAGCACTGGTCCTGCGGTGTGTTTGCTCTCCATCACCTTCTGCCCAGCCTGGCAATAATGCAGCAGCCAGGGGTGGGTTGTCGGAAGCTGTGGGGTCAGTGTGCCCAGAAGTGGAGTCTGTTGGGGACACAAATGGGCGCTGATGTTCCCAGGGAGCAGAGACAGACAATAAACAGAACAAGTGAATCACAGGGCGTGTTTGGAGGGGTATGAGCTGGACAGAAGAGGGGCAATGAGGACTTCCCTGATGGTCCAGTGGCTAAGAACTCGCCTGCCAATGCAAGGGACACAGACTTGATCACTGGTCCGGGGAGATTCCACATGCCATGGAGCAGCTAAGCCCATGTGCCACAACTACCGAGCCTGCGCCCTGGAGCCCGTGCCCTGCAACAAGAGAAGCCACTGCAATGAGAAGCCTGCACTGCAGCTAGAGAGTAGCCCCCACTCGACACAACCAGAGAAAGCCCAGGCACAGCAAGGAAGACCCAGCACAGCCAAAAACAAATAAATCAAGTTTAAAAGGGGGGAGGGTGCAGTGAGGTAGAGCAAAGCTAAGTCGAGGATGCTGTGGGTGTAAGTTCCTGACACCGAGCTTGGCATCCCATCAGTTCGGTTCAGTCGCTCAGTCATGTCTGACTCTTGCAACCCCATGGACTACAGCATGTCAGGCTTCCATGTCCATCACCAACTCCCGGCATCCCAAAGGCGACTAATAAATGTTCTGTGATTCTGTCTAGTCCGTGGAGATGGAGAGAGAGGGGAAAGGGTGAGGGAGAGAAGCCGGTGTGGAACAGGCACCTGGGCAGGGTGGGGAGGGAGGGAGGGAGAGGCTGGTAATGATGTGAAAAGTAATCGGCCCTTCTCTCTGGGAGGCGGTGAAACTCTAATTAGAATGAAAATGTGGTTTAATGAGGATGAAAACGGTAATTGTGCTGGGCAGCGCTGTAGTCCCCACGGTGCCACTTTCCCAGGGGGCCCTTTCTGGGTCTCTGAAGACAGAGATGTGGATGAAGGGGACTCGGGGCTGCGGAGGGGTGTAGTTGGGACCTCATTCCCCACTCCCAGAGGGTCCTCCCAGGTGACACCAGGTAAAGACACCGAGCAGAGCCCTATCTGCCCCTGGGGGTGGTTCCAGGGGCCCTGGGGCCCTGCTTTCCATCTAGCCCCTTATCCTCAGTGGTGGGCTTCCCTGGTGGCTAGACAGTAAAGAACCTCCCTGCAACGCGGGGTTCGATCCCTGGGTCAGGAATATCCCCTGGAGAAGGAAATGGCAACCCACTCCAGTATTCTTGCCTGGAAAATTCCATGGACAGAGGAGCCTGGAGGGCTACAGTCCATGGAGTCGCAGAGTCGGACACAACTGAGTGACCAACACTTTAACACTATCTTCAGTGGTAACACAGTGGGACTCAGAAACAGTGATATTGTTTATTGAAGACCTACTACGTGCCAGGCACCGTTCCAATCCCTTTACAGATGCTGACTCATAGAATCCTTAAAATTTTCTCCATTTTACAGATGGCAATACTGAGGCACAGAAAGGGACTTCTCCGGTGGTCCAGTGTTTAAGAACCTGTCTTTCGAGGCAGGGGAGGTGGGTTCGATCCCTGGGCAGGTAACTAGGATCCCACATGCCGCAGGGTATGCCACAATGACAGACCCGCATGATGCAGCTAAGACCTGGTGCAGCCAAATAAATATTAAAAAACAAAAAAAAGAGGCACAGAGAAACCACAGGCCCTGATAAGAATATATTGAAGAGTGGTCGGTTCAAGCAGCCAAGGCCCTTCTTTCTTCCTTAACTAGATGTTTGCTGGGGCACCAAGGGATTGACTGCCATCAAGGTCAAGGGACCCTTCCTGCCTACCTCCCCCCTTCTACAGTTTTTCCATAACTATGTTTGAGGTACAGCCATTTCTATTTTGGGGCTTCCCAGGTGGTGCTAGTGGTAAAGAACCTGACTCCCAATACAGGAGACTTGAGAGACGTGGGTTCAATCCCTGTGTGGGGAATATCCCCTGGAGGAGGACATGGTAACCCACTCCAGTATTCTTGCCTGGAGAATCCCATGAACAGAGGAACCTGGTGGGCTCTAGTCCATGGGGTCGCAGACCTGGCACGCATTTCTGTTTATCTGCTGCTAGAGGAGATAGGCGTGGCTGAAGAAAGAGACTTTGTGTTCAATGGGCATGGCATGGTGGGGAAGTGGGTGTGGCTGGATTTACCAATCACTCGGAACCCAGAGGGTAAAGGATCTGCCTGCAATGCAGGAGATTTGATCCCTGGATCGGGAAGATCCACTGGAGAAGGAAATGGCAACCCACTCCAGTATATTTGCCTGGAGAATTCCATTGACAGTGGAGCCTGGTGGGCTACAGTCCATGGGGTCGCAAAGAGTCAGACATGACCCAGGGACTAACACTGTCATTTTCACACTTTCCAAACTTGGAAGAAGCAGAAGCTGAAAATCGTACTATAGAATCTGGACAAAAAGCTGGTGGTCCTGGCTCCTAGGCCTCAACTTTCTTGCCATGAAAAAAGCCAAGAGGTTTTTCAAATGTTGGTCTAAATAAAGACTGAGGTTTGTAAGATCTCACTGGTCCCCACTTTTGCTTCTGAAGACATCACCAATAAAGTGCTGCCTGTTATGAGGTCTTGCCAGAAAAGAAACATTGGAGCTTCCCGGGTGGCTCAGTGGTGAAGAGTCCCCCTGCCAGTGCAGGAGACATGGGCTCCATCCTTGATCCATGAGGATCATAAATGCCACGTAGCAGCTAGGCCCCTCACGTGTCACAGCTGTTGAGCCTGTGCTCCGGAGTCTGGGAGCCCTGAAGCCTGTGCTCTGCAACAAGAGAGGCCACTGCAATGAGAAGCCCCTGCATGGCAACTAGAGAGTAGATCCCGCTCACTGCAACTAGAGAGTAGCCCTCACTCACCACAAGTAGAGAAAAGTCCAAGTAGCAACGAAGACCCAGCACAGCCAAAAATAAATAAAATAAAATAAAAACAGAAACACTTATTGAAGCTAGAAATGCAATACAAACAGACTTGTGTGGCTTTTCAAAGTCATCCCAGGTCAAGGGAAATTAAGTTGTTGACCACATGTATGGCAGACAAAGCATTAAGAGCCTTAATATATAAAGAATCCTTGTGGTTCAATAAGAAAAAGACAAATGTCCCAGATATGATATTGGCATAGGGCTCACAAAGGAATGATAAAAATTCAACAAACCTCTGTAAAGATGTGTCACCTTATCATTTATCAGCTAAAGGATCTCTTTTACTTGTCAAGCTTACCAGCATGAGTGAAATTTTGAGAAGACACACTGGTGCATTCTCACGGATGTGTAAAGTGATACACTGGAGGCCAGTGCAGATATTTGTTGTTAAACATTTAAGTCTGTAAAACTCTCTAACCCAGGAAGTCCATGTCTAGGGATATGCCAAGATCTATAAAAAAGGAATGCAGAGTGGTTAAGTGCCCCAGAGTCAGGCAGCCATAGTTCCAATCCTGGTTCCTCCACGTGCAAGCTGTGTGACCTCAGGCAAATGACTTGATGTCACGGAGCATGTCATGAAGATTCCATGAGGTAATGTGTGCAAAATTCTCCTACCAAGCACATGATAGGTGCTTGCTATTATTATCATCATTGCAAAACCTTTAAGGAAAGGTATTAAACTGTGGAAGAGTCTGTGCCTAGAAAGTTGCCCACATGTTGGGTTGGCCAAAAAATTTGAGTTTTTCTATGATGTTATGGAAAAACCCAAATGAGATTTTTGGTCAACCCAGTACATAGTAGAAAATGAAAGTGATCAAACCTGTATTTATTGACACCACCTGACCACTGCAGTATATTCACTGAACAAGAAAACAGGTTTCAAATGTGTGTGCTATGCTGTCACTTCCATCATGCCCGGCTCTGTGTGATCCTATGAACTGTTTGCACCAGACTCTTCTGTCCACGGGATTCTCCAGGCAAGAATACTGGAATGGGTTCCCATTTCCTTCTCCAGGGAATCTCCCCGACCCAGGGATTAAACCTCTCTTACGTCTCCTGCATTGGCAGATGGGTTCTTTAGCGCCACCTGGGAAGCCCCACATGTCATATATAACCATGGATTTCAAGCGTTATCATCAGGGATCAAGGAATTAATTTCCTTGTCACTTTGCAATGTCATCTACCCAGGTTCAGGACTGACATGAAAAGTTTATGAAGTAATGTTTGTCCTTTCTCTATGCAGTGGGTTCTTTTTAAAAATTATTCATTTATCTGGCTGCCCCAGCTCTTAGTTGTGTCATGTGGGATCTTTAGTTTTGGGATACAAACTCTTAGTTCTATGAGAGAACAGACTCCTGTTGTTTAAGTCACCTCAATTTGTGGTCATTTGTCACAGCAGCCACAGGAAACAAATAAAGTCTATTTTTCTATATTTTAGTTTAAATGTTGCCAAATATAAAGACAACTTGAAAGACTTGTCCAGTGAATACACACCCACCACCTAGAGTCTACAATGGATGTCTGCCTCCATTTGTCATTATCTGTCTTTCTACCCATCTATCCACCCACCTCTTTTTTCCCTTTCCATTTTAGTTTATTACAGAACGTTGAATATAGTTGCCTGTGCTATGCAGTAGGCATACACATTGTTGTTTATCTGTTTTACACACAGTAGTTTGTATCTGTTAATCCCAAACTCCTAATTTATCCTCCCCCCACCCCCTTTCCTCTTTGGTAACCACAAATTTGTTTTCTATGTCTGTGAGTCTGTTTCTGTTTTTATAAATAATTTCATTTGGGTCATGATTTAGATTCCATATATAAGTGATATCATATGCTATTTGTCTTTCTGACTTCAAACACCTCTGTAAAATTTTATTCTAATTAATAATTTATTTTTTAGAGGAATTTTAGGTTCACAGCAGTACTGTGGGAAAGGTGCGGAGATTTCTCATATACTTCCTGCGCTCCCCCCACATGCATAGCCTCCTCTCCTTCCCGCATCCCCACCAGCATGGTACAATTGTCACAGCTGATGACCCTCCATCATTACTGTTTGCAATAGGGCTCACTCCTGGTGCTGTACATTCTGTGGGTTTGGACAAACGTATAATAACATGAATCCACCATTATAGTCTCGTACAGAATCATTTCCTTGTCCTAAAAATTCTCCAGGCTCCACCTACTCATTCCTCCCTCCCCCCTCATCTTTTTACTGTCTCCATAGTTTTGCTTCTTCCAGAAAGTCGTATCGTTGGAATTATATACTGTTTGTAGTCATCACACATTGCCTTATTTTACTTAGTAATATGCATTCACGTTTTCCCGATGTCTCTTCATGGTTTGCTAGCTCATTTCTTTCTAGCATTGAATAATATTCCATGTTGTGGATGCACCATAATTTATTTACCCGTTCATCTACTGAAGGCTATCTACGTCACTTTTTAATGCATTTCAAGGTAAGACCCCACTTCCTCCCCATTTATTTTAGCACAGCACCCAAAGCGATCTTGTAACAAATCAAGTACCTGTCCTGTTCAAAATCTTCCTGGGGTCCTCGTCTCACTTGAGTGAACCCTGCAGGACTCCCTGTGCTCCCAGGGTCCCCTTATCCCTTTCGCCTGTTCCCCACCATCCTCTCGCGCTACATCAGCCCACATGGTCACCATTAGCCACATATGCCTCCTCAGCCCTTGAAAATGGCTGATGCAACCTAAGTGTGCATCAACAGATGAATGGATAAAGAAGGTGTGGTATACACATATGTCGTTGTTCGGTTGCCAAGGCGTGTCTGACTCTTTGTGACCCCATGGACTGTAGCCTGCCAGGCTCCTCTGCTCATGGGATTTCTCAGGCAGCAATACTGGATTGGGTTGTCACGGGCAGGAGGATTGTTTCACTGAGCCATATACACAGTGGAATACTACTCAGCCATAAAAAGAATGAAATCTTGCTATTTGCAACATGGGGTGGGCTTGAATGGTATTAGGCTAAGTGAAATATGTCAGAGAAGGATGAGTACTGTATGATATCACTTATATGTGGAAATATAAACAATTTAAAAATACAACAAATGCAACAAATATACAACTAAAAAATACAACAAACTAGTGAATATAACTAAAAAAAAAGATTCACAGATACAGAGAACAAACTAGAAGTTATCAGTGGGAAGAGGGAAGGGGAGGGGCAAAACAGGGGTAAAAGATTAAAAGGTACAAACTATTATGCATGCAATAATTCACAAGGATATATTGTACAACAAATGGAATATAGCCAGCAATTTATAATAACTATAAAGGAGTGTAACCTTTTAAAATTGAGAATCACCATACTGTGCTGTACTGCGATTAATTGCTCAGTCGTGTCCAACTCTTTGTGACTATAGTCTAGGAGATTCTCCAGGTAAGAATCCTGGAGTGGGTAGCCTTCTCCAGGGGGTCTTCCCCACCCAGGAATTGAACCAGGATCTCCTGAATTGCAGGTGGATTCTTTACCAGCTGAGCCACCAGGGAAGCCCTTCACTATACTGTACATCTTTAAATTATATAATAGTGTACGTCAATTGTACTTAAAAAAAAAAAAAACAACAGTCCCTGGGAATTCCCTGGAGGTCCATGGTTAGGATTCGACACTTTCACTGCCAGGGCTCCGGTTCACTTTTTGGTCAGGGTTCACTTTTTGGCATTCAAGAACCTGAATGCCAGTGAAGAGCGGCAAAAGCTAATGAACAAACAAAACCATTCCAAATTGAGATATGCTCTAATAGAAAACATACAGGATTTCAAAGTACTTAGTACTGGGGAAAGGATGTAAAATATCTCATGATTTTAATATTGATTATATGTTGAAATGATAATAATTTGGCTATATTGGGTTAAATAGGATATATGATGACAATTCATCTATTTCTTGTTGACTTTTTAAAGAACGTGGCTACTGGAAAATTTTAAATTACATATGTGTCCTCCTCATTTGTGGCTTCATCATATGCTATTCCAGCAAGCTCCGGGAGTTGATGATGGACAGGGAAGCCTGGCATGCTGCAGTCCATGGGGTCGCAAAGAGTTGGACACGACTGAGTGACTAAACTGAACTGATTCCCCTTGTGGGCTCCAGGAGAGGAGGTGGTGGTGGTTTTGGTCTTTCGAGTTCTTAGACTCTCAGTAAATACTTGTTGAATGAATGAATGCATGCATGAAGGAAAGAACAGGAGCCTGAAGGACATAGAAGAGGTGGGTCTACGTCAAGATTTATTGGCGGCTCCAATAAGGAAGACCTTACCTTTCACCTTTCACGGGCCACCGGGCTCTCTATGCCTCTAGTGAGTGGTGCGGGGGTTGGGCGTGGGGGCGCAGGCAGCTTCATCACAGTGTAGCCCGCAGGGGTGGCTGCCTGGGTGGCCCTTTCCAGTAACTGGACAAGATCAGTCAGAGTGGCTGGGACTTCTGGGGCTAGAGAACGAGGGGCTGGTGTGGGGAGGGGGACCTGAGTCAGAAGTGGGGCTGGGCGGAGCAGGCTCCACCCCAGCCCAGGTCCCTTCCCCCAGGCTGGGCTGGCGGGAAGGGGTTGGGCTTCCAGGCAGGCGGGAAGGAGCCGGGGTGTCTGCTATCGACCGCCTGGGCCTCTGCAGAGAAGCTTTTAGACCCGCCAGCGCATCCCACCCGGGGAGGGAGGCTAGGGTGGGGGGTCGGAGGCTGGGCTTCCCCATCTCCTCAAGGGCGGAGGCCAAGGGGCCTCCTCTCACCCCCAGATCCTGCCCATCAGCACGGCTTGCAGGCCTTGCCTTAGAACTGAGTAGGAAACCCCATTTGTTTCTCACCCCCTTGTTATCATGCCAGGGTTGCAATCATTCCCCACCCACACCTCCCACGCCCAGCCCTTTATCGAGAGATTATGTGCATCCTGTAAGGTCCGTTTACGGCGTGCATCTCACGTGCCTCTGGCCCCTGGGCCCCCACCACATCGGAGTATGGAACATTCTCATCCAAATGGTCCCAGAAGTTTCACATCCTTCTCATCCCCAATCCTAATCACTATTCTGGTTTCTGTCAACATAAATTAACCTAGCCTTTTGGAGAATTTCATACAAATGGAACCACATGGGGAGGCCTCTTTTGTCTGGTTGCTTCTCAGTATCTAACGTCCTGAGATCTTTATCCACTTCCCTTACAAGTTATAAGTAGTTTGTTCCTTTTTATTGCAGCAGAGTATTCCATGGTGGGCTTCCCAGATGGCTTGGTGGTAAAGAATCCACTTGCAATGCAGGAGACATGAGTTCCATTCTTGGGTTGGGAAGAGCCCCTGGAAGGGGAAATGGCAACCCACTCCAGGATTCTTGCCTGGAAATCCCATGGACAGAGGAATCTGGCAGGCTATATATAGTCCATGGGGTCGCAAAAGAATCAGACACGACTTAACAACTAAACAACAATGACATTCCATGCTATGAATGAACCTCAGTTTGTTTTTGTTTTTCTTAAATTTTAATTTGTATTTATTTATTTGGCTGCACCAGCTCTTAGTTGCAACATGCAGTATCTTTTTAGTTGTGGCATGCAAACTCTTAGTTGTGGCATGTGGGATCTAGTTCCCTGATCAGGGAACCCACACCCCCTGTACTAGGATCTCAGAATCTTAGCCCCTGAACCACCAGGAAAGTCCCTGGACCTCAATTTGTTTATCTATACTCTTGTCCTAGACATTTGGGTTGTTTCCAGCTTTTTGGCAATAACAAAATAAGCTGCTATGAACATTTGCCAACAGATCTTTGCACCAACATATGTTTTCACTTCTGTTGGGTAAATACCTATGAATTGAATTTCTGGGCTGTATGGTAACTGTGTAACTTTATAAACAAACAAACAAACCTGGCATCTGCTTTGACACACTGGCCGAGGATGAGCATTCCAGTTCCTCCCCGCCTCATCAACACTTGGCATCATCAGCCTCTGATATTGGCCAACATGTTGATGGCTTGTAGCCTGGACCATTGTGGTCACCTCTGTCTCAAACCTCTGCTTTTTCCCTCACTGCCCCACAGTTTGTTCACCCCTCAGAAACCTGATACCTGGTTTGTTGTTAATATTTCCCTTTTTATTATAGAAAAACTTCACACATGTGCTAAAGGAGAGAGAAGAGAATGAAGAGCCCATATGGTCCTGTCACTTGACTTTTATGATAATCTACATCTTGCCCATCTTGTTTCGTCTCTCACCACCCCCTGCCTCACCCAATGTGTTTTTAAGGGAGTTTTTTAAAATCTCTTTTTTAAAACTGAAGTATAGCTGATTTACAGTGTTGTGTTAATTACTGCTGTATAGCTAAGTGGTTCAGTTTTTACAGATATGTATACATTCTTTTTCATTTTCTTTTCCAGTATGCTTTACCACTGGATATTAAATATAGTTCTCTGTGCTACACAGTAAGACCTTGTTGTTTATCCATTTCTGTATATACCAATTTGTATCTGCTAATTAAGGGAGTACTTTAAAGCAAACCCCAGGTACCATATTACTTCCACAAGTATCAAAGGAATCGCCTCAAACTATGAATTAGATGACCCATGCTTTGCCTTGGAATTGGCTGGTGGTTTCTTATTGCTTTTGGAAAAAAGTTTCAGACTTCTTCCCATGTCCCTCAGGATGGCTGCTGGCCTCTCTGCCTTCATGCTGTGTCCCCTTACTTAGTCCCTGCTCCAGGCACATTGTCCTTTTCCCCCAACCACAGTCCAGGCTCGTTCCTGCCTCAGGGCCTTTGCACATGCTGTTCCTTCTGCCTTGTATATTATTCCCAGATATCCACGTGAATCCCATAGTAGGCAGCATCAATAAGATGGTCTTCTATGGTCCCTGCCCTTCTATAATTTTTTTCATCTTTCGTGTCGACTGAACTGCTCACTTCTAATCAGTAGAAGATGGCCAAAGTGATGGAGTGTTACATACAGAAGTGTGACTTCTGTCCTGACTCCCCCTCTTGCTAGCACTCTTGTCTGTCTCTGATGAAACCAGTGACCAGGATGTGCGCCATCCTATGGAGAGATCTGCTGACAAAGAACGGAGAGTAGCCTTCACCCAATCACCGGTGGGGAACTGAACTCTGCCAACAGCCTTGGGTGTGCTTCTCCTCATCTGAACCTTGAGATGACCATATAACATCAGTGGCTGCCTTGACTGCAGCCTCATGAGCCAGAGGACCATCTAAGTGGTACCCAGATTCCTGACTCCCAAATCACGATCATCCATGTTTTTTTTTTTTATTATTTTTAAACGGTTGAATACAGTGTGGTTTGTTTTTTTTTTTTTTTTTGGTTGCACTGTCTGTTGCTACATACAGGCTTTCTCTAGCTGCAGTAGTCGGAGGCTGCTGTCTAAGTTGCGGTGCCCAGACTTATTGTGATGGCTTCTCTCGTTGCAGAGCAGGGGCTCTAGGGCTCATGGGCTCAGTAGTTGTGGCACTCAGCATAGTTGTCTGGTGGCATGTGGAATCTTCCTGACGCAGGGATCGAAACTGCATCCCCTGCATTGGCAGGCAGATTCGTAACCCCTGGACCACCAGGGAAGTCCTATGTTGTCTAGAGCCATTAGATTTTGGAGTGATTTGTTAAGTAGAACTATACAACTTAAATGGCTCTCTAACCTCCTTCAACTCTTTGCTCAAAAGTCAACTTCTCCATGAGACCTTCCCTGGCCACCTGATTAAAATCATAACCCATTCCTGGCACTCCTCATTCCTCTTCTCTGCTTTACTTTCCTTCCAGAATTTATCACCTTCTATATTTTTAATATTTATTCATTTATTTGGCTGTACTGAGTCTTAGTTGTGGCACGCAGGATCTTTGATCTTTGTTGCAGCATGCGAGATCTTTAGTTTCCACATATGAATTCTTAGTTGCAGCATGTGGGATCCAGTTCCCTGACCAGGAAATGAACCTGGGTTCCCTGAATTGGAAGCACAGAGTCTTAGGCACTGGACCACCAGGGAAGTCCCATCACCTTCTATTTTATTTAACTAATTCATTGCCTCCCTCTCTGTTGGAACATTGGCTCTGGGAGGACAGGGGCCTCTATTTGTTTTGTTCATTGCTGCATCTCCAGTCCTAGAATACTGCTGGGCACATAGTAGGTCTTGCTGGATCTAAAGATATATTTACTACTGACCCAGCAAACCCACTTCTTGGTGTATGCCCAAAAGAATAGAAAGCAGGATCCCAAAGAGATGTTTGTGTACCCATGTTCCTAAGAGCATTATTCATAGGAAAAGTGTTAACCCCTCAGTCATATCCGACTCTTTGTGACCCCATGGACTGTAGCCCGCCAGGCCCCTCTGTCTATGGAACTTTTCAGGCAAGAATACTGGAATCGGCAGCCATTCCTTTCTCCAGGGGATGAGGGGATCTTCCTGACCCAGGGATCAAACCTGGATCTCCTACCTTGCGAGCATATTCTTTACCATCTGAGCCACTAGGAAAGCCACAGAAGCTAAACCATGAAAGCAACCCAAGTGTCCATGGACTGATGAATGGATAAATATACCAAATGTGATGTATTCATACAATGGGATTTTACTCGGCCTTAAAAAGGAAACTTTGCAATATGCTACAACATGGATGAAACTTGAGGACATTATGCTCAGGGATAATCCAGCCACACAAATATTGTATGATTCCTCTTAGATGAGGATCTTCAATTAGTCAACATCAGAAAGACAGAAGGTAGAATGCTGGTTGCCAAGGTCTGGGAAAGAGGGAGTGGGGAGTTATTATTTAATGGGTATACAATTTCAGATTTACAAGATGAAAAGACTTATGGGGATGGATGGTGGCGATGGTTGTATCAGAGTTCGAACGTACTTCATACCACTGAATTGTATGCTTAAAAACAGTTAAGATTAAAAATGGTAAGTGTAGGACATCCCCGGTGGTTCAGTGGTTAAGACTCCATGCTTCTAATGTACAGGGTGTGGGAGGATTCCCTGGTTGGGGAACCAAGATCCCACATGCTTTGCAACATGACCCAAAAACCTGGTACATGCTATGTTATATGTATTTTAACACACATACACACAGGCTTCCCGGGTGGTACAGGGGTAAACAACCCGCTTGCCAATATAGGAGATGCAGGAGACATGGGTTCAATCCCTGGGTCAGGAAGATCTGCTGGAGAAGGAAATGACAACCCACTCCAGTATTCTTACCTGGAAAATTCCATGGACAGAGGAGTCTGGCAGGCTAGAGCCTTTGGGGTTGCAAAGTGTTGGACACGACTGAGCATGCACGCACACAGAGATACACTTATTGTATCATTCTGTCCCCCTGGGGGTGGGGCTTGGTTACCAGCTTCAGGTTTTATAGTCCGGTGCCCTGGGATGGGGTCCCAGGTCTCCCCTCCTCCCTCTGTTGAGCTGAGCAGTGTGTATATCTTTCCTGCCTCCCATCAGCTCTGCATACCTTTTATGTCTTCCCAGCTTCTCTGGAATGTTTTAGGGGTGGGAAATCCCCTTCCTGCCCAAATATAGAACCAGAATGCATCCATCTATGTCTATTGAATGTGAGCTTGGAGAGCTGGAGACCTTGGCTTGGGCCCCATGTTTTGTCCACTCTGCAGCTGCCCTGATGGGCAGAGGGGTCTGAGAACCCATATGTGTGTGTATGTGTGGGCTCATCAGCTCTGGGGGCACTGTCCTGCATGGATCACACTTTGGAGGGGGCTTTGACAGCCTCCCCTCTTGCCCCATCTGTGGATGCATCAGCCCCTGCAGGGCCCAGCAAGCCCCACTCAGTCTTCCTGCTCTTTATCAACAGCCCAGATTCACAAAGTGCCTGCGAGCCCAGCACCGAAATCCCTGGGAGCTCACAGTCTGGCTCCATGCCAGATGCTCCTCCATTTGTCTTCTCATGGACTGGATTCTGTCCCCCCTCCCAAATTCATCTGTTGGAGCCCCAGCCCCCCACTGTGACTGTATGAGGAGACAGAGCCTTTAAGGAGATAATTGAGGTTAAATGAGGGCTTCGCCAGTGGCTCAGCGGTAAAGAATCCACCCGTCAATGCTGGAGGCGCGGGTTTCATCCCTGGGTCGGGAAGAAGCCCTGGTAAAGGAAATGCTTATCCACTCCACTGGGAAATCCGATGGACAGAGGAGCCTGGCGGGCTACAGTTCGTGGGGTTGCAAAGAGTTGGACACGACTTGGTGAGTAAACAACAACAAGAACATAATTTTAAATGAAGGAGTTCCCTGGTGGTCTAGCGGTTAGGATTTGGTGCTTTCACTGCCAAGGTCCTGGGTTCAGTCCCTGATCAGGAAACAGATCCCACAAGCTGTGCAGTGTGGGGGAAAAAAAAAAAAAATGTTAAATAAGGTCATAGTTGTTGTTTAGTCACTCGGTCATGTTTGATTCTTCGGGACACCATGGTCTATATAGCCCACCAGGCACCTCCTCCTCCTCTGTCCATGGAATTTTTCAGGCAAGATTACTGGAGGTCATAAGGGTTGAAGCCTGATAATCTGATATGACTGGTGTCCTTATAAGAAGAAGAGGCTGCAGAGACCTTTTTCTCTCAATGCACACACAGAGGAAAGGCCACATGAGGACACAGTGAGAATGCAGCTGTCTGCAAGCCAGGAAGAGAGACCTTATCAGAAACCAGCCCTGGGACTTCACTGGTAGTGCAGTGGCCAAGATTCTGCATGCCCAATGCAGGGGGCCTGGGTTCGATCTCTGGTCAGGGGACCACATCCTCCATGCCACAGCTAAAGATTGTGCATGTTGCACACGAAGATCCATGGGCCACAACTAAGACCTTTGTTGTCGTTCAGTCACTCAGTCGTGTCCAACTCTTTGTGACCACATGGACTGCAGCCTACCAGGCTCCCCTGCCCTTCACTATCTCCCAGAGCTTGCTCAAACTCATGTCCACTGAGTTGGTGATGCCATCCTACCACCTCATCCCTTTCTCCTCCTGCCTTCAATCTTTCCCAGCATCAGGGTCTTTTCCAGTGAGTCAGTTCTTCACATCAGGTGGCCAAAGTATTGGAGCTTCAGCTTCAGCATCAGTTCTTCCATTGAATATTCAGAGTTGATTTCCTTTAGGATTGGCTGGTTTGGTCTCTTTGCAGTCCAAGGGACTGCTAAGAGTCTTCTCTAGCACCACAGTTTGAAAGCATGACACAGCCAAATAAATAAGTTAAAAAATATTGAAAAAAAGAAAGAAAGAAAAAGAAACCAACCATGCTGGCAGCTTGATCTTGGACTTCCAGCCTCCAGAACTGAGAAAATAAATGTCTATCACTTAAGCAATCTGCTCTATGTTGTGGTAGCTTGAGCCTAAGACTGGGTAATAACAGCCCCCAGCTCCTGGCAGCCCTGGGGACATCACCACCTCCTGCTGATTTCCCTGGATGTGGCCCACACCTTCACTGAGACTTCCTCCATGGCCCATTTTGGGTGCATCACCTGTCTCCTGCTGCTGGTCTCAACCGTAGACGCCCACTGGGTTCACCTGCAGAGCTTTAACGATGCTCATGGGACTCCTCTGGTGGTCCATTGGTTAAGTATCTGCCCTCCAATGCAGGGGCCACAAGTTTGATCCCCGCTTGTGGAACTAAGACCCCACATGCTGAGGGGCAACTAAGCCCGCACAACTGGCAGCTACAGAACCCACATGCCCAAACCAGAGAGAAGCCCGAGTGAGTCCACAAAATATCCCTCATTCCACAACTGAGACCCAATGCAGCCAAAAATTAAAAAAAAAAAAAATTAATTAAAGCAACATCAACAAAAAACCCAAACAAACAGAGTACACACTGTTGACCCCTGACCCCACCCTCAGAGAATCTAAGGCAATTTGGGTGGCTTTGGGAAGCTCTCAGACTCTTAGATGACTCTAACATGCAGACAGGGTGAAGAATCGCTGACCTAGAACAGAGCTTCTCAACCAGAGGGGACTCTGCCCACGCCCGACACCAGGAGACATTTGGCAATATCTGGAGACATTTTCGTTTGTCACACGTAGGGTGTGCCTGTTTGTGTGTGTGTGTGTGTGTGTGTGTGTGATAAGTTGCTTCAGTCGTGTCCGACTCTGTATGACCCTGTGGACTGTAGCCTGCCAGTCTCCTCTGTCCATGGGATCCTCCAGGCAAGAATACTGAAGTGGGTTGTCATGCCCTGCTTCCCCACCCAGGCATTGGACCCGCATCTTTTACATCTCCGGCATTGGGAAGTGGGTTCTTTATTATGCTGCAGCTTCCCTGGTGGCTCAGACGGTAAAGCGTCTGCTTGCAATGCGGGAGACTTGGGTTCAATCCCTGGGTCGGGAAGACCCCTTGAGAAGGAAGTGGCAACCCACTCTAGTACTCTTGCCTGGAAAATCACATGAACAGGGGAGCCTGGCGGGCTGCAGTCCATGGGGTCGCAAAGAGGTGGACATGACTGAGCGACTTCACTTTCTTTCTTTCTTTACAAGTGCCCCCTGGGAAGCCCAATTTACAGGGTGGTTGCTACCAACTTCTGGTAGGTAGAGCTTGGGAATGCTGTTAAACATCGGCATTGCCAAAGTCCGGAAACCCTGATCTAGAAGTCTATGAGCCAAGTATTCTTCCTCTTTTTTTTTTTTAAGATTTATTTATTTATTTATTGACTGTGGTGGGTCTTCATTGGCTTCCTTGGTGGCTCAGATGGTAAAGATTCTGCCTGCAAAGCGGGAGACCTGGATTCAATCCCTGGATGGGGAAGATCCCCTGGAGAAAGGAGTGGCAACCCACTCCCTTGGAATCCCATGGACAGAGGCTACAGTCCATGAGGTCGCAGAGTTGGACACAACTGAGGGAATAAGCACACATGCATGCACAGGTCTCTGCTGCTGCACGAAGGCTTCCTCTAGTTGCAGCAAGTGGGGGCTATTCTTCATTGTGGTGCGCAGGCTTCTCACTGCAGTGACTTCTCTGGTTTCAGACCACAGGCTCTAGCCGTGCAAGCTTCAGTGGGTTCAGCTCAAGGGTTCCAGAGTGCTGGCTTACATGACCCCGCAATCCCACTCCTGGGCATACACACAGAGGAAACTAGATCTGAAAGAGACACGTGCACCCCAATGTTCATCGCAGCACTGTTTATAATTGCCAGGACATGGAAGCAACCTAGATGCCCATCAGCAGATGAATGGATAAGGAAGCTATGGTACATATACACAATGGAATATTACTCAGCCATGAAAAAGAATTCGTTTGAATCAGTTCTAATGAGATGGATGAAACTGGAGCCCATTATACAGAGTGAAGTAAGCCAGAAAGATAAACACCAATACAGTATACTAACGCATATATATGGAGTTTAAAAAGATGGTAACAATAACCTTATATGTAAAACAGAAAAAGAGGCACAGATGTACAGAACAGACTTTTAGACTCTGTGGGAGAAGGCGAGGGTGGCATGTTCAGAGAGAACAGCATTGAAACAAGTATACTATCAAGGGTGAAACAGACCACCAGCCCAGGTTGGATGCATGAGACAAGTGCTCAGGGCTGGTGCACTGGGAAGACCCAGAGGGATGGGATGGGGAGGGAGGCGGGAGAGGGGATTGGGATGGGGAACACATGTAAATCCATGGCTGATTCATGTCAATGTATGGCAAAAACCACTACAATATTGTAAAGTAATTAGCCTCCAACTAATAAAAATAAATGAAAAAAAAAAAAGAGAAAGTAAAAAAAAAAAAAAAAAACACAGATTGCTGGCTTATTGGCTGTGGTGGATGGGCTTAGTTGCTCTGTGGCATGTGGGATCTTCCCGGACCAGGGATTGAACCCATGTCCCCCATTGCACTGCAGGGAGGATTCTTAACCACTGGACTACCAGGGAAACCATTCAAGTATTCCCTTCATGAAGGCGCATGGCACCATGTTGGGGTTAAGTTCTATTCTGTACCCATTTTGCAGAAGGGAAAACAGGCTCAGAAAGAGGAAGTGACTTGGCCATGCTCAGAGAGCAGAGCTGGTGCTCACACTGCCCTCTAGCAGACAAAGCAGGAAAACATGCCCACACTGTACTGAGGAGGAGATTAAGCTGGGGCAGTAATGAAGCCCAATGGTGCGTGAACAGATTCAGCAGCCAGTCTATTACTCTCTGGTTCTGTGCCTCCAGCTCAATGCTTTACCTCCCAGTGTCTCAGTGATCCCACTCATCAAATACGGATATGGCAGTGATGACATCTGCATGGTTAGCCACCGCAGGGGGCTCAGAAGGTACTGGACCGCTTAAGGGGCAGGGCTGGCAGGAGGATGGGATGGGGTTTGCTTAGAGTGAAGTTGTTCAGTCATTAAGTCACTTCTAACTCTTTGTGACCCCACGGACTGCAGCACGCCAGGCTCCTCTGTTCTCTACTATCTCCCAGAGTCGCTCAAATTCATGTCAATTGAGTTGGTGAAGTGAAGTGAAGTGAAGTGAAGTCACTCAGTCATGTCCGACTCTTTGCGACCCTATGGACTGTAGCCCACCAGGCTCCTCCATCCATGGGATTTTCCCAGCAAGGATACTAGAATGGGTTGCCATTTCCTTCTTGGTGATACTATCTAACTATCTCATCCTCTGTTGCCTCCTTCTCCTTTTGCCTTCAATCTTTCCCAGCATCAGGGGCTTTTCCAATGAGTCAGTTCTTTGCATCAGGTGACCAAAGGAGTTTCAGCTTCAGCATCAGTCCTTCCAATGAATATTCAGGGTTGATTTCTCTTAGCATTGACTGGTTTGACCTCCTTGCAGTCCAAGGGACTCTCAAGAGTCTTCTCTAGCACCACAATTTGAAAGCACTCAACTTTCATCATGGTGCAACTCTCACATCTGTACATGACCACTGGAAAAAACACAGCTTTGACTACGGGGAAGCTATGGTAGGGAGGACTCAGTTACTATTTGGAGAAAGAGCATGCCAGGCCAGGGAACAGTGAGTTCAATGGCCCTGGAATGGAAGGCAGGAAGCCTGCTTCACCTTCCTCCTTTTCCTCTCTTTTTCTTGAGCCAAAATTGCAAAAGGGCTAAATTCCAGGGCAGGAGATGACACCCAGTGGTATAGCCCAGTTGGATCAAACTGGCTCACAAGAGACATTTGTGTCCATCTTTTCCTAGCTCGTGGCTCAGGGATATCATATTCACAGCTTGAAATCTGCCAAGTTTGGCCATGGGCAAACACTATAAGGCATGTGCCTTCCCCCCAGCTGGTTTACAAGCACACTGTAGCTTATGCCCACCTAGAAACCCCCTTGTACTCCCTGTCTCAGTCCATTGGGGCTGCTAAAACAAAATGCCATAGACTGGGTGGCTTATAAACAATAAACACTGATTTCCTACAATTCTGGAGGCTGGAAAGTCCAAGATCAAGACCCAGGCAGATTCATGTCTGGTGAGAGCTCTCTTTTGTTTCATAAATGGCATTTTCTTACTGTGTCCTTACATGGTGGAAGGGGCAGCTCTCTGGATCTCTTTTATAAGGGCACTAATCTCATGCATGGGGACTCTGCCCTCATGGCCCCATCCCCTCCCAAAAGTCTTACCTCCAAATATGATCAACTTGGGGATTAAGATTTCAATATGTGAAATATTGTTTTGTTTTTTTTTTTTCCAATTTTTGGCCACATCCTGCTGGGACCTTAATTCCCCAACCAGGGATTGAACCCACACCCGCTGCATTGAAAGGCAAAGTCTTAACCGCTGGACTGCCAGGGAAATCCCTCAACATGTGAATTGGGGGGGCGGTATAAATAGTCAGGTCCGTCTAGTCAAAGCTATGGTTTTTCCAGTAATGTATGGGTGTGAGAGTTGGACTATAAAGAAAGCTGAGTGCCAAACTGTGGTGTTTGAACTGTGGTGTTGGAGAAGATTCCTGAGAGGCGCCTGGACTGCAAGGCGATCGAACCAGTTAATCCTAAAAGAAATCAGTCCTGAGTATTCATTGGAAGGACTGATGCTGAAGCTGAATCTCCAATACTTTGGCCACCTCATGCAAAGAGTTGACTCATTGGAAAAGACCCTGATGTTGGAAAAGATTGAAGGTGGGAAGAGAAGAGGACGACAGAGGATGAGATGGTTGGATGGCATCACCAACTCTATGGACATGAGTTTGAGCAAGCTCCGGGAGTTGGTAATGGACAGGGAAGCCTGGCATGCTGCAGTCCATGGGTTCGCAAAGAATGGGACATGATTGCGTGACTGAACTGAACTGAATAGCACCTCCCTGTTCTCCTCAGAGATAGCAGTTTCACAGCTTGAAATTGACCAAGGTGGGAAAATTTATACCATGGAAACTGGCAAACATTATAAATCCCAACTGGTTTACTAGTACACCATTGCTTACATCCTGAGGACAACTGCCCTAGCTAATACCTTCCTACCCACCTTTCAAGACAGGCAAAACCCCTTACTCTCAGGTGGGGCAAGGCAGGAGGCCAGCCTGGTGGAGGGAGCAGATGACACACAAGTATCATGTCAGAGAGTGACAAAAGAAAGGACATGAGTCCAACTCTAATGGGTAGAGAGAAAGTGAGGGACAGGAGCTGCTATGATTTTGTTTTATTTTTCCTGCCCATGCAGCATGCAGGATCTTATCCCCTGACCAGGGATGGAACCTGTGCCTTCTGTGTTGGGAGCCTGGAGTCTTAACCACTAGACAACCAGGGAGGTCCCAGGGGCTGCTGTTTTAGATTGGGCGCCCTTCTCTGCCCCTTCAGGCTTCCCTGGTAGCTCAGCTGGCAAAGAATCCACCTGCAATGCAGGAGACCCTGGTTTGATTCCTGGGTCAGGAAGATCCCCTGGAGAAGCGATAGGCTACCAATTCCAGCATTCTTGGGCTTCCCTGGTGGCTCAGATGGTAAAAATCCACCTGCAATGTGGGAGATCTGGGTTCAATCCCTGGGTTGGGAAGATCCCCTAGAGGAGGGCATGGCAACCCACTCCAGTATTCTTGCCTGGAGAATCCTCATGGACAGAGGAGCCTGGCAGGCTCCAGTCTATGGGGTAGCAAAGAGTCGGACAGGATTGAGTGGCTAAGCACTGTCTCTGCCCTTTATGTAGCTCCCCCACCTCCCAGTCTTGCATCTTCCAGCACCCACTCCTCCTCCATCAGCCACTTGGGTACCACACATGACTTTTCATGCCCTGAATCTTCCCTTTTAGCCCTTCCACCCTCTCCCCATCTTGGGTCCTTCTTAAAGCCCTTACCCAGATGCCCTGAGTCAGTCCTGCTCCCTGGAATTTTCATCACACAGAAGTTTGTCAGGTCCAAGCCCATTTCTGCCCTAAGAACTCATCTTTGCTCAAAATTGGCTTTGCTGCCTGCTCTGGGAAGCCTCTTTGCTCCTCTTTGAATGGACTAACATGGCAGTGATGAGAAGGTCACCCTGCCCTTTTGCAAGCTCCATGGCCATAGCCTTACTCCATCACCAACATCAGAGCCACTGAAGGGGCTCCTTAAACTGGTGGAAGCCCCCTTTTTCCAACAGCCACTGGGCAGACTCAAGGATGATTTGTGAATGAGAGTAGTTTAGGAAGAACATCAAGTACACACTCTATGATCCTGTCTTCTTCACCTTTCCCAGCCTGTTACCCATCTGCTCATCTCAGCCTCTCCCGGAGGAGGCTTTGCAGAAGGATTCCCAGACACACAAGTATAGGGTAATACTACCTCTCCATTGTTCCTCCTCATGACAGTGTGGGCCCAGCTCAAGATGGCCTAGGGGATCAGAGAATTCTACGTTTTAGGTTTTTTTTCTTATACTCTTTGACTTGCAGAATCTTAGTTCCCAGACCAGGGATTGAACCCCAGCCCTTGGCAGTGAGAGCTTGGAGTCTTAACCACTGGACCACCAGGGAATTCCTGAATTAGGGAATTCTAGGTCTTTCTCAGATCCACTGTTATCAATCTGGGCACCCAAATGGTGGCAATTCCTGCTGAGCTTGGACCTGACCGCTCCCATCTTCCCAGCAGCTGGGAATCCTCCAAAATCTTAGAAGCCCAGCTGAGTCCCCCTCTCTGACTGTGCCCACCCTGAACCCCCAGAATCTCGCAGCTGAAGCCAGAAGCCAGATCTTCTGTTTATAGATCAGTGAGGGGGGAGGGGGCCCTGGCAAATTTTAAAAGCTCATTAAGGCCTGAATTCTTTTTATAGATGAGGTTTCCTGCGCCTTTCCTTTCCTCCTCCCCCCACCCCGCCCCTCCCGGCCTTCCAAACGCAGTATTTATTTGAGTTAGAAAAATAATGAGGTCCCTGAGGTCATACACAACACATCAGCTCTCTAATCAAAGTATTGCTGTGGAATTAAAAACATATAGAAATCTCTGTGTGTTGGCTCGTGGGCCGCCAGCCGCGGACACAAGGCACAGTCGCCCAGTGCCACCCTAGCCCCAGCAGACTGGCTTCAGGGGAGGGACATAATTAGCTGTTTTCCAGCAAAGTCTCTGGGAATGGAGAAAGGGATGGAAATGCCCAGGGGGCCAAGGGATGGAGTGTAGCCCACTCGGAAGGCATCAGGGCCGAAAGGAAGAAAGATCAAGGTGCTGGATCCCACCAGGCTGGATGTGGTTTGAGTTGGGGCCTCAGGGGCCAGGCGTCCCAGGGTTGGGGCAGAGGAGGCCAGATTGGGTGCAAAAGGAAAGGAGATGGTCAGAGAGGGAGATCACCCAGGGGTGCATCTAGCCTGAGAGGCCGAGGGACCCCACTATTTAAACTCCAGGCTGAGGGACCCCACTGTTTAAACTCCAGAAATCAGATTGAATCTGGTTTCTCTCCTGCCCAAATTCCCATCCAACAGGAACCTCAGAATGCGACCTTACTTGGGGGCTTCCTTGTAAAGACTCCACCTGTCAACACCGGAGGCTCGGGTTCGATCCTTGATCCAGGAAGATCCCACATGCCGCAGAACAACGAAGCCGCTACGCCACAGCTACTGAACCTGTGCGCTAGAGCCCAGGACCGGAAGCTACTGAAGCCCACGCGTCTAGAACTTGTGCTCTGCAACCAGAAGCCGCCACAATGAGAAGCCTGCACACAACTAGGGAATAGTCCCTGCTCACCACAACTAGAGAAAAGCCCATGCTGCAACGAAGACCCAGTACAGCTCTAAATAAATAAATAAATTTTTAAAATAAAAAAAAGAGAAGAATGTGATTTTATTTGGAAATAGGGTCTCTCTCTCTCTCTCTCTTTTTTTTTTCCTTTTTGGCTGCGTTTGGTCTTCGTTTCAGCCAGGAGGCTCCATAGTTGCCCTGCTCAGGCTTAGTTGCTCCACCGCATATGGGATCTTAGTTCCCTGACCAGGGATTGAACCCATGTTCCCTGCAGTGAAAGGCAGATTCTTTTTTTGTTTTGTTTTTAAAAATGTTTTTATTCATTTATTTGGCTGTGCCCGGTCTTAGTTCCGGCATGCAGGATCTTTAGTTGTGGCATGTGAACTCTTAATTGTGCGGCAGGTGGGATCTAGTTTCCTGACCAGGGATTGAACCTGGGCCCTCTGTGTTGGGAGTGTGGAGTCTTAGCCACTGGACCACCAGGGAAGTCCCTGGAAGGCAGATGCTTAACCACTGGACTGCCGGGGAAGTCCCAGAAACAGGGTTTTTGCAGATAAAATCAGTTAAGGACCTAGAGATGATCCATTCTTGAGCAATGGGCCCTAATTCCAATGACAGGTGTATTTAGGCTAGAGAAACGAGAGGAGTATTTGGACATAGACACAGAGAGGAGGCCGTGTGAAGACCCAGACAGAGACTTGATGGATGCGGCCACAAACCAAAGGCATCTGCAGCCACTGGAAGCTGAAAGAGGCCAGGAAGGACCCTCCCCTAGAACCTTCGGGTGGGGGGGGGGGCACGGCGCTGCCCACACCTTGAACTTGGACTTCTGCCTTTCAGAACTGTGAGAAGATACATTTCCATTGTTGTGAACCACGGTGGTGTGTGGTCATTTGTTACAGCAGCAGCAGGCCATAAAAATCCAGCTAGAACCCTAAAACCCTTCCTGGACCCAGATCACTTGGAATTCAATGCTGACACCCGGCGGTGGGTCTCAGACCCATCCCAGAGCAGGTGGCTTCTGCCTTCCCTTGGCCTCCTCGTCCCCCTCTCTGCCTGTCCCTCCTCTGCTCCAGACAGGTGGGTTTCCCTGCTGGCCGGTTGGACCCCCTCCTCTTGGCCTTAGCCTGTGCCGTTTCCCCTGCTGGCAGCTCTTCCCTGGCCCTCCTCACTCAGATCTCAGCCTACAGATCTGGCCTTCCCTCCACCACGGTCCATTCCGGCTTTACTTTTCTCTAATATCCCTTATCGCGACCTCACACACACACACGTGTTTGGTTAGTGTCTACCTCTCCAGGCCCCAGTCAGGCAGGGATTTTTATCTTGTTCACCCGGGTGCCCCCAGAGCACAGCGCAGGGTCAGACAGAGGAGACGCTCAATCAAATATGCAAAGTGAATCCGGGAAAGAACAATGACAAAGGAACTCAGTCATCCTCATCACGGGCAGCCTCCCTGAAGCCCCTGGGGCTGGTCCTTCTTCCAGCTGTAGCCTGAGGCCCGTGAGGTACCGGGATTGGCCAGTTCTGCTTACAGAAAGGCGGCTCTCTCTCTCTAAATCTGCCCGGCCCGTAAGCGATGGGGCCTGGTGGGGAGCTGAGGGCACCAGGACTCAGCTCACTGTTCACCTCCCACCCTAGCTTCCCCCCAGCCTGCCTGGGCCAGAACACCACAGCCGGTGACATTTACAGAGTCTTAGGGTGGCTTTGGCGGAGAGGCGGGGGTGCTCAGGCAGGGGAAACCACGAGTGTTTGTAGAGCCTGTGTGTGTGCGTATGTGTGTGTGTGTGTGTGTGTACACATGGGCCTGTGAGTGAGACTGTTGTGACTGCGTGTGATTGCATGAACATGAGAGGTGTGAGAATTTGAGGGTGTGTGAGCTTTTGCATATTTGGCTGAGCACTTCCTGTGTATCTGACCCAGTTCTGGGGACCAGACTGAACAAGATAAATCCCTGCCTGGGGCTTTGCTGGTGGCGCAGTGGATAGGAATCCACCTGCCAGTGCAGGGGAGAACAGGTTCGATTCCTGGTCTGGGAAGATCCCGCATGCTACGGGGCAACTAAGTTGGTGCACCACAACTACTGAAGCCTGCATTCCTAGAGCCTGTGCCCCGAAACAAGAGAAGTGACTGCAATGAGAAGCCTGCACACCGCAGCAAAGAGTAGCCCCTGCTCGCCACAACTAGGGGAAGACTATTTGCAGCAACGAAGAACCAGTGCAGCCAAAAATAAATAAATAAACATCCCTGCTTGCATTGAGCTGATGTCCCAGAGACAGACATGAACCATACAATTGCGTGTGTGTGTGTGTGTGAAGTTGACACAAGCGGACTGTGTGAGTGGGATTGTGTGAGAGTGTGTGTGTGTGAATGTGTGTGAGTATGTGTGAAGGTGTGTGTGGACGTGTGACAGTGTATGCGAATCTGAGAGTGTGATTGTGTGTATGAGAATTTATGTGAGAGTGTGTCTGTGTGCATGTGAGTAAATAACTGTGAGGGTGACTGTGAGCATGTGAGGCTGTGAGGAGATGAACCTATGTGAGTGTGTGGTGTGTGAGAATTTGTGCGTGTGAATGTGCGTGACTGTGAGTGAATCTGTGTGAGTGTGTGTGTGTGAATATGTGTGAGTGTATCACTGATCATGTGTGACTTATGAGAATCTGAGGTGTGGGAGGGTGTGTCATTGAGTATGTAGTGTGTAAGTGTGCGGGGCTGTGTGGGAACTTGAAGGAGGGGGTGTGAGGGTGTGAGCACGTGGCTGGGTGGTGGTGGAGTGTGTGTGTTTGGGGTCAAGGTGACTTGCTTGCCCTGGACGCACATGGACACTGAGCTTGGGCCTCCCTGGATGGACCCACGGGGCTCACTCCATTTCCGCCCTCTTTCATCCATTCATCCCTTTCTCCTCCCTCCTCTCAGCCTCTATTCCCGTCTTATCATTTCAGCACCCACACTTCACATTTAGGGCTTCTCTACCCCGTCCGCCACTCCATGCCCATCAGGGGGGTCAGGAGCCCAGGCCCCTGTACCCAGGGAGGTCTGGGGCCCACAGAGGTTGAAGGAGATGCTGGCCCCGCCCGGGGTCTGTGTGGGGCTGTTTCCCCACAGATTCTTCCTGGCCGTTTGCTAACAGACTTGAGAGCCCTGCAGAGGGAAGAGGGAGAGAGGCCTGAAAACAGCCCTCCCCACGTGGTTCTTGGCTGCACATCAGGGGGGCTTTCAAAATGTCGCTGGTGTGGTGTTGGCCCTCCACCCGGCTGTGCCCCAGTGGGAAGGCTGCACCCCGAGTCTGGGAGTAGAGTCTCACTCTTGGAACTGCTGACATTTGGGACCAGATTGTTCTTCGAGGCTGGGTGCGGGGGTCCCCCCTTGCCCTGGAGCGTGTTTAGCAGCATCTTGGCCTCCGCCCACTACCTGTGGGTAGCAACACCCTCCTCCTTGAGTTGTGACAAGCAAATAGGGCTCCAGACACGGCCAAGTTGTCCCCAGAGGGGCAGAATTGACCCCTGTGAGCCCCTCGGGGCTGGGGGTGCAGGAGGGTCTCGGATGGTGCCCAAGCACAGCACCCCCAGAAAACTCTGGTCCTTGCTTGGTGTGGGGATGGGGGGAGGGGGAAAAGCTGGGGGGGAAGGATTCTTCTTGCCACATCCTCCCCCAGAGCCCCTGGGTCAGGAGAGTAAGTGGGCGAACAGAGAATAAGTGGGGCCCAGCTTGGCAG
Source organism: Cervus elaphus (assembly GCF_910594005.1). NCBI lineage: Eukaryota > Metazoa > Chordata > Mammalia > Artiodactyla > Cervidae > Cervus > Cervus elaphus. Next base: position 14,007,855 of record NC_057823.1, read on the forward strand.
GGGCTGTGGGCCCAGGACTGCGAGAGATGGGGGGGTGGGGGCTCCCCCTCAGATGCCCTGAGCTGGCTGGCGCTGAAGGAAATGATTTCCACCTGCCTTCTCAGCAGCGCTGCCCCAAGGCTGCAGATTAAGAATCAATTAAGAGTGGGAAGGAGGATTTGCCAGGCGGAGGTGGGCGGTGAGGGCTGGGGGCTCTGGGCCGCAAGATGGATGGGGGTAACTGGCAGGGGCGGGGGTGGGGGGCTCAGTGGGCCCCAGGTGGTAAGGGGAGGGTCCCTGAGACTGTGGTCCTGAGTGGTGGTGGAAACAGTGCTCATTTTGTAAGTTGCTGCGAAGATTTAAATGTGTACAGATCTTAGATTGGTGCCTGGCATGCGAAAAGATGAGAGATAAGTACCTGATAAACAAAAATGAGATAAATGCTGAGACTAAGCTGCTCACTCCCTCCGTCGGCTATAAATGGCTGACAGCCACTTCCGGAGACGTTGCTGGTGTCCCCACCCAAACTAGATTCCCTTTTCTGGGTCAGCACACTCCTCTCCTTCCTGCTTTGGTGCTGGCTGTGAAAGGCTGTCACCTGCCCCTTTTCTGGGGACTGTCTCATGCTTGTGAAAGCCCCCTTCTCTAGAGATGCAGAGCAACCCACACCACCACCAATGGCTGTCTGATTGAGGAGTGCTAAGGGCCAGCACCCTTGCCTCAAGTTGAACCAACTATATGGTACAGTTCACACCAGGCTGTCCCTCCACCCCACGGAGCTGGACCACATCCTTCCTGCTTCTCTCACCCCCCGCCTCTCTCTCTGAGAGTCCTTCCCCCACAAAATTACAGGTGTCTGAGTCCCCATTCAGGATCTGCTTCTATGTAGGTGCTTTGGGCTGGACTGTATGTATATGTCCCTCCATCAAATTCACACATCATTGTCTATTACTACTGGGATGAATTACCCCCAAACATAGTGTGTATGTTAAAAAAAAAACAGGTATTATCTCACGGTCTCTGAGGACCAGGCATATGAGAGTGACTTAGCTCGGGGTTTCTCATGAGGTTGCTGTCAGGATGTGGTGGGGACTAGCCATCCGAAGGCTGGAGTGAAGTTGGAGGGTCCTTTTCCAAGATGGCGCACCCACTCAGCTGTTGGTAGGAGGCCTCCGTTCCTCACCACGTGGGCATCTCCAAAGGGCTGCCCCATAGCCACAGCATGGCCAGGGGCTTTCCGTAGTGATCCGAGAGAGGCTGAAACTGTCACACGTGTCACTCTGTTCATTAGAAGATGGTCACTCTGTCCAGCCAATACTCAAGACGGGATTGGAGGGCTTGGATGAGGCTTCATTGGTTTGTTTGTTCAATTAATGTTCATTTTTGACTGCTCTGAGTCTTCATTGCTGTGCTCAGGCTCTCTACAGTTGCTGTGGCTATTCTTCATTGAGGTGAGCGGGCTTCTCACTAGGGTGGCTTCTCTTGTTTCGGACCCAGGCTCTAAGCTTGCGGGCTTCAGTAGTTGTGGCACACAGACTTAGTTGCCCACTGGCAGTGGGATCTTCCTGGACCAGGGATTGAACCCATGTCCCCTGCATTGGCATGCAGATTCTTCACCGCTGGACCACCAAGGAAGTCCTGTTTGTTTTTTGTCGTTTTAGCTTGATTCCCTCAAGCCGCAGGGCTTGAGGGATCTTTGTTCTCCTCCCAGAAGTTGAACCCAGACCATGGCAGTGAAAACGCCAAGTCCTAACCACTGGCCCAACAGGGAATTCCCAGGGGCTCCAGTTTTTGAAAGGAAGAGTATCAGAGAATTTGTGGGTATATTTTATTTACTTATTTGTTTTTAAAATTTTTGAATTAGTATATAATTGACATATAACATTATAATAGCTTCAGATACACATACAACTTTTTTCCAGTAGTCATGTATGGGATGTGAGAGTTGGACCATAAAGAAAGCTGAACGCTGAAGAATTGATGCTTTTGAACTGTGGTGTTGGAGAAGACTCTTGAGAGTCCCTTGGACTTCAAGGAGATCAAACCAGTCCATCCTAAAGGAAACCAGTCCTGAATATTTATTGGAAGAACTGATGCTGAAGCTGAAACTCCAATACTTTGGCCACCTGGTGCGAAGAACCAACTCAATGGAAAAGACCCTGATGCTGGGAAATACTGAAGACAGGAGGAGAAGGGGATGACAGATGAGATGGTTGGATGGCATCACCAACTCAATGGACATGAGTTTGAACAAGCTCCGGGAGTTGGTGATGGACAGGGAAGCCTGGTGTGCTGCAGTCCATTGGATAGAAAAGCGTCGGACACGACTGAGTGACTGAACTGACTGATACATACACCTTAATGATTTGACATCTGTGTATTCTACAATATGATCACCACAATAACAGTTAACATCCATTACCACACAAGTTACAATTTTGTGTTTATGTGTGAGGGGAAACTTTTAGAATCTACTCTTAGCTTCTTGCAAATATACAGTATGTGATCGTTGACTATGGTCACCATGCTGGACACTCTGTCCTCAGGCTTTATTTATCTCAAACTAGAAGTTTATACCTTCTGACTACCTTACTCATGGGTGAAATGGATGTAGGGGGGACATATTTTAGACACAGACGTAGAGAACAGACTTATGGACAAGGGGATAGGGTAGGAAGGAAAGAGTGGGATGAATGAAGAGAGTAGCATGGAAGCATATACATTAAAATGTTCAAAACAGATAGCCAGTAGGAATTTTCTGTGTCACTCAGGGAACTCAAACTGGGGCTCTGTGACAACCTAGAGGGGTGGGAGGTAGGAGGTGGGAGGGATACTCAAGAGGGAGGGGACATAATGTATTTCTATGGTTGATTCATGTTGATGTATGGCAGAAACCAACACAATATTGCAATTATCCCTCAATTAAAAACAAATAAATTTTAAAAAATCCAAAAACCCACCAGAACTTTCCTGGTGATCCAGTGTTTAAGAATGTCTTTCAATGCAAGGGATGTGGGTTCAATCCCCGGTTGGGGAACTAAGATCCCTCATGTCTTGGAGCAACCAATCCCATGCTCCACAACTACTGAGAAGGTACACTGCAACTAGAGAGCCTGTGCACCACAAGGAAAGATCCTGAGTGCTTCAACTAAGACCCAGTGCAGACAAATAAATAAATGAGTATTTTTTTAAAAAAGCAAAACACCACACCCAGGAATTTGTTGGTAGTTCAGTGATTAGGACCTGTGCTCTCACTGCTGATGGCCCAGGTTTGATCTAGGTCTGGGGACTAAAACCCCATGAGCCACATGGCCCTGTAAAAAAAAAAAACAACCCCAAAGCACAAAAAGCTCACCACATCCTATTGTATTTTAATTCTCTGTCGTAGAGCCACCTAAAATTTTACCTATATATAAAATGTTATATATACATATAGATACATAAAGATAGATAGATGATAACTAGCTAGCTACCACTCATTTCCTTATTTGTGGGCTATCTTGTCTGCAGCTGCAATATAAGGTCCCCAAGAGCAGAAACTGTCCTCTTTGTTCTCCAGCTCAGAATACCTGCTTAATAACCAGGTTTTAATCCGGGTTTCTCAGAGCAGAGTCTGAGATAATGGTTCAGAGGCAAGTAGTTTATCTAGGTGGTGACCCCAGGAAACATCCGTGGGGGAGAAGGGAAGAGCTGGTGATGGGTGTGTCCTCAAGCCAGTTATCGCTGTGACAGAGCCCTCCGGAAGGTAGTGAAGGACACTGCCCAGAGCTGAGCCTGGTAGTCCATTTGACCGCCAACTCTCATCCTGTGGAGAGGCGCTCCCGGGGTAGGGAGATCCCCGCCTGGCGCTTTCAGCCTGCCGTGCCCAGGGCAGAGAAGTCTTCAAAAGCTTTGGAGAGAGCCCTCCGGCCAAAAGCTGCCGCCGACAGCGGCAGCTGGACCGCAGCAGGAGCCTGTCGAAATGGTGAGGCCAGAGGGATGTGAATTGGGCATCAATAGCTTCCGCTGCAAACTATTAGTTGAATAATTGAATAAAAATTTCTCAATTGTTCCCCATAGCCTAAAGGACAAAATCCACACTTCTGAGCTGGCACATAAAGCCACTGTGACCCAGCTTTATGTCCCAGTGCTGCATCAGGGATGACAAACTCAAACATCTGCAGAAGCCGCCGGCCAGGAAAGACAAAGGATAAAGCCAGTTGAGGGTGAGAAGCACATGTGCTAGTTGCTGGGTGGTGTCTGATTCTTTGTGACCCTAGGGACTGTAGCCCTCCAGGCTCCTCTGTCCGTGGAATTCTCCAGGCAAGAATACTAGAGTGGGTTGCCATTTCCTGAGAAACATGTAGTTCTCCCGGATTTTAAAAAATTTCCCCTTTTAAATTTGCATGTTTGTTTAGGCTGTGCTGGGTCTTTGTTACGTTCTCTAATTGCTGTGTGCAGGCTTCTCATTGCAGCGGCTTCTCCAGTTGCAGAGCACAGGCTCTAGGCATGCAGGCTTCATTAGTCATGGCTCATGGACTCAGTTGCCCCATGACATGTGAAATCTTCCCAGGCAAGGGATTGAACCTGTGTCCCCTGCATTGGCAGGCGGACTCTCAACCACTGAACCACCAGGGAAGCCCTCCCTTTTTAAATGGAGACACAGGTATGGCTAGATCTTGCTTTAGGGAAAGCAGCCAGTGCTGTGAATAAGACGGTAACATGGTAATGGGACCTTCACCACAGGATTGGGTGGCAAGTAGGAGTGGTGGGGACTGTGGGAAATTGGAAAACGCATTTTCATCATGCCTTGTGGGAATGAAGGCCTAGAGTTACCAGATTGTCTGATTTTTGTAGAAAAACCAGGAATCTAGATTTTTATACAAAATCATTAAATGTTTAGATCTTGGCAATCAATGTATGTCTTAAAAGCAAAGAACATCCATGGGCTGGTTTTGACCAGTTCACATCCTCGGCACTAAACCTATTTTGCGGTTCTGAAACCAGACCTACCCTTTAAAAACTCCAAGTCTTTATATGTGCTGTTCCCTCTGCCTGGTCTGCCTTCCTACTCTCACGGAAAACCCCTATTCATCCTGCAAAACTCTACTCAGAAATCACCCAGGGTGTCCCTGGTGGCTCAGTGATGAAGAGTCCGCCTGTCAATCCAGGGGTCACCGGTTCGATCCCTGGTCCGGGAGGATCCCACATGCCTCAGAGCAGCTAAGCCCGTGTGCCACAGCTATGAGCCTGTGCTCTGGAGCCCGGGAGCCAAAACTACTGAGTCCTCTGGTCACGCCTGCTGAAGCCTGCTCGCCCTAGAGCCTGTGTCCTACAGCAAGGGGGCAGCCACCGTGGGAAGCCTGCACGCTGCATCCAGAGGGGGACCACCACTCGCCACAGCTAGGGGAGCAGCAACAAAGACCCAGCACAATCAAAAATAAAACAAACAAACAAATAAATTTTTTTTTTTAAAGAAATTACCCAAAGCAAGAACTTCCCTGGAACTTCTATTGAGTATTTTATTTTGCTGAGGAGATTTGTTTGTCTCTTTCCCCCAACAATGGTGGTGGGGGTGACCATCTCTGTGATGCTAGTGGAAGAGGCATCTTAAAGTGTGAATCGAACCAAAGGTCTTTATGACTCCCTGTGGCTTTTAGAAGAAAGTGCAAACCAACATGCCTTTTGGCCTCTGTTGGCCTTTTGCATCTCAGCTCTCTGCCACTCTCCCTTCTTCGTGGCTCTCAGGCCATTTTCCTTGCCTGGGCTGCATGTTGGCCCACCTCCAGGCCTTCTACTCTTTGTCACTCCCTTGAAGGCTACACCCTCCATTCTGTTTTTTTAAAATAATTTTATTTATTTATTTACTTTTGGCTCTGCTGGGTCTTCATTGCTCCGTGGGCTTTTTCTCTAGTTTCAGCGAGTTGGGGCTACTCTCGCAGCAGATGGGCTTAGGAGATGCAGCTCCTGGGCTCTAGAGCACAGGCTCAGTAGCTGTGGCTCACGGGCTTACTTGTTGCTCCACAGCACGTGGGATCCTCCTGGACCAGGGACCGAATCCATGCCTCCTGCATTGGCAGGCGGATTCTTCACCACTGAGCCCCCAAGGAAGCCCCTACACCCTCCATTCTTCACCAGCTAACTTCTACCTCCCCTTCACTCAGCTCAAATGCAAAGCGTTGAAGACATTCCCAACTTCCCTCCCAATCTAAATTAGCCCCTGGAGTTATTCTCCTAGCTCCCTGTCCTTTTGCTCTGAGGCATTTATCACAATTTAGTAGCGACAAATTTGTGTAATTTAGGTATTTATTCCATCAATGTCTAGTTATCAGTCATGTTCTATTTCTTAACCAGGGTTGCAGATATGTAAGTGCTTGTCTATCAAATTATACATTTTAAAATATGTTGAACACATATATAGCCCTTAACTCTCTCTGCTAATCTAATCAGTTTCAAATATGAATTCCTTTAGTTTAGGTGAATTCATTTCACTTTTCAATTATTAGTGAGATGAATGAATTAATTTCAGTTTTCAAATATTAATTCATTTCACTGGATCTTTGAAACAGCCTTATGAAGTAGAGTCTATTATCCTATTTCATAGGTAAGGATATAGAGGTAGAGACAGTATCTTCTCCCCAGCCCCAGAGGCTCAGAGGCCTCTCCTGCATCCTTCACATCTGATTGGCTGACTGGCTAACTCATGATGAGAGGGTCCTATCCTAGACGCAGAGCAGTCACTTCCTCTGAATCTTATTGGCCAGAACTCAGCCATATGACCTGCTTAGCCACAAAGGAAGTTGAGAAATATAGTCTCCCTATGTGTACAGGAAGTGGAAACAGGTTTGGTGAGACCATGATTTTGTGGTTGTCATATTTCATGAGGACCTACTAAGTGCTAGGCATTTTATCCATGTTATCCTGTTCAGTGATGGTCAATACATGAATAAATAAAGTGACAAATAAGCAAATGCATAATAATAAGTCATTTAAAATAAAAACATGAGTAAATTTTGAAATAAATTAGAATAAAGTAATTACATAATTTGCATGTGTGGAGTGGAGCATATGGGGTTATGTATTGGGGATGATCCCATCTCTTTACATGGGGCCAATGGTCCCCAGATGGCAGATCCCAGTCCCAGATGGAAGGGATTCACCCAGCAAGGTGAATACTATTAATAGTTGCCCCCAGCATTCATTCTCCTCTTTCTTTTTATTTTATTTTATTATTTTTTTTTTCATTTTCCTCTTTCTTTTTAGTATTGGCAGTGTTCTGAGTTTTATCTGGGTACATGGCTTCCTTGCTAGAGACTGTATTTCCAAGTTTCCCTTATAGCTAGGTTTGGTCATGTGACTAAGTTCTAGTTTATGGAGTGTGAGCATAAGTGATTTGTACAACTTCCAGGTTATGTCCTTCAGGGAAGGTTTGCCCTCCACTTCCTTTTTTTCCTGGTTCCTCTGGGAACCCCAGAGGGAATCCACAAGTGATGTGAGTGGCAAAGCTGTCCCACAACGCCTAACACTTACATGAGTAAGAAATAAACTCTCAAACACTGCACTTTCAGGGATTATTTCTATATTTACAAAACAGAAATTGAGTCACAGATGTAAAAAGCAAACCTATGTTTACGGGGGCAGGGGGCGGAGAAGCAGGGAGTGATGGGAAGGATAAACTGGGAGATTGGGATTAACATATACATACTACTATAGCTAACATAGATAACGAATAAGGACCTATTGTACGGCACAGGGAACTCTTCTCAATACTCTGTAATGACCTGTATGGGAAAAGATCTAAAAAAGAGTAGATATATGTATAACTGATTCACTTTGCTGTACAATAGAGAATAATACAATAGTGTAAATCAGCTGTAGTCTAATAATTCTTTTTTAAAGAAACTCTCATCTTGTTTTAGTCACTGAATTTTGGGGCCTCTTTGTTACAGCATCTCAGCTTGCTCCAGACTAATGTGACATCAGTCCTCTTCTCCAGGCTAGTCCCTTGGGTCCTGACCTAGCTCCTACAGTCCTATCCCCAGTGTCTAACTTCCTCTCTCTGACTCTGATGTCCTGAACAATAATGCACAAATCTTCCTAGACTATGTTCTGTGCAAATATCATTATGTAAGAGACAGGAGTCAGACAGGGAGGTTATGTCCAGACTTCATTTGTTCAAGGTCATAATGCTCTGAGCTGATTGCACTTTCAGTTTCAATTACCAACCTGCATTGAATCCAGGCTCGTAGAAGTCTGATGTTTTTGCCTCCCCGGCATCTCTTTCCTTTTCTACAGTTTTCCTTTGATGAACCACCTCTAAAATCACTTTGGTCAACGTGCAACACCATGGCAGTGTTGGATTCCCTTCACTTCTATTAGCAAATGTGTGGTCCAAGATGGGTCAGCCATAACATTCTCTCCCTCTTGATTGGTTCAAGGATGGGCCTGTGATCCAAGAAGGGTGGATGAGAGTCAGCCCTTAGACTTTTTGCTGCAACTGTTGGGAAGGAAATGCTGCCTGTCTGCTAAGATTTGCAAGTTGTTAGGATGTAAGTCAGGATGTAAGCCACCACTTGTTGAGAGCTTATCTGAGAGAGAGGCTAACACGGGAAATCTGAGTTAAGAGATGGACAGAACTGGACTCCTGGTGACATCATCTAAGCACCTGGATCCAGCCATGCCTGAAGTTACACTACTGTTGTGCTTTTCAGCTGTATGACACAATGCCTTCTCCTTTTAAAATTAATTATCACAATTAAGGGTTCTATCATGTGCAAACTGCACTTTTGGTTACTGCAAAGATTTCTCCTCGAGCCTCGCCTAACCAGAAGGGTGATAGCCCACTGTTTACCCCAGTAGAGTGATCATGCCCCTCCCATTCCAGACCTCACCCTCTATCAGAAAGGAAGAAGAAAACCCACTGCTCAAGCCAACATAAACAATAATAGTCACTATCTAGTTGAACAACAAATTCAGAGTCAGGGCAGCTCCTGGGTTGGTTATTCAGTCACCTGATGACATTATCAACTCAGTTTCTTTCTGCCTTCTCTTCATCTCAACTTTGTCCTAAGGTTGGCTCTCCTCATGGTGCCAAGACAGCTTCCCAACTCCAAGCAACACATGCAGAAATAAAAGATTCCAGTGGAAGAAGAGATCATCTCTTACATACGTCTTTTTTCAAGGGACCCTTTCCTAGTTCTCTCTAGCCTGAAATTTGTCACATTCTGTCTGGGTTTGGAGTCCTCCAGAAGGACACTTGGAGGTATGAATTTGAGTGCTAGCAGTTTATCTGGGAAGTGACTCCAGGAAACACTAACGGAGAGAAGGGAAGTGAGATGAAAGAAGGAGGGCAATTAATGCAAAGTGTAAATGTGGATATACTGCTGAGGGCGATGATGGTTCAGTCCCTCTGGGGTATGCCGCAGGGAATGGGTAGGACTCACAGCTCAGGAGTGTTCCACGCAAGTGGGGAGGGAGCTGGGGAATGTATCCTCTTCCCATCCATTATAAACAAAAGGCTGTTTGTAGGGCCATTTCCGACCTATCCCACCTGTGAGTCAGAAGAATGCTCCCAGGTGGAAAGTTACAGGTAATTAAAAATCCTGTCATGCAGACTTCCCCTGGTGGTCCAGCGGTTAAGACTCTGCCTTGTAATGCAGGGAACACAGGTTTGATCCCTGGTCAGGAAACTATCATTCCACATGCCTCACAGCAAGTTAACCCAAGCACCACAACTAGAGTCTGTGCAACGCAACCAAAAGATACACATGATGCGAGGAAGATTCTTTGTGCTGCAATGAAGATCCGATGAGGCCAAATAAATGTGTTGTGTTTTTTTTTAAAGAGTGCTGTCAGCATAAACTTGCCCAGCCGTCAACAAACTCTGTAAAGGTCCAGACAGTAAAGATTTTCAGCTCTTCTAGGGTTGGACAGTCTGTTGCAACTATTCAACTCTGCTATATAGTTGCAACAGGTAGGGAAAAAGCAACCATAGACAATTTTAAAATGAACATATGTTCGTGTTTGAAACATGTTTTGCACACATGAGTGCCAATAAAACTTTATTTGCAAAGACCGGCGGTTTAACGATACTTTGCCCAGCTTTGTGCTAGAACAGTGCTGAAGGGAGACCACAGCTCCGCTGCTGTGCCTGACCAATTATTAGCCAAGGCGAGAGAATGCTGGAGGGATCAGTACCAATCAGGACCAGCCTTCTAAATCAGCCGTGTCTGACTCTCTGCGACCCCATGGATTGTATAGTCCATGGAATTCTCCAGGCCAGAATACTGGAGTGGGTAGCCTTTCCCTTCTTCAGGAGATCTTCCCAACCCAGGGGTCGAACCCAGGTCTCCCGCATTGCAGGCGAATTCTTTACCAGCTGAGCCACAAGGGAAGACCAAAAATTCTGGAGTGGGTAACCTAGCCCTTCTCCAGGGGATCTTCCCCACCCAGGAATCGAACCGGGGCCTCCTGCATTGCAGGCAGATTCTTTACCAACTGAGCTGTGAGGGAAGCCCCCTCTAAATCACCTGATTACTCAAAACGGAAATGGATAGACCTCCCAGCACCTCCCTAGGTTGTGGGGAGTCAGGGGTGTGCAAGGCCGGGGAAAGAAACGAACTGCCCATGGTGATGATCATGTCCACAGAGCCAGCACTTGGCTCTGGGATTTGGTTTGGCTTTTTTTCTCTATGGACTGTCAGCGGCTGGAGCAGGAGCCTGAAATCCTCTCACTCTGACCCAGACACAGCCTGTTTGTCACCGCTCTGGTCGGACTGGCCAAAGACCATGCAGGTTTCCGGGAATTGGAAACAAGAGGAATTGGGAGTGTGGTCTCCCATCTCATTAGTTCAGGTCTGGGACTTCCAGGCGGAACATTCCAGAAAAGTGTTTTTCTTTTTCTTCTCTTATTTTTTCTTCTTTTTCTTTTAAAGCACATCTTCCAATGCTCTGCAGCCATTAAGCAGAATGAGGCGGGTTTGGATGTGCTAATTTGGGGAGGGTGTCCGAGGTATATAATTAACTGGAGAAAAAGCAAGTGAGAAACAGTGCGTCTGCAACGATCCCCATTTGTGAAAGGAAGAGAGAATATCTTTATACAGATGCTGGCGTGTGGATACAAGACGTCTGAGTGGATACAACGGGCGGGACTTAGCAGGGCTATATCAAGGCGAAGGGAGCAGCAGAGAGGGAGACTCAGCACGCCCCGTTAATTCAATCGGAATCTGGTACCTTTTCATTTTATCATGAGCGTGTGTTGCCTTTCTGAGAAAAATTCTGTTCTTTCTCTCACTTATGCTTTGTTGCTACAAGGGTAGGAAAGAGGTGATAGTGGGAATCCCGTAGGTCTTAGGCTAAGTTCCCCTAAAGCAGACCCTGAGGCAGCCACTTAGGTGCAAGAAGTTTAATCTGCAAGGTGATTCCAAGAAACGCGCCGTTAGGAGAGAAGGAAAGGGAAGGCAGCCAGCACAGAGTATGTTGTTGAGCAGATGCAGTTCCACAGGGGACCTCTGGGAGGCAGCAGAGAGCACATAGTGCAAAGTCACCCACCCGTAGGAGAGGAACTGAGGTATTTATCCTCCAAAATTCCTCTCTCTTGTTGGTAACGGTCATGTCTGTGAAGGACAGCTCCAAGCACTTCCGGCCTGCAAGACCCATAAAAACCCTCAGGCAGAGAAACACACCGTAATAGAAAACAAAGCTAGTAGCTGAGGAGATGTGATGGTTAATTTTATGTGTCAACTTGGCTGGGCCATGATGCCCAGATATTTCATCAAACATTATTTGGGTTGTTTCTGTGAGGGTGTTTATTAGAATGAGTTGTTGTTCAGTCGCTCAGTCGCGTCTGACTCTTTGTGACCCCATGGACTGCAACACACCAGGCTTCCCTGTCCTTCACCATCTCCCGGAGCTTGCTCAAACTCATGTCCATTGAGTCAGTGATGCCATCCAACCATTTTGTCCTCTGTCATCCTCTTTTCCTTCTGTCTTCAATCTTTCCCAGCATCAGGGTCTTTTATGATGAGTTGGCTCTTTGCATCAGGTGGCCAAAGTATTGGAGCTTCAGCATCTGTCCTTCCAATGAATCAGTTCAGTTCAGTCACTCAGTCGTGTCCGACTCTGCGACCCCATGGACTGCAGCACGCCAGGCTTCCCTGTCCATCACCAACTCCCAGAGTTTACCCAAACTCATGTCCATTGAGTCGGTGATGCCATATAACCATCTCATCCTCTGTCATCCCCTTCTCCTCCTGCCCCCAATCCCTCCCAGCATCAGGGTCTTTTCAAATGAGTCAGCTCTTCACATCAGGTGGCCAAAGTATTGGAGTTTCAGCTTCAACATCAGTCCTTCCAATGAACACTCAGGAGTGATCTCCTTTAAGATGGACTGGCTGGATCTCCTTGCAGTCCAAGGGACTCTCTAGAGTCTTTTCCAACACCACAGTTCAGAAGCATCAATTCTTCGGTGCTCAGCTTTCTTCATAGTCCAACTCTCACATCCATACATGACCGCTGGAAAAACCATAGCCTTGACTAGATGGACTTCTGTTGGCAAAGTAATGTCTCTGCTTTTTAATATGCTGTCTAGGTTGGTCATAACTTTCCTGCCAAGGAGTAAATGTCTTTTAATTTCACAGCTGCAGTCACCATCTGCAGTGATTTTGGAGCCCAAAAAAATAAAGTCAGCCACTGTTTCCACTGTTTCCCAATCTATTTGCCATGAAGTGATGGGACTGGATGCCATGATCTTAGTTTTCTGAATGTTGAGCTTTAAGCCAACTTTTTCATTCTCTTTCACTTTCATCAAGAGGCTCTTTACTTCTTCTTCACTTTCTGCCATAAGGGTGGTGTTATCTGCATATCTGAGTTTATTGATATTTCTCCCAGCAATCTTGATTCCAGTTTGTGCTTCATCCAGCCCAGCATTTCTCATGATGTACTCTGCTTAAAAGTTAAATAATCAGGGTGACAATATACAGCCTTGACGTACTCCTTTCCCTATTTGGAACCAGTCTGTTGTTCCACGTCCAGTTCTAACTGTTGCTTCCTGACCTGCATACAGATTTCCCAAGAGGCAGGTCAGATGGTCTGGTATTCCCATCTCTTTCAGAATTTTCCACAGTTCATTGTGATCCACACAGTCAAAGGCTTTGGCGTAGTCAATAAAGCAGAAATAGATGTTTTTCTGGAACTCTCTTGCTTTTTCGATGATCCAGCGGATGTTGCCAATTTGATCTCTGATTCCAGTGAATATTCAGGGTTGATTTCCTTTAGGATTGACTGGTTTGATCTCCTTGCAGTCCAAGGGACTCTTGAGAGTCCTCTCCAACACTGCAGTTTGAAAGCATCAATTCTTCGGTGCTCAGCATTCTTTATGGGCCAACTCTCACATCCATACATGACTACTGGAAAAAATATACCTTTGACTATATGGACCTTTGTGGGCAAAGTAATGCCTCTGCTTTCTAATATACTGATTAACATTTAAATCAGTGGTCTTTGTGGAAATCAAATTACCCGCCATAATGTGGGTGGGCCTTGTCCAATCAGTTGAAGGCCTTAACAGACCAAAGACTGATGTTCCCTGAACAAGAAGGAATTCTGCCAGCAGACGGCCTTTGGACTTGAGTGGCAACTCTCCCTGCATCTCCAGCCTGCTGGCCTACCCTAGGGAGTTTGGACTTGACAGGCTCCGCAATTTTGTAAGCCAGGTTCTTAAAATCAACCTCTCTAAACACACACACACACACACACACACACACTCATATCCTGTTGGTTCTGTTTCTCTGGGGAACCATAATATGGCAGAACTTCATAAATTTTCTCTCTGGTCTACATCTACCCATTATCCCTACTTTATGGATGAGAAAATTGAGGCCCATAGAAGGGAATGGTTGCTCAAGGCTTCTAGAGACACTGGCTGTCTCTAGGAAGAGTTTGACAATATTCTAGCTTTCACTATATTTATTCTACACTTATAATGTATTCATGACCACTCATGGTGGTTCTTCCTTTTTTTTTTAAAAATATTTATTATTTTTTTGACTGTGCTAGGTCTTCATTGTTGCACATATGCTTTCTCTAGTTGTGGAGAGTGGGAGCTACTCTCTAGTTGCAGTGCTTGGGCTTATCATTGCAGTGGCTTTTCTTGTTGCAGAGCACAGGCTCTAGGGCATGCGGACTCAGTAGTCGTGGCACACAGGCTTAGTTGCCCTGTGACACGTGGGATCTTCCTGGACCAGGGATCAAACAGGTGTCCCCTGTATTGCAAGGCCGAGTCTCAACCCCGGGGCCACCAGGGAAATCGCCATGGTGGTTTTCTATTCATGGCCCTGAAAGCTCCTTTCATGAGTGAATTAGTTTAAACTTAAAATAAAGTCAATTTTGTAAATAGAATTTAAAAAGTGTGAAGAGGCATTCCTTCTTGCCCAGGAAACATAGTCTGTATTTGCTTAAGGCCTTCAACTGATTGGATAAGGCCCACTCACATTATGAAGGGTGATCCTCTTTCCTCAAAGTCCACCAGTTTAAATAAATGCTAACCTGATCCAAGATGCACCCTCACAGAAGCATCCCAAATAATGTTTGACAAAATATCTGGGCACCATGGCCCAACCACACTGACACATAGAAAGCAGTGTGTCTCCACCATGGCACGTGGGTGACTTTGCACATATTCCCACAGACCATGCCAGCAAAGGCTTGAATCTCAGTGAATCAGCCTTCTGTTTCATTCTTACTTCTTTCATTCTGGAGTGTGGGACGGGCTATCAGGGGACTGCTCCTCCTTTCACGATTCATGTAAACAATACGTTCAGAATTTTAAAATGACTCCTTGTGTTTTCACCAGGTGAATCCATCAGGTTGTACCCGTTGGGTGCTTGACAAGGTGGTGTGCAGAAAACGGAGGTGAGTGGCTGAACTTTGGGGTGCTCACCTGGGCTACTTGAACCTCACACCCACTCCTTCTCTTTATCCCAATCTATTTCTGTCCAGTTTGGGTGGACATGGCCTTTAAACGCTTTGCATTCGGGCTTCCAAAATTTCCCACCCCTTCCTCTCTCCACATGTTCTCTTTTCCTTTGTTACCTCCAGGCTGTACAGAAAGGGTCATGTGGAAGGTTGTCGTTGTTGTTGTTTTTAACACACTTCAAAGCATGTGGGATCTTGGTTCCCTGACCAGGGATCAAACCCACATGCCCTGCATTAGAAGTACAGGATCCTAACCACGGGAATCCCAGAGAAGTCCCCACGTGGAAGGTTCTGAGGTGTAAGGAGGAGGTGGTACCACAGTCCACAGGAAGGTGAAGTTTGCAAGTGGACAGAGTCACCTGCCATGTGAGTGAGAAATAAGCCTGGAGTGTAAGTGGCTGGGATTTGGGGATTACTTGTTACAGCCACTGGGGTGCACTTATTCTGACTAATGCAATATTTGAACTTGCTTAATCCTCAAAACAGCCCTCCAAGGTAAATTCCATGGTAATCCCTGGCCAGTAGACAAGAATTTGAGGCCCAGAGAAGGTCAGCTATATACCTGAGGTCATACAGGAGCTGAGAAAGCTAGAATTCTAACCTGGACTCACTGACCCACCACAGCAACCAGACAGGACAACTCAGAACAAAGAAATTTCTCCTCCCTGATCCCTGCGGTCTCTCCCCTTACAGTGGATGTCCTATTTCTGTAGGGATGCAGCCCTAGCCCTCAGCCTTGTCCTTCCTGTATCAATGTGCAAACGTGCTTTGACCTGCTCTTCTTCTAAAAGGAACTCACCCTGATCTGATGTGGGTGGGGGCCTGCTGCAGTGCTGGTGCACAATAAACTCTCAGTACATATTTGAGATTATTAATATCATCAACAGCGGCAGGGCACTGACCAGGGTAACTCAGTGCTTAAGCCGGAGGAACTGGATTCAAATCCCATCTCCACCATTGGCTAGCTGTGTGACCTGGATTAAGTTGCTCAACCTCTCTGTGCTTCAGTTTTGGAAATGGGGATGATGATGTTTTCTGCTTTACAGGTTGTGGCAAGGATTAAGATATAAAATGCTCCAGCAGTGCCCGCCACTGATATTTTAGGTTTTACTATCATTCTAACATTTCCCCTATTCAGTCTCATCTCCCAGGTCCCCAGGCACGGCGACAGCTGGTTCAGTGACCAGGGCCTCCCCAGACTGCCCACTCCCAGACTCCCCTTCCTCCCTCCTGCCTTGGCTCCTGGGCACTCCTGCCCCCAGCCTAGGTTCCAGCACCATCTCCTCCCCTCTCATTTGCCCCTCAGCCTCGGGGTGACCAGAACCCCTGCCTCGTGGGACAGCTTTCCAGCACTTTCCCCCTTTTAAGAGATTGACTGCAATTTCTATAATAACATCACATTAGCAAGAAATTAATGTCCTCATTAAGACAGCAATTAGGCACATTAGCACAGCAATAAAAGAGAAGCTTATGAAATAATTGCTGGTTCCAAAATGCCTTTAATTTAGTATTTTATATTGTGCTGTGTTATTAATTTTTTCCCTCGGCAGAAGATAATAAGAGAAACATTCGAATTGTGGGGAGGTTTAAAATTTTTAAAAAAATGTTTAAAGGAAAGCAATGTTGATACCTGGGCTTCCCAGGTGGCACAGTGGTAAAGAATCTGTCTGCCAATGCTGGAGACACGGGAGACTCGGTTTCAATCCCTGGGCTGGGAGGATCCCCTGGAGTAGGAAATAGCAACTCACTCCAGTATTCTTGCCTGGAAAATGTCATGGACAAAGAAGCCTGGTGGGCTACAGTCCATAGGATCACAGAGGGTTGGACACGACCAAGCAACTGAGCCTGAAGACACACAGTGCTGATACCTATAGACAGACGATAGTTTTTCTCCCAAAAGCCGAGTCTATGGATGGTACTGGTGATGGAGGTGCACCAAGGCCCAGGCTGTGTCCTGGGACTTTGGGCCAAGCCTGGAGTTCAGAGGAGGCTAGAGCTGGGTAGCCTTGGATGTCAGAAGCAGGAGTGGTACCATGTTTCTTTGCCTTAAACAATGAATATCTATTTGATTTTTTTCCCCAGTGGGCTCCATCTTCTGAATTCAAATTCTTTCAGCCAATGTTTCCTTGGTATCTGGTGGCTCCATCTCTGGCAATGTGAGGTTTCCAGCCTAATGAAATGAAGAAGACAGATGCATCAATGGGGAAATGCACTGATAGACTGGAAACAGCAGTTTTGCAACTGATAATGAAATCATGGGTCTGGGACATGGTCATCCATGGATGGTGACATCAATAGGGGAAAGGCAGATGAAGAACATATTCCGTGGTCTCTTTTGCCCCCATGGGAAGTCCGGGGTTGACCTTAGCATCCTTAAGTATGTTATAACTGGAGGTGAACTGGCTTCCAGTGGGATCAGCAGATGGTGTCCTTGACCCAAATCTAGAATCTTCTTTAGCTGTCTTAGATTGGTTAGGATGACCCTGAGACAAGGATTTGAGGGCAAGTATTTTATATGGGAATTGACCAGAAAGTGCATGGGGAAGTGAAACAGTGAGGGAAGGAAATAATTTCAGGTAGTGTTAAGTGCTGGGCTTCTCAGGTGGCGCTAGTGGTTAAGAACCTGCCTGCCAATGCAGGAGATATGAGACACGGCTTTGATCCCTCGGTTGGGAAGATCCCCTGGAGGAGGGCATGGCAACCCACTCCAGTATTCCTTCCTGGAGAATCCTATGGACAGAGGAACCTGGAGGGCTGTAGTTCATGGGGTCACAAAGAGTCAGACGCAACTGAAGCGATAGCACATACGCACATGCACTGTTAAGTGGTATAACAACAAAAATTAAAGAAAAGGGTGCAATTTCCCTGGTGGTTCCGTGGCTAAGATGCTCCCAATGCAGGGGGTCTGAGTTCGATCCCTGGTCAGGGAACTTAACCCTGTACACCACAACTAAAAGATCCTGCCTGCTTCAACAATGATGGAAGATCTCATGTGCTGCAACTAAGACCCAGGGCAGCCAAACGATTTTTTTTTTTTTTAAGGAAAGAACTGGGGAAGGATCAGAAGACAGCATACTTTTCTGAGTGAGGAAGCGTCTGTCAGTGGAGTAGACACAGGAGGGACCCCTGTGAAAATCTGAAGAAAGAGGGTTCCAGACAGGGAAGCAGCAGGTGCAAAGGCCCCTGGGGTGGAAACAAGTTTGGCAAGTATGAGAAGGTTGATGTGTCTGAGTGGAAATGAGAGACGGAGGGGATGCAATCAGAGAGATGTCAAGTAACGAAGGAAGGGGGAAGGACTCCTAGAGGATATGAAAATAATGGCAACCAAAACAAGAGTTCCCCAGGATGTGAGTCCAGCTCTTTCCTGAGGAGGGACAAGTTGTGCCCAATGAACCTGTCAGCTTCCTATTGTCCACTGTGCCGTGTAACAAACAATCCCCAAATTCGGTGGCTTAGACAATCAACATTAATTATGGTTCCACAGTCCATGGGTCAGTTGGATCATTTATCTGGTCTTGGCTGGGCTCCTTCACGAGCCTTTGGTCAGCTGTGAGCCAGTGAGGCACATTCTGTTTACGCATGTTGGGCTCTCCACATGTTTGGGGTTTGGCTGGTCTAGAATGGCTCAGCTGGTGTAACAGGTTTCTCCCCCATGTCCCTCGTCCACCAGCAAGTTAACTCCAGCTTTGGTCATGTGGCAGAGGCAACATTTTTTTGGTTTTGTTTTGTTTCTAAGCAGCTAGTAGAAACACGCAGCATCACTTGAGACCCAGATTCAGGACCGTCCTCGTACTTCTGTGGCATTTGATTGGTCAAAGAGGGTCACAGGACCAGCTCAGATTCCAGGGGTGTGGAGATAGACTTCTCCTCCCGATGGGAGGAGCTACCCAATGAGGAGGCAGAGAGCAAGGATCTTTGAGAGGGTAGAACTGGGTGCCTTTAGCTGTCAATCCACGCCAGCTCTGTTATGTCTCTGGGAGCTCTTGATATTCACTCCCTGTCCTTCCTTCTTCAGCCTAAGTCAGTCTACAGTCCTTGACGCCAACCTTGGCCCTTTTAGAAGGTACTCCTGCACGTGTTTGCTCGCTAAGATCCTGAAGGATCTGTAGCTTGTGTCGTTCAAAACCTCAATTCTGTCAAGTCTTCTCTTCCTCCTCAGTTTTGGGGTGTGACCAGAAACGGAATTTTTTTTTTTAATGTTTATTTATTTATTTGTCTGTGCCGGGTCTTAGTTGCAGCATGTGGGATCTAGTTCCCTGACCAGGGATTGAACCCTGGCCCCCTGCCTTGGGAGCATGGAATCTTAGCTACTGGACTGTCAGGGATGCCTGGAATTTTTCATTGACATAGTTGGCTCTCTTAATAGTGAACTCTAGAGTCAGTGTCACCTAGGGCAGGGCAGAGCAGAGGTTAGTTCATAGGGTGCTCCCGAGCAAAAGAGAAATGGGCACTCGTAGCATGGCTTGAGCTCACACAATGTCTTCTTGTGCAGTGCCCAACCCGCACAACCATACCAACCCACCCTGATTAGGGGATTGAAGAGGTAAAGAGAAAAGAAAAAGAAGGGGAAAGAAATTCCACTGGGAACCCAGGGCACTATTTAACTTTAGCCCTCTGGCTAAATAAAAGACCTTCCTCAAACTGATGAGGGACCACGAGGGACCCCGGGGGAGCCACAACCCAGCAACCCATCCAAATACGCTGCCTGGCCTCCATGGAACAAGGCTGGATCAGGCCCTTTGGGGAGGGGCGGGGGACCAAGGGGAGGAAGGAGGAGGGTAGAAAGGTCCCAGCTAAAAGGAACCTCGTCTGTTTCCCATCGTCCCACACCCCCACCCCATCCTGTATCCCAAGGAAATAAAGTGCAGCTGGGTTCTTGGTTGCCATGGAGACTGACACAAAGAATTTGGGGGGAAAACACCCCGGGGGCATGAAGAAGCAATTTGCTCTCAGTTCTGGGAGGCAGGGGATTGGGGGGCGGGGGAATAAGGATCCGCATTTCCTGTGGAGGAAACGCGGTGAGAGAGAGCCGGACCAGGGTGGTGTCCAGAAACCTGGAACATTCCGTGGCCTCGGCCACCAACCACCCAAGGGACAGAGGGACGGGGCTGCTTCGGCTCTGTCGTGGAGGTTTTTGAATCTAAGCTCTCACTTCCGAGGCTCACCAGGGCAGCCGCACACTCCCCACCCTAAGCCTTCTATAATACATGCCTCCTCCCTGGAGCGGGGCAAGGGCGGGACCTCCATACAGATTTCTTTCTTTTTTAATTTGCAATTCCGCCTTGGGACAGGGTACTGACTAGGGGACTGCACAAGCCTGATATCCATCAAATTCCCCCCAATCCGGCAAGGGGCCCCAACCTCTCTCCCCAGCCCCTCCCCTCCCCCTTCAGGTTATGATGGAAAGGTCCAGACATCCTCGGATGTAGGGAGGAGGGAGAATTTTTAAACCCCAAGAAGGAAACTGCAGCCTACTTCTCCCTTCTTCTAGTTTCCCTAAACCTCCAAGAAAACAGTGTGGTGGCAGCTGTGGGTTTTTTTTTTTAATCTGTTAATAAAACGCAAGTGAATCAAATCAGCTCCGAGGGAAAGGGGGGTAGGCAGCCAGGCAGGGGCCATGGTGTTTGCAGAAGTTGGAAATTTAATAAGAAGGAAAAATAAAAATAGCCACTGTGCTGGAGAGACAGAGAGAGGGTTGGAAGGAGTAGGCGGGTGTGGGACTCCACGCTAGGTGGAGACACGTGCAGAGGGGAGAGGGAATGAGAGGCTGGGGACAGTGAGGGGCCCCAGAGTCTAGAGGGGCAAGGAAGGTATAGCTGAAGGCAACAGGAAAGGAGAGTTTGGGGCACCACCCGGAGTGGCCCAGTCCCCTGGCAGATTTTCCCCAGGGTTAGCTGGGCACAGAGATTGGGGATTGGTCATCTGAAAGCCTAGGTGAGGGGGTACAGCTCCTGTTACTTGGTCTTCACAGTGTCCCTTACCTCCCCCACTGTTCAGATGAGGCGCCACACCGGCAGGGTTGCCATGAACAGCTGTGTAGTTTGTGCACTGCACAACAGTACCTGATAGGGACTTCCCTGGTGGTCCAATAGCTAAGACTCCATGCTCCCAGTGCAGGGGCCCAGGGTTCAATCACTGGTCAGAAAATTAGATCCCACAAGTTGCAATTAAAGATCCTGGATGCTGCAAAGATCAACTATCCCATGTACCACAACTAAGATCCAGCACAGCCAAATAGATAAATAATTTTTTTAAAAAGAGTGTCTGACAGAAGCCTGAGCAAGGGCTGATAACCATCTGTTCCCCTTATGTCCCCAGTGAAAGGGGTGCCTTTTAAGATCCACACAATAAAGGTAGAAATAACCAAAACATCCATTAACAGATGAACTGATAAGTTAATGTGGTCTATCCATACAGTAGAATATTATTCAGCCATAAAAAAGGAATGATGTATCGATACATGCTACAATGTGGGTAAAACTTGAAAACATCACACTGAGTGAAAAGAGCCAGGCATAGAAGATTGAATGTTATATGATTCCATTTGTATGCAATGTCCAGAATAAGTAAATCCATGGAGACAGAAAGCAGATTGGTGGTTGCCTGGGACTGGGGATGGGGGAGGGGAAGATTGCTTTCATGGATACAAGTTTCCTTTAGCGATGATGAAAAATTCTGGAACTAGATAAAGGTAACGGTTTCACAACATTGTGCAGGTACTAAATGTCACTGAGTTGTGTAGTTGTATAGTCCAGTGGTTAAGACTCTGCACTCCCAATGCAGGGGGCCCAGGTTCGATCCCTGGTCAGGGAACTAAGATCCCACATGCTGCAACTAAGACCTAGTGCAACCAAATGAATATTTTTTTAAATTCTGTTTTTAAAACAGGTGTAAGGATGATAAATCTTAAAAAAAATAAAATGGTTGATTTTATGTTAGGTGAATTTCACCCAAATTAAAAAAAAAAAAAGAAGAAGAAGTATCCATGCAAAGATGGAGGACCAGCTGGAGCCCTGCACATGGCTGATCATACCCACCCCTCAGTCCTAGAAAACCCAGGATTGCTGACAGGCTCAAGCAGCCTTGGGGGGCCCTCTGGGAATGGCTAAGTGGAATTCATCCATTCATTCACTCCACAAATATTTACTGAATTATTTCATGCCATGTGCTATGCTGGGTGGTGAATGAATGAACCTGTGTCCTGGGACTGACCCTCCAGTGGGGCAGACAGACAGACCCAACAAACACAGCGTACAGTACCTGTGGTGGTGGTGCATGCTATAAAGAAAAATATTGCTGTAGAGAGAAATATTCCATAACATCTCATGGAAAAATGCAAATAACCTTGTAGGCCAACCCAATAAAACCTGCAAGGGTATAAGCAGGCAGGGGTACTGCCTGCAGCTTTAACTGGCTGAACTCACTGAGGAGGTGGCATCTGAGCACCCGAAGCAGGCTAAGAAGAGTCAGTCACATGATTATGTGGGGGAAGAGCATTCCAGGCAGAGGGAACAGCCAGTGCAAAGCACTGAGCATTGTTACCTGAAATGAGCACCTCTAAATATGAGTTGGGCTTCCTTGGTGACTCAGTGAAATCGCCTGCCAATGCAGGAGACCTTGGGTTGGGAAGATCCCCTGGAGAAGAAAATGGCAACCCACTCCAGTATTCTTACCTGGAAAATCCCATGGACAGAAGAGCCTGGTGGGCTACCACCTATGAGGTCTCAAAAGAGCCGGATCCGACTTAGCAACTAACCAAACAACATATGTGGGTTATTTAATCATAGTTGAGTTTCCATTAGGACTTAAAACATTTTTTTCCAATTTTTAAAATTTATTTTTTTTATTTTTGGCTGCTCTGGGTCTTCATTGCCGTGCACAGGCTTTCTCTAGTTGCGGCGAGCAGGGGGCTACTCTTTAGTTGCAGTGCGCAGGCTTCTCACTGCAGCAGCTTCTCTTGTTATGGAGCACAGTCTCTAGGTGCGTACTTCAGTTGTGGTGGTGCACAGACTTAGTTGCCCCAAGGCATGTGGAATCTTCCTGGACCAGGGATCGAACCCATGCCTCCTGCACCGGCAGGCAGATTCCCAACCACGGGACCACCAGGGAAGTTCAGATTTTCAATTCTGACTTGGATGAGGCACCAGCAGGGAGATGGCACAGGCATGACCGCCATCAAATCTCCTGGAAAGCCAAAAGCCTTGCATTTCTATCACCGGTGGATGACCCACGTCTATGCCAGGACCAGCACAAAAGTCACAGCAGCAAATCATAGGTAAGATTTACTGTCTTATCTGCCTCTGTATTTACTCACTTAACCTTCACAGTGAACCCCAGTGATGTCAAAAATGTTATCTCTTTCTGAAGTGCGAACACTGACTTGAAACTGAGAGATGAACTGTCTTCCCCAAGCTGACAAGAGCTCTGGATTCGAACCCAGGACTCCTGTCTGCAGATCCAGGTGGGTGAGGTCTGTGAGTGGCTTCTAAGGCCGGACCTTGATGGGGTCCCCAGGCCTCCAGTCTTGCTTTGGAGCTGCCTCTGGGTCCTGGGGCTCATAGATGGGCCAAGCTCGGTGGAGGGTCCCCAGCGCGAGGGAATTAGCGTGGGCGGGTGATTGATGGTTTAATATCTCACGCTGCGACCCGGGCCCCTCCGAGAGGCAGCGATGGGATAATTCAGTTACGGAGAAGAGAACGAAAATTCCAGAGAGAGAGACAGAAGCGTGCACATCAGGGGCGAGCTGGGAACTGGTTTGGCTGGGCTCACAGGAGAGGGAGGAGGCAGGCCCCTGATCCTTTTGGGGGATGGAGTCTCCCAGCCACCCGCCCTCCCCCCAACCCCGCCCCTCTCCCCTCTCCCACCCTCATCTGACTTCCGGTCTTGAAATGAGAGCAGATGTGATGAGTGAGAGGCCTCGAGGCAGGATCAAGGGCTCAGAGGAGAAGGCAGAATATGGCCTCCACTTGAAAAGGCTAAATCAAGGCTGGGGGGACAAGGAAGGGAGCGGGAGGGAGCTGGGGGGTCCCAGACACTCTGGTGAGAAGCCTCCAGTCAGCATTGACTTGATTCCTTGCTGCAGGGGATCTTCCTGACCCAGGGATCGAACCCAGGTCTCCTGCATTACAGGCAGATTCTTTACCAGCTGAGCCACCAGGGAAGCCCCCCTCTCTCTGTCCACTCACATCCAAATCTTGGACTTCACATCTCCCCACCTCCATGGCCCCGACCTGGCCCAGCCCAGCTTCACTCACCTGGACAGTGCAGCCTCTCTGCCCTGGTCCCAGGCTCCTGCCCTCGCTCTGGACTCTACTTTCCCCACAGCCCCCAGGGGGCGCCGGTGAACGCCTGAGCCGGGTCGCATCTGTCTCCTGCTCAGAACCTACCTGGTTCCCAGCTGGTTTGAGTTTCCTGTTGCAGCCATTCTAATTCCCATAAATGTAGCAGCTTAAACAACACGCACATGTATCATCTCACGTTCTGGAGGTTAGAAGTTTGGTTCAGGTCTCGGTGGGTTAAGATCCTGGTGTGGGTGACCGCAAGGCTCTAGGGAAGGATCCTATTAACTGCCCTTTCAGGTATTGGCAGAATTCAGTTCCTTAGGGTCGTAGGACAGAGGTCTCTGTTTTCTTGCTGGTTGTCAGCTGAAGCGGTAGCCTGTTACTCACTGGCTGATGGCCCCTCCACTCATCTTCAAAAATAGCAAAGGGGAGTCTTTTTCATATGGCATCTCTCTGATCCCCTTTGCTGCCTCCTTTTTCTTAAAAATTAATTTTTACTGGAGCATAGTTGCTTTACAATGTTGTTAGTTTCTGCTCTACAGAAAAGTGAATCGGCTATGTATATACGTCCATCCCCTCTGTTTGGATTTCCTTCCCATTGAGGTGACCACAGAGCATTGAGTTCCCTGTGTTATGCTGTAGGTTCTCATTAGTCACCTATTTTATACATAGCAGGACATGCATGTCAGTCCCAGTCTCCCAGTTCACCCCACTCTCCCCTTCCCCACCCGCTTGGTAACCAGAAGTTTGTTCTCTACATCTGTGTCTCTATTTCTGCCATGCAAGTAAGTTCATCTCCACCGTTTTTCTAGACCCCACACATAAGTGATACTATTCAATATTTGTTTTTCTCTTTCTGACTTCACACTGTAAGTCAGTGTGATTGTTTAACAACACACATCACAATATGTGTGTGACAAATCACATTACAATGTGATTATAGTAACAACAATCTCTAGGCCCGTTGCGTCTCTGCAAATGGCACTGTTTCATTCCTTTTTATGGCTGAGTAATATTCCATTGTATATACGTACCTCATCTTTATCCGTTCCTCTGCTGATGGACATCTAGGTTGCTTCCATGTCCTGGCTGTTGTAAATAGTGCTGCAGTGAACATCAGGGTACATGCCTCCTTTTGAATTATGGTTTTCTCTGGATATATGCCTAGAAGCATTATTGCTGGGTTGTATGGTAGCTCTATTTTTAGTTTTTCAAGGAAGCTCCATACTGTTCTCCAGGCTTCCCAGGTGGTGCTAGTGGTAAAGAACATGCTTGCCATTGCAAGAGACATAAGAGGTGAGAGTTTGATCCCTGGGTCAGCAAGATCCTCTGGAGGAGGGCATGGCAACCCACTCCAGTATTCTTGCTTGGAGAATCCCCATGGACAGAGGAGCCTGGTGGGCTACAGTTCACGGGGTAGCAAACAGTCAGACACAACTGAAGCGACTTAGCATAATACTGTTCTCCAGAGGGGTTTTTACCAATTTACACTCCCACCAACAATGTAAGAGGGTTCTCTTTTCTCCACACCCTCCCTGGCATTTACTGTTTGTAGAATTTTTGATGATGGCCATCTGACCAGTGTGAGGTGATACCTCATTATGGTTTTGATGTGCATTTATCTAATAGTGATGTTGGGCATCTTTTCACGTGTTTGTTGGCCATCTGTTTGCTTCCTTCTGCCATACTTAAGGACTTGTGTGGTTAGATTGGGCCCGCCCTATGATGAGGATAACTTTGTCTGAAGATCCTTAATTACCAAGTTCCTTTTGCCAGACAAGGTAACACATTCACAGGGTCCAGCGATTAGGACATCTTTTGAGGGCCATTATTCTGTCTACCATGCTCCTCACTCAGAGTGAAACACCAGATCCTCACTAAGGCCATGAGACCCTGCACACTCTGCCCCCATCGCCTCCCTGCCCTCATCTCTCTCCACCTCCTCCCCTCTCTCCCTCTCTCCCTCTCTCCCATCGCAAACTCATCAGGCACATTGCTGCCTCAGGGCCTTTGCACAGGCTGTTCCCTCTGCCTAGATCAGCCTCTCCCAGATATCTGCCTGCCTTCTCCCTCACCTCCTCCAAGTGTCCCCTCACCTGTCCCCTGCCTGGGGCAGTCTTCCCTGTTACACACAACTCCCCTACCACTGACTTACAACCATTACCAACCCCTATCACAGCCTCGGTTTTTCAGTATTGCACTCACCACCTTGAGATACAGCCAAAGATGTTTACTCATTGTTTGCCTTGTCTCTTGTCTGTCTCCCCCCTCCCCAATCAGAGGACGTCAGGTCACCAGGGGAAGTACTGGTCCATGGCCCAGGGGTTGAGGAACACTGCTTTAACATATGAATGGTGGAGGAAGCACATTCAGTCTGTAACACAGGATTACAGAGCTCCTGAGTGCTGGAGCTGAGATTCAAGCCCAAGCTCCTACCCACTGATCCTTATAGAGGATGGAGAAGCAGAAAGCTTACAGAGGGGAAGAGAGAACAGATCAGAGAGCCAAGAGAATGCCCTGATTTCTACCCAGGAAGCCTGGAATTGGGAAAACCCAAGTCCACTTGGGGCCAAGAGCACCCTAAGGTTTTGCAGCGTGAGTTGTTGCTTTAAACCTTAAATTGGACCTGGTCATTCTTTTGCGCAAAACCCTCCATTGGTTTCTCATCACTCTTAGAAAAAATTATGGGCTCCTCCCCATGACCAATAAGCCCCTGTCACATCCCTGCTCTCATCTCTTGCCACTATCCTCCCTGACTTCACTGCAGCCCCCTTGATGTTTCGCAAACACACCCAGTGAGTGCGAGCCTCAGGGCCTTTGCACATGCTTTTGCTGGCATTTGCAGGGCTTGCTCTCCCTTCATTCAGGTTTCAGCTTGAGGCGTAGACTGTTTCCTAATATTCCTTTTTCCTTGTTTTTTTGGTAAGAAATTATTTTTCATTGTGATAAAAGACCCATAGGCAAATTTTAGTACATGAAGTATATTCACAATGTTGTATACAACCATCACTATTGTCTAGTTCCAGAACTTTTTCATCACTCTCAATGGAAACTCCACGCTCATTGTTCAGTCACTCCCCATCCCCCCTCCACTTTCCTGTCTTTTTTTAAATTATTATTATTTATTTATTTGGCTGCACTAGATCTTGATTGTGAGATCTTTAGCTGCAGCACGCAAACTTTTAGCTGCAGCCTGTGGGGTCTAGTTCCCTGACCAGGGATCAAACCCAACCCCTGCACTGGAAGCGTGGTTTCTCAGGCACTGGACCACCAGGAAAGTCCCTGCACTGGGTCTCTGTTACTGCTCTCAGGCTTTCTCTGGTTGCAGTGAGCGGGGGCTACTCTTCGTTGCGGTGCACGAATTTCTCATTGAGGTGGCTTCTCTTGTTGCAGAGCGTGGGCTTTAGGCCCTTGGGCTTCAGTAGCTGTGATACTCGGGCATGTGGACTCTTCCCAGACCAGGGATTGAACCTGTGTCCCCTGAATTGGCAGGTGGGTTCTTAGCCACTGGACCATCAAGGAAGACCCTGTCTTTGTATTAATAGAACAATCCCATTTTTTAAGCTAGGTGCACAGCCATCCAAGAAAAAGACGACATTTCCCAGCCTTCCTTGAAGCCATGGCAATGTGACTTCATTCTGACCAACGGCATGTGAGCACCTGGCAATGAGTGCAGCTTCCGGGCAGTGCCCTTGAAGGGGAGCAGTGGAGCCTCCTCCTGACCTTTCCCTGTCCCGTTGGCTGGAGGGTGGATGTGATGAGGGATCATCTTGTCCCACTTTAGAGGTAGTAGAATAGAAAACAGAAAGAGCCTGGGCGGCTCACACAATGTTACCAACTCTTCCAGCCCTGGACCATTTATACCTAGGTTAATAAGTGAATGCTCAATAGACCTATCTCTTTGAGCCACTGTAATGTTGGGTTTCTAACAGCCAAAATATATTTTTTTAATATATTTTATTTATTTGACTGCACCCAGTCTTAGTTTTGGCACATGGAATCTTCAATCTTTGTTGCAGCATGGGGGATCTTTTAACTGTGGCATGTGGAGTCTAGTTCCCTGACCAGGGATCAAACCTAGGCCCCCTGCATTGGGAGTAGGGGATGGTCTTAGCCCCTGGACCATCAAGGAAGTATCCAAAATTATATTGTAACTAATACAGAATTTGGTAATAGAATCTAAACTATGTGGAATTTCTTTGGCAAGTGGGCAACTGGTGATTATTGAGATATGAGAGGTGGGGAAATGCATGGCCTTTGTTATGCAGGGACAAAACATTTAGGAAGCCTAATGCTATAGAGAGAATATAGGAAGCCTACTGCTATAGCCCCTCCAATTGAGAGGTTGAAACCAAATCACCAGTGTGATGGTATTAGGAATTGGGGGCTTTTGGGAGGTGATTAAGTCATGAGGGTGGAGCCCTCATGAGTGGGATTAGTGCCCTTATGAAGAAAACCCCAGAGAGCTCCTGGCCTCTTCCACCAAGTGAGGACATAGGGAGAAAACAGCCATCTATGAAGCAGGCCCTCATCAGACACCAAATCTGCTAGGACCTTAATCTTGGACTTCCAACTGGGGTAAATAAATGTCTGTTGTTTATAAGCCACCCAGTCTGTAGGATTCTGTTATAGCTGCCCAAATGGACTAAGGCACCTGCCATCTCTGCTATCCTTGAAGACGGCCTATAGCTCTAGGGAGAGTGGTTGTCTTTCCGATACAAACCATGCACCAGTTATGACTATTATGTGAGTCAGAAATAAACTTGTGTGTCCTTTAAGCCATGATAATGTTGCCCTCAGGCTTCCCTGGTTGCTCAGCAGTAAAGAATTCACCTGCCAATGCAGGAGACATTGGTTTGATCTCTGGATTGAGAAGATCTCCTGGAGAAGAAAATGGCAACCCACTCTAGCGTTCTTGCCTGGGAAACCCCATGGACAGAGGAGACTGCCAGACTACAGTCCATGGGGTCGCAAAGAGTCAGATTGGACTTAGCGACTAAACAACAACAACATTGCCCCTGCTCTCCATGTCCATTCAGCTCCTGAGTTCAGATGGCAAGAGTCTGGATGGACAGTTCAGATAGTGATAGAGATTTGCATTTTGCAAATAGTAGACTTTTGGGCCGTGAAGGGTACCTGTGTTTGGGGGCCTTGTTGTTACAGCAGCCTAACATTTGCCTTAACTAATACTTACTCACAAAATGGACTGCTTCCTTTATTGAGTATTACAAGGATTCAATGAGGGAATACACATACAGCACCTAGCGTGTGCCAGGCACATAGTAGGTGCTCAGTAAATGGTGATTGATTTCCCCCCACCATCATCACCTCTGTTTTAGGGAAAGAGATGTTCCTTCTCAAACTTTTGGGGAAGATGCTTTGGTATCTCTTGTTTTGAGACAAGAAGATTGGTCCCCAGACTGGCTTCCTCTCCAGCCAGAGCTCCCATCTGGCAGACCCCCTCCCCACAGCTTATTCACTCTCCTATCTCTTCTTCTGATAATGCTTTTTCCTCCCTGTACTCCTTCTTGGCTGATTATTTCCTTTCACCCTGCCCTTATTCCTTCCTTGAATTCCCCTCCACCAATGCTGTAAGCTCACAGCCAGCAGCCAGCTGCACAGATCAGGGCCAGTTTCTCACAAAACTTTTTATGAACCTCCCCTGACTACTAAGTGGTTAAAAATATCCACTCCGCCCAGGCAATTTTGCTAAGCTGGTGTCAGGGGGAGAAAGGGAGACGCAGGAGAGCTCACAAATGAAGCAAATTGCTGAAAATCGGATTTTTACTGTCTTATCTAGGAGCCACATGAGAGGAGAGGAGATTGCAATTTCTGCCGGAACTTTCTCACATCCCCATGTCTGAGGCGAGAAAGTGGCAGAGAGGAGGGGAGAGGCAAGGGAGAGAAGAGAGAACAGAAGGAAAGATAGAGGCTAGGGATTTCCCTGGCAGCCCAGTGGTTAATACTCTGCGCTCCCACTGTAGGGGGTGTGGGCTTGATCCCTAGTCAGAGAACTAAGATCCCACATGTTGTGTAGAGCAGTGGAGGAAAAAAAAATATTTAGAGGCTCAAGAGGGAGAAAGCGAGAAGGTTTGGATGCCACAACCCCAGCCTGGGGCACCTACTCTGGCTATATCTCTCTCAATGGCTCAGCAGATAGAGAATCTGCCTGCAACGCAGGAGACACAGGAGACACAGGAGGCTGAATCCCTGGGTCAGGAAGATCCCTGGAGAAGGAAATGGCTTCCCACTTCCTTCTTGCCTGGAAAATTCTTAAGTATTTTCAGTAAAAAAAAAAAAAAAAAAAAATCAGTATTTTTTCAGTAAAAAAAAAATTCAATATTCTTGCCTGGAAAATTCCATGGATAGAGGAGCCTGGCGGGCTACAGTCTGTGGGGGTCACAGGAGTCGGACACAAGTGAGCACACACACACAGATCTCTCTCAAAGCCCGTTTGGTCACAGCATCTAGTTTTTTTAAACTTTATTATGATTATTATGGCTGCCTGGCATGTGGGATCTCAGTTCCTCGACCAGGGATCAGACCTGTCCCCCTGCATTGGAAGTACAAAGTATTAACCACTGGACCATGGGAAGTCCAGCATCCAGTTTTAACTGCTCATCAAGTTGGTGTAATAGGTAGGAACCACGCACCCACTTTAATGATGAGAAAACTGAGGCTCAGAGAAGGAAGCCTTTGCTCAATCATAGAGCTGACTCACTCGATGAGAGTGAGAGTCTAGAACAGGGGTGGGGAAATTTTTTCTGTAAAGGATCAGAGAGTAAATATTTTCAGCTTTGGAGGCTACATGATCTCTATAGCAGTGACTCAACTCTGCCCTTTTATGGTGCCATAGACAACAAGTAAAGGAATGGGCATCTCTGTGTGTCAATAAAGCTTTATTTACAAAGCCAAGTGGGGAGCTTCCCTGGAAATCCAGTGGTTAGGACACCATGCTTCCACTGTGAGAAACACAGGTTCAATTCCTTGTCAGGAAGCTAAAATCCCACATGCCACTGGATGTGGCCAAAAAAATAAAAAAACAAAACCACTGGATTTGGCCTGGGGCCTTAACTTGCAAACCTCTGGTCAAGTGCTGTACTGTCCAAGATGGTAGCCTCTAGCCACCTGGGGCTATTTATACTTAAATTCATTTGAAGTAAACAAAATTAAACATTCAATCCCTCAGTCATGCTAACCATGATTCAAGTGCTCAATGGCTGGACTTCCCTCGTGGCTCAGTGGTAAAGAATCTGCCTGCCAATGCAGGAGACGCAGGAGGTGCGGTTTCAATCCCTGGGTCGGGAAGATTCCCTGGAGGAGGAAATGGCAACCCACTCCAGTATGCTTGCCTGGGAAACCCCATGGACAGAGGAGCCTGGTGGGCTACAGTCCATGGGATCACGAAAGAGTCTGAGACGACTGAATACACACACAATGGGCTTTTTACTTTGCTTCCTCACCTCCCCACCACATCTCTATTCTATAAAATAGACATGACTGAGCATGCTTGCACGTTTTCTATTAATAGTAGTTAAAGAAATGATATTCGAGTCTGTGGAAAGGCCGTTATACTTTTATTTATTCAAACAACAAACATTTTGCCCACTGCTCTCTGAGTACCAGACCCTGCTGTTGGTGCTGGGGACACAGAGGAGATGGAGACAGGCCCATTCTGGGTTCCTTCATTGCTTTTTTGTCTCTCTGAATCACCTTCCACCCACATATCTGTGTGGCATCCTCTGATGCTTCGTTCAGGTTTTCTCTCTTGCCACCTCCTCCAGGAAGGCTTTCCTGACCACAGAAGCTCAAAAGAGAGCCTCTTTTTCATGCTCTTTACTCTGCCTGACTTCTCTTCACGGCTCTCCCTGACGCTGTGTTATATATCCACTTATCTGCTTATTTGTTTTCACCTTCTCCACCAGAACTGAAAATCCGTTAAAGCAGGAGTTTAGTTCTGCTTTCTCTTTGACAGGAATGGTGGTTGTGAGTCCAGGTTTTGGAACTGACTGCCTGAGTTTGCGTACTCCCTCCCTTCTTGC
The DNA here is from genome assembly GCF_910594005.1 of Cervus elaphus. Classification (NCBI taxonomy): domain Eukaryota; kingdom Metazoa; phylum Chordata; class Mammalia; order Artiodactyla; family Cervidae; genus Cervus; species Cervus elaphus. The sequence continues at coordinate 14,040,109 of NC_057823.1, forward strand.
AGGCTGTATGAGGTTCAGCCAGATGCTTGGGCTCTGTCCATCTCCGTTTTCTCACCTGTAAAATGGAGATAATAATAGTATGTTGAATGGTGGCCCCCAAAAGATACACCCATGTGCTAATGCCTAGACTCTATGAAGTGATCATATTTTGAAAAAGGATTTTTGCAGAGAATTCCATAGTGGTCCAGTAGCTAGGACTCGGTGCTTCCACTGCAGGGTGCATGGGATCGATCCCTGCGGGGAACTAAGATCCAACATGCTTCATGGCACAGCCAAAAATAAGAAAAGAAAAGGGATCTCTGCAGATGTATTAAGTTAAGGATTCGAGATGAGGTCATTATCTTGGATTATCTGGGCAGGCTCTAAATCCAATGACAAATATTCTTATACAAGAAGAGACAGGCTCCTCTGTCCTCCACTATCTCCCAGAGTTTGCTCAAATTCATGTCCATTGAGTTGGTGATGCTAAACATCTCATCTCTAAACATCTCATTCTCTGTTGCCTCCTTCTCCTCCTGTCTTCAATCTTTCCCAGCATCAGGGTCTTTTCCAATGAGTTGTCTCTTCACATCAGGCGGCCAAAATATTGGAGCTTCAGCTTCAGGAACAGCCATTCCAGTGAATATTCAGGGTTGTTTTCCTTGAGGGTTGACTGGTTTGATCTCCTAGCAGTCCAAGCGACTCTCAAGAGTCTTCTCCAGCACCACAATTCAAAAGCGTCTGTTCTTCAGCACTCAGCCTACTTTATGGTCCAGCTCTCACATCCGTGCACGACTACTGGAAAAACCATAGCTTTGATTATACGGATCTTTGTCGACAAAGTGATAGCTCTGCTTTTTCATATGCTGTCTAGGATTGTCATAGCTTTTCTTCCAAAGAGCAAGCGTCTTTTAATTTCATGACTGCAGTTACTGTCAGTAGTGTTTTTGGAACCCAAGAAAATGAATTCTGTCACTGTTTCCACTTTTTCCCCTTCTATTTGCCATGAAGTGATGGGACTGGATGCCATGATCTTAGTTTTTTGAATGTCGAGTTTCAAGCCAACTTTTTCAACTCCCAGCCTGAACATCAAAGCGGGTATTTGCAGGATGATGCCCAGAAGAAACCTCACAACTGTCATTTGCAAGCCCTGAGTTGCTGCTTGCCATGGACCACATGGAATGGCTCCTGTTTCTCTCCTGTCTCACCAATCTTGCAGGAATGCCTCTTAATTGTACACTGCATTCTATAGCCCTGCTGACAGTGGAGTTTTAGATGTGTAGTTCCCAGAGGTGCAGAGTTGCTAGCAGACACCCCAGTTCAGTTCAGTTCAGTTCAGTTGCTCAGTCGTGTCTGACTCTTTGCAACCCCATGAATCGCAGCACGCCAGGCCTCCCTGTCCATCACCAACTACCGGAGTTTACTCAAACTCATGTCCATCGAGTTGGTGATGCCATCCAGCCATCTCATCCTCTGTCGTCCCCTTCTCCTTCTGCCCCCAATCCCTCCCAGCATCAGGGTCTTTTCCAATGAGTCAACTCTTTGTATGAGGTGGCCAAAGTATTGGAGTTTCAGCTTCAGCATCAGTCCTTCCAGTGAACACCCAGGACTGATCTCCTTTAGGATGGACTGGCTGGGTCTCCTTGCAGTCCAAGGGACTCTCAAGAGTCTTCTCCAACACCACAGTTCAAAAGCATCAATTTTTCGGCGCTCAGCTTTCTTCACAGTCTAACTCTCAGCACACCTCAAAAGGGTGAAACATGGAGGTGGTGACGAGAAGGATTCAGAGCAAGAAGTTGGAAGTGATCCTGAGCCATGGTGGGGATCGGACCCCACTCCAGATGTCCAAGACAGCCTCCTTATTCCATGAGGTTTTCCCTCCCCAGGTGTCTCTTAAATTGGGATCTTCCCTACAAAAGCAGCAAACACTGGACAACAAAGTACAGCCCTGGGGATGAAGGAGACGTTTAAAAGTAAAGAATGGAGCCATATTCATTGGTCAAAAGAAATGAGCTACCAGAGCACATGGAGGAAACTTAAATGTATTGATGAGTGAAAGAAGCCAGTCTAAAAAGGCTGCAGACTCTGATTCCAACTATATGACATTATGGAAAAGGCAAAACTATAAAGGCAGTCCAAAGAAACTTGTTGCCAGGAGTTCTGGTGGAGTTGGGAGGAATGAGTAGGTGGAGCACAGGAGGGTTTTCAGGGCAGTGAAACTATTCTGCATGAAGCTTTCATGGTGGATCTGTGACACCTTGCATGAAATGTGTAACCCCAAGAGTGAGCCCTAATGTAAACTGTGGACTTTAGTTAGTAATCAATATTGGTTCATCAATTGCAACAAGTGTACCACAGCAATGCAAGATGTTAATAATAGGAGAAATTGGCAGGAGAGATATGTAAACTGTCTGCACTATTCGTCCAGTTGTCCTACAAATGTAAAACTGCTCTAAAAAATAAAATCTCCTAATTACAAAAAAAAAGTAGAGTGACTTCTTGGGGCTGAATCATGCTCCACTGTGCAGGTGTTCTCTGATGATCAGAAGGAGCTGATTGCTTGAGCTGCCATGAGTGTACTAGATAGTGAGCTTCCAACCCACTAGCAGTCATGAACTACTCACCTTGAGCAGAACTGAGGACTAGCCTGGCCTGCTTCTCTTATCCACCTCAGAAGTCTGTCTCCAGGACCTGGGCTCCCTTGGCAAGAACTATCTTGGTCTCTCCTATATTAGCAAGCAAACTGGACCTTAGTTTCACTATCTGTAAGTGGAGATATAATATGTAGTAGTCAGGACAGCCTAGGTTATGCTACATAACAAACAAGCCCAGATTGCTGAGCTATAAGGGGCTGTGTTTACAGGTTCCAGACACACTGTTTGCCAGTAGTCAAGAAAATGTGATTTTCAAAAAAGGATCAGTTATATACAGCAGGCCCAGGTTCGCAGCAGATAAGGGGGACAGGGCAGATGTTTTCAAGTTTCCACTGTGGAAACCGAAAACCCAGAGATGCAGACACTTTCATAACATGGCTGCCTGCCCCCTGCCTGGGGCCTAACAAGGAGACTGAACAGTTTCAAACTCAGCCTCTCCCAGCATCCACTCTCCCAGTCCTAGAGCAAGCCCCATTCTGTTTTTCTCTCTGCCCCACATTCCTTCAGAGCTGGACGTTAATAAACTCATCACTGATGAGCAGGGAGCACATCTGCTGAGGTTTTAATTACAGCAGAAAATTGGCCCAATTGGTATTTAATGTAGAGTAAGTATTGAGTTAACTGGTCAGGGCAGGAGTTGCTGAGGTTTGCATGGAGGTGTCCTGAGCCCTGCCTGGCTAGGTATCCCTGGGAATCTCTGAGGGCAGGTGGGGGCATGGTTCTGCTTCTCTGGGGGCTTCAGGAGGACTCTGCAGGTCTTGGGAGAGAAAGGGAAGCAGGCTGGATGAAGAGGTGAAAGGACATTTCTAAAACCTCAGCTCAGAGCTCTGCTCTCTGGCCTTGGAAATTTTCTCCCCATAATACTTGATCACCAGCTCATACAGGTAGCAGGAGGAAGGGTTGGGGCCCCCACAGTGAGGGTGTAGGAGGTGGGGAATGAAGTGGAAGTCTGCTAGGGCTGGAAGAATTGGGCTCCCAGAAGGTCAAGTTTACGCCAAGTGAATTAAACTTTCTGAGTGAGGACTGGGGAGGGGAAAGTTCCCTGTCCTTTTACACAGCCTCCTGTGTCTCCCCGAGAGGATGTGATAGAGGCAAACCTTCCAGGAGAGCCAGTGCTCATGAGAGTGAGAAATGAAAATCCCCAAACAATCAGAGGATAGGAGGAAACAACTCCACCCAGAATCCACTGTGGTTTATGAACTTTCCATACATTCCTGGTCCCCAGGATGACTGCATCTCACCCAGAGAGACAGTTTAGAAATCAGAGCAGAGGTCCTGGAGGCAGGTTGCCAAGACACTGTCAGACTTACCAGCTGCATGACTGAGGGCAAGTGACTTAAACTTTGCCTCAGTTTTCTTACCTGTAAAATGGGGGTGTAATTTCAAACCATTAGGCAAGACTAGGCTTGGCTGCAGAAACAAAAAAAAACCAATGTCTCAGTGGCTGAAAATCACAGTTTATTTCTCACTCATGTTTCATGTCTGTTTTGGATCATTGAGGGGAGGCTTTGCACATCATAGTCATTAGTGGAGCATTCACATTCTGGAACATTCTGGAACATTTCTGGCTGTCACACCAGAAGGAAATAAGAGCTTTGAAAGTTCCTGCACTGGCAGTTAGATGCTGGAGCTTAGGAATAATGTGTCAGTTCTACTCGCAGCTCATTGGTTAGAACTAGTCACATGACCTCACCCACAAGATGGGCAGGAAGCACCATTCTTGGCCAGCAGCACTGGTTGTTGTGAGTCCATAATGAGTGTGAAGCGCCTGGCCCGTAGTGAGCACCCTGTGCGTGTCCCCAGTTTTGTGTTTCAGCAGGAAAAGTGATTCCATTCAGATGCCTGTTGTCCTTCTGACACTGGTTGAGCAGGATCAAGATGGACTAGTGGCCGGAAGCCTGGTAGGTACGCTCCAAGTGTGTCCCAGGGATGTCCAATCTCTGAGGTCCAGGTCAGGGCATACTTGTGCCTGATCCTGAGCCTGGACAAGACCATAGAGTTCCATCATGTATTCTGGGGTGGGAAAGGTGAGCTGGAGCCTGCCCTGGGCCAACAGGCACCCCCCAACCCTACAGAGATGCACCCCCACCCCCACACCATCCATGCTACCTGGGCAAGGGCAAGTGCTCCTGTCAGCTCCAGCCTGCAGCTCTGAACCTCCCGGAGATAGGAGTCTGCCATACCCCCGCACTGTCCCTCATGTATCTGCCGACTGACATCCTTTTCTCTTGATTCACTTGGAACTGAGTCCTTTCACTCAGTTCTCAACCCAAAGAGAGCAAGTGACAGATCACAGGTGATGAAACAAGCTCTCAGAGGCAAAGTCACCCAGTGTCTGCCCCCAGAAAGGGATGGAGGCAGAATTCAAGCCCAGGCTGCTCTCTCTACAGAGCCTGTAAAAATGTCACCAGAGACTTCCCTAGTGGTCCGTGGTTAAGAATCCACATGCCATCGTAGGGGACGTGAGTACAATCCCTGGTCCGGGAAGATTCCACGTGCCGAGGAGCAACTAAGCCCTTGAGCCCCAATTACGGGAGCCCACGCGCCCTAGAGCCCAAGGTCTGTAACGAGAAGCCACAGCAATGAGAAAGCCGAGCGCTACAGCTAGAGAGTAGCCCCCACTCACCCTAACTAGAGAAAGTCTGTGCCACGAAGACCCAGCGCAGCCAAACAATAACATTAATTAATTAACATTATAAAAATGTCACCAGCCTGCCTCTCTGAGGCTAACCCTGTGTTCCCCACTAGCCCCCCACGTGTCCCACCAGCCTCTCACAGACTTCCCCCTCAACCCAGCCCCTGAAAGCAGCAATCATGCAACAGGTACTGGTTTTCCCATCATCCAACCGGAGCTCCCTTTCAAAGTGGGAACTGAGGCCTCCTAAGCATCCAGGTAGCCCCCAAAAGGTCAACATCACCCAAGGGCCCAAGCAGCCTGGGCCAGGAGGCTTCCTCCGGCAGCTTTGGCTTCAAGGAGGCACCAGAGTGATGCAGCTTGCCAACTCTGAAATCCTCATCCAGCTCCTGTGGGGACAGTGGGAGGCCTTGGCCAGCCTGACCAGGAAGGGCCCTTCACCTGGGCTTTGTAGCCACATCGGTGGATTCCCAGATGGGGAGAGAAACGGGCAGTGTCTTGGCATGCTGGCAGGCAGAGAGGAAGAAATGCCCGCCTGCCCTTCCCAGGGGGATTCATATATATATATGTACATACACACACACACACACCACACTGCCCCTCCTCTGTTACGGGGGACGAGAAGGCCCCCTGCCCCCACCTCAAAGCTTCCCAGGCTTCATTCCTGCAAGCTAAACCCTGCCTGGGGCCTCCCAGCCCAGAAAGGGCAGGAAAGTAGAGTTAAGGAGGATTTAGAGACCCGCCCACCTGCTGAGAGATTAGATGAGATCAATATACTGAGAGCTGGGCCAAGATCCCCTGGAGGGGCTCGTTAAGACCCGCGACCCTGAGAGGTAATTAACAGGCTTGCAGGGGTTGGGCCAGAGTATCACCCCACCCCCAGCCAAGTACTCAAGCAGCCCCGAAAGAGACGGCTGGAGTCCCAGCTCCCTCCTCACTCCTCACTAGCCCTCCGGTTCCAAATCTGGGTCTTCTATCCAGGTATGCTCCTGGGGTAGTCTGGAGGGAATCACTGGAATAGTCACTATTGTTTATTGGGTGCTTGCTGTGTGCCGCTACCTGTCGAAAGCTTTAGTTAGCTTCTCAGTTCTGACCACAATCTGGGAGCAGTCGCTAACACAATATCTACTTCTCAGACGGGGCACAGAAAAGTGAAGGAGCTTGTACAAGGTCACATCACCAGTAAATGATGAAGACTTCCCTGGTCAGAGGATGAGATGGTTGGATGGCATCACCGACTCGATGGACATGAGTTTGAGTAAGCTCCGGGAGTTGGTGACGGACAGGGAAGCCTGGCGTGCTGCAGTCCATGGGGTCGCAAAGAGTCGGACACGACTGAGCAACTGAACTGAACTCTCTGGTGGTCCGGTGATTAAGAATCCATCTGTGACTGCAGGGGACACGGGTTCTATCCTTGGTCCAGGAAGACCCCATACTCCGCGCAGGGCAACTAAGCCGGTGTGCGACAATTTCTAAGCCCGCGCTCTAGAGCCCTTGAGCCACAACTCCTGAGCCTGTGAGCTGCAGCTACTGAAGTCCATGCGCCTAGAGCTGTGCTCCACAACAAGGGAAACTGCCGCAACGAGAAGCCAGAGCACCACAACAGAGAGTGGCCCCCACTTGAGGCAACTAGAGAAAGCCCACAAAGCAGCAAACACCTAGTGCAACCAAAAATAAAAATAATTAATTAAAAAAAAAAAGTAAATGATGAATCTGGGATTCAAATCCAGGCCCTTGGGATCCAAAGCTTGGGCCCCCCACCCTTGTGAACTACAGTTTCTTTTACTTTCTCCCCATCCCCTGACCTGCTCAGACTGCTAGACAAGATAACACCAGTAACACCACCATATTGTCCCCAGTCATTTCTATGGCACCTGTAACCACTTAGAAGTCAACTGAGCATCCAGATGAAAGGGAAAAGTAACTAGCCACATACTACCAGCCAAAGCACATAACCCAGAAGGTCTATAAGCTCCAGGAAGATGGGGATCCCATTAATCTTATCTTGAGAAGCACAAGGACCAGCATGGGGTGAGTGGTCAGTATCTTTGTGTGGAGTTGAATTGGACTCATGGTTGTGGCCCTGACTTATAGCCTATTTACTCATAGTTTAGACACAATAATAACTACCATAATAGTTGGTTATGTTAAATGAGCAAAGGGAACTAATCGAGGTGGACAAACCAACAGTGATGAAGGCAAGAGATGGGCGGAAATCTTGCCTGTGCCTGGATTCCTTCTTTTGTAAAATGGGTTATCATAAGGGTTACTGAAAGGTGTATCTTTCAAGTGTCTAGCATGGTGCTTGTCACTTAAATATTAACTTGAATTTTTGAGGAGGCCAGTGTGAAAACTGTAAATACAGACACAAAATCTCAAAAAGCATGGCAGCCTAGGAACAACCTCGTGAGGTTTGAGGACGGCTATTGAACAAGATCAGAACTTGTTTCCACCAGCAAAAAGGAGGGCTAAGATCCTGTTATTGACTGAAAGCCTAATAGGGATTTGAAAAACTACCTATAACATTGATATAAGTAACAAGAGCTGACATCGATCAGCTCCGGGGCATTTGTACCTCCCTGCAATTGAATGAAACGGGTACTATAATAATGCCATTTATACAGAAGGAAATGGAAGCTCAGAAAAGTGAAGAAACTTCCCCAAAGTTACCCAGCATATAGTGAGTGGTCAGGCTGGGACAAGTCCCAGCTCTGCCTGACCCAAAATCCTGCCCTGAGAGATTAGAAGGATAAACACCTAAAGATCAACAGTGATTTCCTCAAGGCCAGAAGTACGGGCAGAATTAATATTGTCTTCTGGTATACACTGAGTGTGCTTCCTGCCTGTAATTAGAAAAAAGCCAAATATTTTAAAATTCTCCCTAAATATAGGTAAGAGGAAAGTTCAAGAGGAAGAAGCCTCTTTGGTTAGGGTCCCCATGGGAAGGACAGAAAAGCCTGGCGTGCTACAGTCCATGGGGTCGAAAAGAGTGGGACATGACTTAGCGACTGAACAACAACTGCACGGAAAGCAGACTCTGAAATTTAGGGATGTGACTTGAGGTCTGTTATAAAGATTAAGGAAAGGCCCTCCCCGGCGGTCCAGTGGTTAGGGCTCCAAGCTTCCACTGCAGGGGGCACGGGTTCAATCCCTGCTTGGGAAACTAAGATCCTGTAGGCCTCATGGTGTAGCTAAAAAAAAAAAAAAAAAAAGTTTAAGGAAGCTGTAGGAAAATTTCCTTCACACAACCTGGGGTTGGGGAACCATTACCACCCCTGGGAGCAGTGGTTTCTGGTCAAAGGAGTGACCAGTTTGCAGGACAGACTTAGAGCTGTCCTCTCGCCTCTCCCATCCACCATCACCTACTGGGTAGCCCCTGAATCCACTGGAAGCCAGAGGACCAGGGAGATTTCGATCCACTCCAGTATCCCAAGCTGGATGGAGGGGAATGAAAGTGCGTCTTTTTTTTTTTTTTAATTTGCTTGTGCCGGGTCTTAGTTGCAGCACATGGCATCTTTAGTTGAGGCATGCAGGATCTTTTAGCTGTGTCATATGAATTAGTTGAGCCATGTGGGATATAGTTCCCTGACCAGGGATCAAACCCAGGCCCTCTGCATTGTGAACCTGGAGTCTTAGCCACTGGACCACCAGGGGAGTCCTGAAAGTGGGTCTTGATGGCCACATGGGAACTAATTTATCCTACCTCATATCCCCTCTGGAATGTAAAAGAGGAAGGGACAGGATCAGGAAGCCATCCAGACACACATCCTGAAGCAGCTGTGACTCAGGCAGCCCTTCTCTGAACCCTCAGTGGGGGGCCGTGGGTCCATTTTAGAGCTGTCAGCTTGGGTGGTTCAAGGGTCCAGGATTACTGAGCGACTGGGGGAATGCACTCATTTCCAAGAGTGCTCAAACCTTAGTTCCCTAATCCATGAAATGGGTATAATCATAGCTCTGCCACAAAGCCACTGTGAGAGTTACCTACATCATTACACATAAAAGGACCGGGAACATAAAAACAGTAATAGATGCATTGAGTGACAGTTGTGTGCTACAAGTTGTTTAATCGCTTTTCCCGTGTTAATCCACTTACGTCTCACAATAACACTATAAAGTAGGATTTAGAGATTCAGTTTTGTGAAAGTGGAAATAGGAAGGTTAAAGAATGAGCTGAGGCCCCACAGTGAGGCTGCTGGACCCTTGACCTTCCTTTACCAAACACAGTGCTATTTCTACCCACCACCCCATAACTCCCATGGAAAAGAACAAATAAACAAACAGAAGAATGTCAGAACTGGAGAAAGACTATATTTTCTTGGGCTTTTCTTGGAGCTGGTGGCAGGTGGGAGTGGGTGGCTAGTATAACCCAGGGAGCATGTGTACCCGTCCCTCTCCTTAAAAAAAAAAAAAAAGTGTTTATTTATTTGGCTGCACTGGGTCTTAGTTGCAGCACTTGGGACCTTTGATCTTCATTGCAACATGCGGGATATTTGGTTGAGTCACATGGGACCTAGCTCCCTGACCAGGAATCAAACCCAGGCCCCTTGCATTGGGAGCTTGGAATCTTAGCCCTTGGACCAACAGGGAAGTCCCCTCCATCTCCCTTCTTAACCACTGAGTTCCACTCAGACCTTTCTCTCCAAATCAGGGAGGGGTTTGGGGCAAAACTTGTAGGGGGAAGCATCTTTTTCAAGATCAGAGGAAGGGGGCTTCCCCTCTCCTGATTCTCATTTCACTTTTATGGGGGAAAAGTGCCCCCCCACCCCAATGCAATGAGATGAAGCAATGGTTCCTGGGGGCCTTGTGGCCCCATTGCCATAGCAACCAGAATCACTAGCAGTTTCTGGTACAGCAACATTGCTTGGACCCACAGCTTGGGCTGGAGAAGTTGAGGGGTAGAAAACAAACTTTAAGAGCTTTCTTTTGCTCTGAGACTGGACCACTTACTCTCCAGGGCCAGTGGAAACTAGAAGTCCAAGTCCCAGGACGTGGCGGGGAGAGGCACGTCCACCCTTGGACCTCCCTCCTGAATCTGGGGCAGCTGCTTAAAATTTCCAACTTTTGAAGTGTCAGGATTCACTCAGCATATAGGTCACTTATAGCTCTAGGGGACTTTTTCTTTTGTTTCCCTCTTTTCCTTTTCTTCCCTTTGAATGAGGTATAATTTGCATAAGGTAAAGTGATCAGATTTTGTTTCAGCTTGATTAATTTTTGTGTGTATATACCACCCAGCTCAAGAGAGGTCAGGTCCACTCTTCCAGAAAGTTCCCTCACGCCCTTTCCTGGAAGTCAGTATTCCCCAATCTGACTCTATCATCACAGGTTAGTTTTACTTGTGCTTGAACTCCATGTAAGTGGAACCATAGCGTATGTCCTCTTCCATGTCTTGTGTCTTTCATGTTATGTTCAACCTCTGGTGTTATTAGCCTGTTCTGTTGTTGTTGTTGTGTAGTATTTTGTTGTAAGGATTACTCTGTTTACTTGCTCTACTGTTGATGAATATTTGAATTGTTTGCAATAATTGGTTACTGTGAATAAAGCTGCTATGAACGTTCTTGTATGTGTCTTTTGGGAAACACAAGTTCACACGTCTGTTGGGTTAATACCCAGGAGTAGAACTGCTGGGTGGCAAGGCAGGTGTTATGTGTAGTTTTAGGAGATAGTGCTAGTTTTGCAAAGTGGTTAGAGCATTTCACATTCCCACCAAGAATGTATCAAGGTTCCACCTTCTCCACATTCTGTCAACAACACTTAGCATTAGCAGTTTTTCATTTTTAGCCATTCTGGTGAGTGTGATATTTCATTATGGTTTTATTTACATTTCTGTGATGACCAATGACACTAAGCATTTCCCCAAAAGCTCTTTGGCCATTTTAATAACTGTCAATTCAACTTTTCCATCAGTTTGGTTTTCTTGGTTTGTAGGTACTCTTTATATATTCTGAATATGAGTCCTTGGTCAGACATCAGTTCAGTTCAGTTCAGTCGCTCAGCATCCAACTCTTTGTGACCCCATGGACTGCAGCACACCAGGCTTCCCTGTCCAACACCAACTCCCAGAGCTTGCTCAAACTCATGTCCATCAAGTCGGTGATGCCATGCAACTATCTCACCCTCTGTCATCCCCTCCTCTTCCTGCAAATTTCTTCCTTCTGGGAGAACATATCCTACTCCGAATTTTCTCCCCAGGTTTTGGGCTGGGAGTGACCACAAGAACAAGATTATCCTTTCCCAGTTCCATCATCCTGAAGAAAGCAGGTGCCCTGGTTTACTGGATACCTGTGACATGTCAAGGACTTTACATCAGTGAAGTGAAAAGTGAAAGTGTTCGTTGCTCCGTTGTGTCCCACTCTTTGGGACCCCATGGACTGTAACCCGCCAGGCTCCCCTGTTTGTGGAATTCTCCAGGCAAGAACACTAGAGTAGGTTGCCATTTCCTTCCTCAGGGGATCTTCCTTACCCAGGAATAGAACCTGGGTCCCCTGCATTGCAGGCAGATTCTTTACCATCTGAGCCACCAGGGAAGTCCAAAATCAACAGGCCCCACTGGGACAAGAACCCAGGATTTCCTGTTTACATCAGTCATACCCTTAAATAGTCACAACATTCTTATTTATTTAACTCACTTATTCAATACATATCCAAAAATCGAACAGGCGTCACAAATTGTTGGAAACAATGAGAATAAGAGTCAGGGTCTAAAAAGAGACTGGGGCAAGTGGTGAGGCATACCCTACACATGAACATACAAAAGCAAGGCTGTATCAGAGGTGGAGGGTGCTGGAAAAGTCGGGGGTGGAGAGTAACTGGGGGTGGTGGGGAAGATTCCATGGAGGTGAGATGGAGCTGGGTGGTTGACGATGAAAGTGGAACCAGCCATGTAAAATCCAGGGGGAACAGTGCTTCCAGAGGTGGGGGGACAGCTAGCACAAAGGTTCAGCGTGGCTGAAGTGGAGTAAGAAATGGGAGAGGGATCCAGAAGAGGTTGAGTGAAGGATTTGGATTGAATCTAAGCGCTGTGGGGATGGACTGCAGCGTCCTGAATATTCAGTCTTGACAGGAGAGAGGGTTGAAGCAGGGAGTTCAAGGCAGAGGCAACTGTGATAAGCCAAGTAATCCTGACAGGGACAGGACAAGGGTGTGGGCCACAGAAATGGGAAGAAGTAAGTGAATTCAGGTTTTATATGAAGACGGTTATTATGGACAGAGGAGCCTGGCAGGCTGCGGTCCATAGGGTCGCAAAGAGTCAGACACTACTGAAGCGAGTCAGCACGTATGCATATTATCATCCACAACTTGTAGGGAACAGAATCTCAGAGAGGTCAAGTGACTTGCCCAAGGTCACAAAGCTCAGAAATGGGGAACATGGAAGAAAATTCAAGCCTGACTTATCAATTATATGAAAGATGTCAGGTTGTGGGTGGAGGGACCTCAGGAGACCCAGAGGTGGGGATCCAGGGTGCTGGTGGGGTCGAGGAGGGGGCCTCGGGGAGGGGGCCTCAGACCCAGAAAATCTACCTGTCCTTAAGTTGGACCCTACTTGTTCCTGGACTGCAGGGGTGGTAAGCGGCAAGCTGCAAATTGAACGGAGACCCAGTGACCAGACGTGTCAGAGGTGATTCAAACTAGTCTGGACCCGGTACACCCAGTGTAGCCCATTCAGAGCTGACAGGGGCCATGGGTCCTCAGAGACCCTGCAAGTCCCGCCTGATCCTTGTGGGGAGGGGGAGGTTGGGCGCTGCGGCTGCCAGCCCATTAGCACCAACGTCATTATCCTAGATTTATGTGTATAATTCTTCTCGCCCCACTCCAACCCCCAATAGCTCCAGCATCTCCCCTGGCTGCATATTCGACTCCCCCGGAAACAGCCGGGGAGCTGCCGGCTTCGCGGTCATTAGCACGCAGGGAAGGGGCTGTGGGGGGAGGGGGCAGTCAGCACGGAGGCGGGTGGTACGGGGAGAGGATGAGAGAGGCTGAGGGAGGCAGCAAACGGAAAGGATGGGAGTGAAGTAGCAAGATGGACGAGAAGAGGGGAAGGAAACTGGGCCGGGAGGGGAGGAGGAGCCACGGCGGGTTCTGGGAGCGGGGCACGTGCCCCAGACGGCGTGGCAGCAGAAAGCGGGTCCCAGGCACAACCCAGGGTCTCCAGAGCCCTTTCCGGCCAATGCCAATGCCGACGAGGGACTCCTTCAGTTCAGGAGTTACTAGAAAGCCAGAAGCCCCAAACCCCTTCTTCTAGGAACCAACGCCCAAGGCTGGCTGCCGGGTCCCCGGCGCCCCCCACGGCCGAGCGAGCCCACCTGCGGGGGCTGCCCCTTAAGAGCCCAAGCCTCCGGGTGGTGGTGGGGGGGCGTGCCGAGGCCCCTCCATTCCGAGGGAAATCAATGCCGCGTTAATGTAAGATTTCCAGGCCGGGGGCAGGAGGCGCTTCATAAAAGATGCATTGTTTCGATTGCACGCGCTCCTCCCCGGCATCCTGCAAGATGGCGGCGGCCCCGGCGGAGGGGAGGGCGCGGAGCCGAGCCCGCCGGCCCGGGGAGGGGGCGGCAGGAGCGGGGAGTGCGGCCCCCTCTCCTGCTGGGGAAAGTGGGAAGAGATGAAGGAAGGGAGGAGAGAGGGGGAGAAAGCGGGAGGGAAGGGGCTGGGAGAACGAAGGGGAGGCGGGAGCCGGGACGCGGGCTGGGGACGGGTGCGGGGAGGGCGGTGCTGCGCGGGGTGAGGATGGCTGGGAACCGGAAGGAGGGGAAAGAAAGGCAGCCCGAGGAGGTGGCCCCGAGAGTGACGGGAGAGCGAGCCGCAGACGGGGGTGGGAGAGAGGCTGGGGAGAGGTGAGCAGCGGGGAGGGCAGGGGGCCGGGAAGGGAGGTGAGCTGGAGTGGGAGGGGCGAGGGAAGGAGGGAGCGAAAGAAAACGGGAGAAGGAGGCTGTGAGGGGCGCCTGGACCGCAGGGAAGGGCCACCCCCACCCCAAGCTGTCGCGGGGCTCCTCCCCGCCCTCCAGCCCAGGCCCCCCGCTGGCTCATTGCTGGTTCCTATGCACTGCCCCCCCAAGACTCGAGCCTAGGAGCCCCCCCTCCTTCATGGAGGTGGCTGCACCCCATTGGCCTGTCTCCTAACCCTCTTCTTGTCCTGGCACCAGGGGTGGCAAACTAAGAGGGAACAACCTCCTCCATCCGTCTCTCTCTGGACATCCTGCCCTGCCCAGGGACTGGCATGGGGCAATACCCGCAGTGTCCCCCAACTCAAGGCCTCCAGGGTTCACCCCAAAGAGCCCCCTTTCCTTAGCAGGAAGGAGGTTTGGGTACATCCATCCTGCCTTCTGGAGAGGCATGCCGAGGTGCCAGAGAGGGGAAACTGCGGCAGAAGAGAGCCAAAGTCACAGTATGGATCGCCTCACCCGTCCCAAGGGTCCCACCCTTATTGCCCTCCCCCAGCCCCGCCATCCCCCGGCTCCTGGCCTACTCCCCATCCTCCGTGGCGACCACGGTGAGAGTTTCAAGCCCCCCCTCCCCCTCTTCCAACCTTCCTGCTTCACCATAGGGGAGCTCCCAAACGCCTGAAAATATCTTTAAATTAGGAAAAAGAGCTAAGCCGCCAGGGTCCTTTGGTCTGTTAAAGGAGGAGCAAAGGCCACGGGCGCCCCCTCCCACCCCCCCTTACTCTGGTTTTGCATTTGAAGCCCAGACAGCGGATCCAGCTGGAACAATGACGGGGGCCTGCCCAGCCAACCCCAGCTGCTTCCTTTTCAGTGGCCCTGTGCCCCCTGCGAGGTGTGCCAAAATTAGAATGGCTCCCTTCTCCGGCCCTTTTCATCCCCCTCTCCCCCTCTGTCCCCCTCCCCTCCTCCCAGGGGCTCCTGGGGTTTCTGAGGCACTAATGAAGCTCACATCTCTGCCTTTTCTTTAAGCAGATCCTGCCTGGGGGGAACTGGAGTCTGGGTCCATGATGGAAATCTGCCCTCGAAGAACTGCCCCCAGGGATGGATTCCATTGCTATGCTCCATGCAGCACCTTCCCTACCCTACTCCCAACTCCTCAAGTCCCTCTAGGTCCTGGTGACATCCACCTCCTCCAGGCAGCCCTCCCAGCCTGCTGGCACTTGCTCCCTACTGTTTCCCATAGGGTCAGGCAGTGGGATCTGGCTGCCTAGGTTCAGATCCAGGCTTCACCTCTTTCTGCCTCTATTTCCCCCCTGGCAGCTTGGTTAACCATTCAGAGCCTCAGTGTCCCCATCTATCAAATGAGGGTAGCTTTGAAAACCTATGTCATGAGACTTTTATGATGCTGAAAGGTCATATGTGCAAACTGGGTAGAAGAATCCCTAGGCCTGTTGCTAGAGCCACACTGGCCCCTCGTGTGTGCTAAGTCGCTTCAGTGGTGTCTGATTCTTTGTGAACTTATGGACTGTAGCCCAACCAGGCTTCTCTGTCCGTGAGGATTCCCCAGGCAAGAATACAGGGGTGGGTTGCCATGTCCTCCTCCAGGGGATCTTCCTGACCCAGGGATCAAACTCAAGTCTCTTACATCTCCTGCGTTGGCAGGCAGGTCCTTTACCACTAGAGTCACTTGGGAAGCCCTTATACTGGCCCCTCACTAAACCCCAAACACACCCAGCATGCTCCTACCTCTAGGCTTCCCACTGGGTGTTCCTTCTAGATGTCCCCACAGCTCCCTCCTGCCTTTATTCACATCTGTGCTAGTCTGCCACCTCCTCAGAAGGACCTTCCCAAGGCAACACCAGGTTGTTTGCCATCATCGTTTTATCACCACCTGACATTATATTACTTACCCGAGCTTAGGCTCTGCAACCCAAGGGCCCTGGCTTCACAGTTATTGGCTGTGTGACCTTGGGCATGTTACTTAACTTCTCTGAGCTTCAATGCCCTCATTTTTAAAATGGAGATAGTAATAAAACCCGTCTCGTACAACTGTTGGGTGAATAAGTGACTTAGCAGATGGAAAACCTTCAGAACAGTGCGTGGCCCACAGTAGGTGGTATTCCCAAAACTAATTTTGTTTCTATTATTTTTGAGTACCCTGTCTCCTTCCCTCCCTGCCCTGCCCCCAACTAGACTGTATGCCCTCCTGAGGAATCCTTCTTCAGGGGGCAGTCTTTGTATTATTCACTGCTCTAGTCTCAGTACCCAAATGACCTGGTATCTAATAGATGCTCAATACTTGTTTGTTAAATGAATAAAAGAGGTTCTACTGGACCTGTCTGAGACTCAGTTTTCTCATCTGTAAAATAGGATGATAATAGCATGTACTTCACAGATGTTGAGGATTCCATGAAATAAGCGCTATTACTATTTTTTGCAGTAATTCAGTGAGTCTACAAACATAATACCTAGTACTAATACTTAGTGCACAATGTAATTGTGTATTATATATGTAATTGTATATCATATATATGTAGTTGTACATCATATAATATTATACATAATATATAATTCTAGATCTAGAAGCAGGGAGAATTATGAGAGATACGTTTTATTGCCTCCAACATCTTGGTTTCTTCCTTTGCTAAGAGAGTATTTGCTTTGATTGGTTGGCAGATTCCCTGTTCTATGCTTCCCACCCAGCCTCCCTTGCTTCTCAATGGCCATAAGTGTGGCTGAGTGACACATTTTTAGCCAATGAAACCCAAGCCAAAGTTGGCTGAGGGGTTCAGGGAAGAATGAGCATATTTTATGAGCCTCCATTGCCTTATATATAAAATGGGAATTAACAACAGCAACGAGCTGGGGTGACGATCACACAACTGATCTAGAGGGATATCTAGGTGACCATGGGAACCTAAGTGGTGCTAGCCGTTGGCTTCCAGCAGCACCAAACTCCAGATTGTCTGGTGAGAAAAAAGCAACTTTTTGTTTAAGCCACTGCTGTTCAGGTATTTTTATATTTGCAGCCCAATGTATTCCCATATAATGACACTAAATTTTTCTGGATCTCCAAAAATACTCAGGGTAGGGTTTTGTTGTTTAGTCACTAAGTCATATCTGACTCTTTGCAACCCCATGGACTGTAGCCTGCCAGGCTCCTCTGTCCATGGGGTTTTCCAGGCAAGAATACTGGAATGGGTTGCCATTTCCTCCTCCAGGGGATCTTCCCGACCTAAGGATTGAACCTGGTCTCCTGCATTGGCAGGCAGATTCTTTACCACTGAGCCACCAGGGATAGGGTCGCTATTTATTAACATTTTTATGTTAACAAAATATAGATTGAGGCACAGGCACTGCAACATTAAAAAAAAAAAAAAAATGGCAAAGTGTATGCATTTAACTGGGCCCCTTGCAGCCCAGAAAGAGGTGACAAAAAACAGCCTATAAGGGAGAGAGAGTGTTACAAGGTAAATTGTGTCCTCCCTCCAAAAAAAAATACATGTTAAAGTCCTAACTCCCAGTACCTCTGAATGTAACCTGATTTGGAAAGAAGATTGTTGCAGATGTGTTTAGTTAAAATGATGTCATACTGGAGTAGGGTGGGACCTTAATTCAATATGATTGGATTATGTTATACATTTCTTCTAAGGAAAGAGACACAGCCCACACAACAGGAGAATGCTATATGGTGATGGAGATGGACTGGAGTGATGTGTCTACAAGCCAAGGAACGCCGAGGATGGCTGACAACCACTAGAAGCTGGGAGAGACATGGAGAGATCCTCCCCTAGAGACCTCAGAGAGAGCAGGGCCCTGCTGACACCTTATTTCAGAGTTCTGACCTCCAGAACTGTGAGATGATATATTTCTTCTTAAACATTTTTTGCTATTTATTTATTTATGGCTGTACTGGGCCTTCCTTGCTGCACATGAGTTTTCTCTAGTTGTGGCGAGTGGGAGCTACTCTTTGTTGCAGTGTGCAAGCTTCTCGTGGTGGCTTCAGCTCCATGAAAGTGTTAGTGGCTCTGTCATGTCTGACTCTTTGTGACCCCATGAACTGTAGCCCTCCAGGCTCCTCTATGTCCATGGAATTCTCCAGGCAAGAATACTGGAGTGCGTAGCAATGCCCTTCTCTAAGGGATCTCCTGACCCAGGAATCAAACCAGGGTCTCCTGCATTTCGGGCAGATTCTTTACTGTCTGAGCCTCCAGGGAAGCCTTTCAGCTCAATTACTTGGAGCAAATCTTTTGCCCACTCCTGGCTTTTGTATGCTTAGCACTCTCTGCAGTCCCAAGGCATAAAGGTGGACAACAGGGGTCCTCTGTCCATGGACGTGGCATCACTTCACATACTGTGAAGCCCTTCCAGCCTTCCAGAATCTCCCCAGGTAGAATTAATGCATTCCAAGTGCCCTCAGGGCAGGGTTAGGTGGCTGCTGTCATTACTGAGAATTTAAGGCTATTGATGTCCTTGTTTCTCCAGCAAGTCAAGAACCTCCCTGAGAGCAAGAAATGGCCTTTCATTGATGCAGCCCAGCATGACAGAACCATCTTCTGGTAAAACAAAGGGGTGTTAACTCCCTTTAGGTGCACAGGCATTCAGTAATGTCCATCTGGTCAAAAGCAAGAGAATTTACATGTGTGACACAAGCTGAATCTCAGTGAAGACCCCAGTGCTGCTTTTAAAACTGTCTGGGTTCAAATCTCAGTCCAACCTGGGACTGGCTGAATCAATTGTAAGTAAGTGACTTTGTTGCTCTGTGCCTCAGTTTCTCTGACTGTAAATTGGGGAATAGTGGCAATCCTACCTGGTCGGACCATTTCAAGGATTATGTCTTTTTTAAAAATTGAAGTATGATGGCTTTAGGGCTTCCCTGGTGGCTCAGTGGCAAGGAATCCACCAGCAATGCAAGAGATGTGGGTTCAGTTCCTGGGTCGGGAAGATCCCCTGGAGGAGAACATGACAGCCCACTCCAGTATTCCTGCCTAGAAAATCCCATGGACAAGAGGAACCTGGTGGGCTATAGTTTATAGGGTTGCAAAAAGTGAACATAACTGAGCAATTGAGCACAGCCCACACACACATAACTATTTTACAATTCTGTGTTAGTTTCAGGTATATAGCAAAGTGAATCAGTTATACATACACATATATCCCCTCTATTTTAGATTCTTTTCCCATATAGGTTATTACAGAGTATCAAGTAGTTCCCTGTGCTATACAGTAGGTCCTTACTGTTTATCTATTTTATATACAGTACTGTGTATATGATGGATTAAACCTTTAATCCATTTGAGTTCATTTTACCAGTGATGTAAGAAAGGGATCTGGTTTCATTCTTTCACGTGTGAATATCCAGTTTTCCCAGAACCATTTATTGAAGGGACTACCTTTTCTCTATTGAGTCTTCTTGGCTCCTTTGTCAAATATTAGTTGGCCAGATATGTATGGGTTTACTTCTAGGCCTCTTGATTCCATCCTACTGGTCTGTGTGTCTTTTTTTATGCCAATACTATACTGTTTTGATTACTGTTGCTTTGTAATATAGTCTGAAAACAAGACGTTTAATGCCTCCGGCTTTGTTCTCACTCACTTCAAGGATTAAATGAGATCATACTTGTCAGATACTCAGAAGTTAGATGCACAGTAAGTGCGTAATGAGTGTTGGTTCCACACATGAGTGGGCAGCACTGGCAGAGTGTGTGCGTGGAGAAAGATGTAAGGCCAGCAAGCTACCCCCCAGGGGCCACACGGTCAGCACCAGTGGACTAAGAACTCCTCCCTTATATCATTTTCTTCCTTATGCAGGTACAGGAAGGGAAAGGGGCTGACCCGGGGTGATGCGAGATCCAGTCTGGCCTGACTTGACACTTTACTCCATCATTACCGAGCACCTGCTGTATGCCAGGGTCTGATTTATGATACAAAAGCCTCTTAGCAGTAGAGAATCAGCTGGATGGAGACTGATAGGGAGTAGGGACTGCTGCTGCGATGAAAGTAAAAGACAAGGCTAGCTTGACATGAGCTAGTGGCAGTGCAAGTGGGGAAATGTCTATGCATTCAAGATAGATTTTGGAGTTTGAATTGACAGGGCTTGCGAAGGGACTGGATGTAAGATGTGAGAGAAGGGGAAGACTAGAGTGATCAAGTGGATGGCTTACCAGTTACTGTTTTGTTTTTTAAATATTTATTTGTTTTTGACTCTGCTGGGTCTTTGTTGTTGCATGGGCTTTTTCTCTAGTTACAGTGTGTGGGCTTCTCATTGCGGTGGCTTCTCTTGTTGTGAAGTACAGGCTCTAGGGCACATGGGCTTCAGTAGTTGTGGCTCCAAGGCTCTAGAGCATAGCCTCAGTAATTGTGGTGCACAGGCTTAATTGCTCTGCAGCATGTGGGATCTTCCCAGATCAGGGATCAAACCCATGTCTCCTGCATTGGCAGGCAGCTTCTTTACTACTGAGTCACCCAGGGAGCCCTGGTTTTTTTTTTTTTTTAATGATGCTTTTTCTATCTTAGAAAAAAAATTTATTTGGCTGTGCCAGGTCTTAGTTGCAACATACAGGATCTTTGTTGCCGCCTGCGGGCTCTTTAGTTGGAGCATGTGGGATCTAGTTCCCCAGCTAGGGGTTGCTTTGGGAATGCCAAGCCTTAACCACTGGACCACCAGGCAAGTCCCACCAGTCACCGTTTATGTGCCTTCCCCCATGTCCCTGTGGCACTCAGCATTACCACATAACAACTTATCCCAAAACCTAGTGGCCTAAAACAGCATGCACTTATTATTTGACAGTTTATACGGCTCAGGAATCCAGGTGTGGCTCAGTTGGGTCGCTCTGAGTCTCTCACACAGATGCAACTAAGATGGTGGCTGTGGCCATGGTCTCGTCCGAAGGACTGACTGGGGAGGATCCACATCCAAGCTCACTCTTTGTTGGCAGGAGTCAGTCCCTCACTGGCTGTTGGTTGGAGGCCTCCTTCAGCTCCTCGCAGTGTGGGCCTCTCCACAGAGCAGCTCACAACATGATAGCTGGCTTTCCTCAGAATGAGCAAGAGAGAGTGAGAAGATACCCCAAATGGAAGTCACTGAGTTTTTGTAACCTAGTCTTGGAAGGGATATCCCATCACCTTTGCCACATTCTTTTTTTTTTTTTTTTAAGATTTTTTTTTTTAATGTGTACCATTTTTCAAGTCTTTATTGAATTGGTTACAATATTCCTCTTCTTTCATGTTTTGATTTTGGCCACAAGGGATGTGGGATCTTAGGTCCCCAATCAGGGATCGAACCTGCACTCCCTACATTGGAAGGCAAAGTCTTAACCACTGGACCACCACGGAATTCCCGCCTTTGCCACATTCTGTTGGTTAAAAACAAGTCATAGAGCCCCATCCACACTCAAGGAGAAGAAGTCACACAAGAGTGCGGGTTGATGGGAGGTATTTACATACAGGTCGCACTGTGCACGTCGGTCCAGTGGCTCCGTATCACCAGCACCTGCAACTTGGCCTGGTGGCTCTCTCCGGCTGCAGAGGCAGCGCAGACCTGCCTGGGAACAACCAGACATTCCAGAGAATCCGTTCCCCTGCGAGCATCCTTCAACCCCAGAACACACCCCGGCTCCCTCAACCCTCAATGAGATGACTCTGAGGTGCAGGCGCCTCCAAGGAGGGGAGGGAGAATTAAGGTCTCCGGGGACGGGGGGAGAATTAAGTCCTAGGTGTTCCGGTATGACCTGCTCATGAATATGCTCTTTTTAAAAATTTATTTATTTTTAGGGGTGGGATGGGGAGGGAGATGGGAGGGAGCTTCAAAAGGGAGGGGATATATGTATACCTATGGCTGATTCATGTTGAGGTTTGACAGAAACAGCAAAATTCTGTAAAGCAATTATCCTTCAATAGAAAAGAAATGAATTATTTTTAAACATTTATTTATTTTTGGCTGCGCTGGGTCTTCGTTGCAGCTCACAGGCTCTTCGTTGCTGCTTGAGGGCTTTCTCTAGTTGCAGCTGGCAAGGGTAGTCTCTGGTTGCAACGCGTGGGCTTCTCATTGTGGTGGCTTGTCTCACGGAGCTCAGGCTCCAGGGCACACAGCCTTCAGTACTTGCTCACGTGGGCTCAGGAGTTGCGGCACACAGTCATAGTTGCCCCTCAGCATGTGGGGTCTTCCCAGACCAGGAAGGAACCTGGTGTCCGCTGCATTACAGGGCAGATTCTTAACCACTGGGCCACCTGGGAAGCCCTACACTCTTTAAAACAAACAAACAAACACACATTTATTTATTTAAAATGATTGGGTGGGATTTTAGTTGCAGCATGCAAGCATAGTTGCCCTTTGGTAAGTGGGATCTTAATCCCCCAACCAGGGATCAAACCCACATGCCCTGCATTGGAAGGCTGATTCTTAACCACTGGACCACCAGGGAAGTCCCCATCCATCCACTCTTAGCTGGATGCCCTCCTTCCCCTGTCTCCCCCCCACCTCCCCGCCAGTGCTTCCTGCGGTCGCCTTCCAGGTAAATCACTTGTGCTCAAATCAAGGGGTCTCAGAGCTCATCGTGGAGAACACAGCTATGCTTGCTTCCTAGGGCTGCTGTAATAAAGGACCACAAACTTGTTGGCTTAAGATAACAGGATTGTGTTGTCTTACAGTTCTGGAGGCTAGAAATACGAGTTCAAGGTGTGAGCAGGACTGTTATCCCTCTGAAGGCTCTAGGGGAGAATCCTTCCTTGCCTATCTCCTGGCTTTTGGTGGCTGCCAGCCATCCTTGGCTTTCCTGGGCTTGCAGCTGCATCACCCCAGTCTCTACCTCCATCTTTTTCCTTGTGTGTCTTTGCCTCCTCTTAGAATGATGCCTCATCATTGGATTTAGAGCCCACCCTAGGTGACTCAGACAGTAGAGAATCTGCCCGCAATGCAGGAGACCTGGGTTCGATCCCTGGATTGGGAAGATCCCCTGGAGGAGGGAATGGTTACCCACTCCAATATTCTAGCCTGGAGAATTCCATGGACAGAGGAACCTGATGGGCTACAGTCTATGGGGATGAAAAGAGTCAGACACAACAGCGTCTAACACTTTCACTAGGTCCAATACATACCATCTCAAGATCTTTGGCTAACGACATATGCAAAGACCTTATTTCCAAATAAGGTCACATTCTGAGGTTCCAGCTGAATGTGAATTGGGAGGCATTGTCGTTCAGTCCCTAAGTTGTGTCTGACTCTTTGTGACCCCATGGACTGCAGCACATCAGACTTCCCTGTCCTTCACCATCTCCCGGTGTTTGCTCAAACTCATGTCCATTGAGTCGGTGATACCATCTAACCATGGCATCCTCTGTCAGCCCCTTCTCCCCCTGCCCTCAATCTTTCCCAGCATCAGAGCCTTTTCCAATGAGTCAGCTCTTCATGTCAGGTGGCCAAAGTATTGGAACTTCAGCATCAGTCCTTCCAGTGAATATCCAGGGTTGATTTCCTTTAGGATTGACTGGTTTGATCTCCTTGCTGTCCAAGGGACACTCAACAGTTTTCTCCAGCACCACAATTCAAAAGCATCAATTCTTCAGCACATTATTGGGGGGCATTATTCCACCCATTACCTAATGGAGAACAATGGTGCTGCCATTAACTGAGATGGGGAAGATAGGAGAGGTGCATGTTTGGGGTGAGTGGAGGGATCAAGAGTACTGTTTCAGGACTTCGCTGGTGGTCCAGTGGTTAAGAATCCACCTTCAAATGCAGGGGACATGGGTTCGATTACTGGTCCGGGAAGGTTCCACATGCTGTGGAGCAACTAAGCCCATGCCCCACAACTGCTGAGCCCTTGCTCTAGAGCTGGGGAGCCACAACTACTGAAGCCCATGAACCACAACTAGAGATTAGCCCCCACTTGCTACAACTAGAGAAAGCCCATGTGCAGCAACAGAGGCCCAGAGTGGCCCAAGACACACAAATAAATAATAATTTTTCTAAAATGAGCTCAGTTTCAGACATGATACCTGGGCATCATCAAACACCCAGGGAGGCAGCTGAAGGTCAGTGGAGAGGCTCAAGCTGGAGGTGTCATTGGAAGATACCATTGTTAGATATAAGCGGCATTTAACTCCTCAAGGCTGGTCAAGATCCCCAGGGAGCTGACTGGAAGTAGACACAGGAAGCCAGACGGCAAGCCCCATGGCTCTCTCTCCAACATTAAGGACAAGGGATGAGGAGGAATCGCAGAAGGCAATGAGCAGGGGCAGCCAGGGAAGTGGAAGCAGGACTCGGGGAGCATAGCATCTTGGAGGCTGAGAAAACACCCTTGAATTCAGCAGGATGGAGCCCTTTCCTCAGCTGGGCAGGGACAAAAAGCCAACTGGAGCAGGAAGGAGAGGGGATTAGAGGGGGAGGACCCAGAGCTGGGGAGGAGAGACAGCTCTTGGAATGGTTTGCTGGGGACAGTGAATGTATTTGGGCTTCCCAGGTGGCATTAGTGTTAAAGCATCCACCTGCCAATGCAGGAGATGTAAGAGATGCAGGGTTGATCCCGGGGTCTGGAAGATCCCTTGGAGGAGGGCATGGCAGCCCGCTCCTGTATTCTTGCCTGCAGAATCCCGTGGACAGAGAAGTGCTCGTTTCTGGTGGCTGCTGTAACAAATAGTCACGATCTGGGAGGCTTAAACGCCACAGAAAACAAAAACAAAGCAAACCCAGGACTTCCTGGTGGCCCAGTGGTTAAGAATCTGCCTTGCAATGTAGGGGATGGATGGGAGTTCAATCCCCAGTTGGGGTACTAAAATCCCACACGCTACAGGGCAACTAAACCTGCGTGCTGCAACTACGGAAGCCCAAACGCTTTAACTGCTGAGCCCAATGCCACAACGTGCCCCACAACAAAAGATCCTGCATGACACAGTGAAAGTCCTCTGACCCACAGCTGAGACCTGATGCAGCTAAATAAATAAATAGAGCAAAACCAAACCAGAAAACCTATAGACATTTGTTTTCTCACAGTTCTGGAGCAGTAATCATCAGGCCAAAATTCATAAGCAGTATCATCAGGCCAAAGTCAAGGTAGCCTTTTGGGGAGAGTCCATTCTTGGCCTCACCCAGCGTCTGGTGTTTCCAGATGTCCCTTGCTTGTGACTGCATCACTCCCAGCTTCTGCCTCCATCTTCATGTGGCCTCTTCCACTGTGTTTGTGAGAATCCCTTCCTCTTCTAAGGATGCTGGTCAGGAATTCCCTGGTGTTCTGGTGGTTAAGGCTCCATGTTTCCGATGCAGGGGACATGGGTTCAGGGAAGTTCTGCACGCTGTGAGGTGCCGTCAAAAAAGGAAACAAACAAAATGTAAGGACTCTGGTCAATAGATTTAGAGCTCATTCTAATCCAGTTTGATCTCATCTTAAGATTCTTTTTTTTTTTTTTTGCTATACAGTCAGTCCTTGTTGGTTATCTATTTTAAATATAGCAGTGTGTACATGTCAATCCCAAACTCCCAGTCTATTCCCTATCTCCCTTCCCTCTTCTCCTCTGATAACCATAGTTTGTTCTCTAAGTGTGTGAGTCTGTTTTGTAAATAAGTTCATTTGTATAATTTTTTTGATTCTGCATATAAGTGATATCATATGATATTTGTCTTTCTCTTCACTTAGTGTAGGCGTCCCTGGTGGCTCAGATGGCAGAGAATCCACCTGCAATGCAGGAGACCCAAGTCCAATCCCTGGGTTGGGAAGATCCCCTAGAGAAGTCAAGATTCTTAATTTAGTGATATCCACAGTGACTCTCTTTCCAAATAAGGTCACATCTACAGGTTCTGGCAGTAAGAATGTGGACATATCTTTAGGAGAGGGGCCACCCTCCAACCCACTACAGGATTGGGGATGGGGAAGGTGAGGCAGTGACCTTGACAATCCACATGGCCTCCCAGAGCTGCTCTTCCCAAATAGGCAAAGCAAGGACTGGCCTTGAGACTAAAGGTTGAATATGCACAAGAGTGTCATGGCTATATCTCATGGAGAAACCCTCTCTACCCAGAAACAGGGAGAAAGTCCCCAAGTCTCTGCCCACTGATACACACTGCTCCCCGTCACCCACTCAGCCCTTGCCTACACTGGACCCGTGACTTTTCTCCTGGATCTGAGCCTGCACCATATTCTTTCAAGCTTTAAGATGCTTGCCCAGGAAGTCTCCCCCGACCTGGATGGCACTCCCTCATGCGACTCTATCCTCCAAGTTTCAGCTTGAGGGTCTCTTCCTTCATGGATGGGGTGGTAGTGATGCCCAAAGTCCCTATAGTGGGTGCTATCCACTCCATCACACCACCAACTCTCTCCTGAAGAGTTTCCATGGTTGTAATCACACAGTTTTACACAATTATTATCTTTTATTTACCTTTGGCTGTGCTGGGTCTTCACTGCTATGCTCGGGCTTTTCCTCGTTGCGCCAAGCCAGGGCTACCCTCCAGCTGTGGTACGGAGGCTTCTCACTGCCGTGGCTTCTCTTGTCGCAGAGCATGAGCTCTGGGGTGTGCCAACTTCAGTGGTTGCGGCTCCCAGGGTCTAGTATGTGTGTGTGTGTTAGTTGCTCAGTCATGTCCGACTCTGCAACACCATAGACTGTAGCCCGCCAGGCTCCTCTGGCCATGGGATTCTCCGGGCGAGAATACTGGAGTGGGTTGCCATGCCCTTCTCCAGGGGATCTTCCCACCCAGGGATCGAACCTGGGTCTCCTGCATTGCAGGCAGATTCTTTACTGTCTGAGCACCAGGGAAGCACAGGCTCAATAGCTGCCGCGTTTGGGCTTAGTTGCTCTGCAGCATGTGGGATCTTCCTGGACCAGGGATTAAACCCAATCCCCTGCATTGGCAGGCAGATTCTTATCCACTGTCCCACCAGGGAAGTCCAATTATTTTAAATTATTACAATTTTTTTACAACAATTTACAATTATTTTTAAATGTCAATCTCCCTGCTTCCAGAATGCTGCTGGCCTAGGGAGGCCAGGCCTGGGAGACTACTGTGACCCTTGCATCTAGCTCAGATATAGCGCACACATAGCAGGTGAACATGCCCAGGTTTCTGAAGGAATTCCTTTGTCCAGGTGAGGGGGATGTGCTGGGCATCACTCGATTAGACAGGTAACTTGGTGTCCCAGTGATATTCTGGAATCTTCTCTAAGGGAACGCTAGGCACAAGTGTGTGCATGTGCACACACACATACACACAGACAGACAAAATGAGCCCCCAGCTCCCAATTTCTCCACGGAATATTTTTTCCCCAGGGCAGAAAATGAACCATTATTAAAACAACACAGCAACCGGCTGGGAAAACCCATTTTCAGCGATTTATATCACGTCACGTGGCTGCCGAGAGGAAATGGGAGAAGCGCGGGGTTTTAAGCACTGGGTGAAGAATCGCGTTCCATCAGAGGAGGAACAGATGGGTGTTTTTTCTCCCCCTGCTCGGGCTCCAAGTCAGGAATCCATGTCAGCCCTGGGTTTGTTCTCAGGTGTGACGGGGGCAACTCTGGGAGGAGGCGGCCAGGCTGCTGGGCCCCAGGGGACCCACCCAGGACGCCCTGTCTCCCTGCCCGCTGCCTGCCCTGCCGCCTGGGCTGGTGGGCTGCCTTCCCTGATCACCTTCTGCTGTTTTACCTTTTCTTATCACCACCTGAAATTTTCCTTTCCCTTTATTTCCTCCCCCATCCACTGCCCCTTTCTTTGAAGGCAGTACCACATCCTGTCCCTTCATCCCCAGTGCGGAACACACAGTTGATCAAATATCCACAGACGTGGGCTAACTCATTACCCCCGCGCATCATGTTCTGAGGTTATTATTTACGCATCTGCCCTCCTCGCCAAGCTGTAAGCACACTCAAAGGAGGGGGCTCCTTCATTTCTTTCTCTCATCTGTGGAGCCACGGTCCTTCTACCCCCAAAGAAAGCCTGATCCACAGCCAGCCTCGGGGTGAAGAGACCCGAGGATGACTGAGTCATTCGGCTGTTTAAAAGCCACCCGTGGCTTCTCTCCTTCAAAGCTGAAACCTGTTAGTGTGACTCCAGTGGCCCCTCCCAATCTAGACCCCCCAAAACACCTATTCAGTTTCACCCTAACATCCTGCACCAGCGCACCTGCCCTGAGCCCCAGGCCCTTTCTAGTCAAACCAGCTGGCTGATCCGTGGTCCCCATCTCACCCGTGATGCTTGGCGCGGCTGCCTCTCTGAAGCTCCCAGTTTCCACAGTTGGGTATGCTGCACGATCTGCTTTCACCTTCTGAACCAGGGGCTCGACACCCAGAGCCCAATCCAGCCCACACCTGCAATTTGTCTTGCCCATGCAGGGTTTGTAAAATGGTAATAAGTTACCAGCTCTTAAATACCTGGTGATTGTTGCATAAAAATCTGTATTCCTGGCTTTCCATCAAAAAACACAGCCTCTGTGAAACTCAGAGGCAGTGCTCAGTAAGGCCGGCCCCCACCCCCAGGAGACAGCACAGGTCTGCCAGTTCTCACATGGTGAAGAGTTTAAGGGAACTCTGGACCCAGAGTCACTCGGCTGACTGCTCGGGAATCTTTCGCTTTCCCCTCTCAGAACAATTCTCCTGGCTTCTCTACCTAACTTAGTGTCTTGGGGGTCTGGGCTGTGTGGACCACACCAACGGGCTCCTGGGTCCTCTGGCTCAGGTTGGATTCAGCCAGTGAGGGGAGGGGAAGTGAGGGAGATATTTGTTCCCCAGTTCAGCCCCTGTGGCTTCTGAGGGCTGCTCGCATCCCTGTTGGAGGTCACAGGTCTCCCTCATCCACACAGCCTGTAATGTCTCCAGTTTATAGCAACTGCTCACTCCCCTGGCCCCTCAGACCTAGGGGTGCTAATAGTTCCCACTTGTCCTAGTCCAAGGTGTGGCATTATTCCTTGTGGTTCCTGTGGTACATTGTCCATGCTGTGTAATGCTGTCCCATCATTTAACTCTGCTCAAATTACCCAGTTTGAATATACCACTGGTTTCTAGCCCTATAGCCTCTATGCCTCAAATAAGCCCTCTGGTAAACGGGGATAACACCTGACTCTGGAGTTGATGAGAAAATAAATGAGTTAATACTGTGTAAGGAAAGAACTTAGTGCTAATAAACATTAGCAGTTATTACTATTCTGTGTCACAGTCCTCACCACTCCTGAATGCCCCTTGACTCTGAAGTGAAGGTCACCTGTGCCATTGCTCATGCAGACGCCTTCTTGACTGCTCAGCCTATTTGTATTACCTGCTGTCCCCTATAGGTAGTGGCGTGTGTTATCACCAGCTGTGTGATGTCACCCCTGCTATAGAGTTCCTAGACAGTCCTCTGCCCCACAGGATGTCCATCCCTCCACACTGACTCCAGGAATTTGCTTGCGGTCCAGTGGTTAGGATTTAGCATGCTCACTGCCACAGCCCAGGTTCAATCCTTGGTCGGGGAAGTAAGATCCCGAAAGCCTCATGGCATGGCCCTGTATCTATCTATCTATCTATCTATGCATGTGTGCTCAGTCAGTCATGTCCAACTCTTTGCGACTCCGTGGACTACAGCCCACCAGGCTCCTCTTATCCACGGAATTTTCTAGGTAAGAATACTGGTCTGAGTTGCCGTTTCCTTCTCCAGGGGATCTTCCCGACCCAGGGATAGAACCAGCATCTCCTGCATTGGCAGGCGGATCCTTTACCACTGCGCCATCTGGGAAGCCCTGTTGTTGTGTCCGACTCTTTGTGACCCCATGGACTGCAGCACGCCAGTCTTCCCTGTCCTTCAGCATCTCCCGGAGTTTGCTCAAACTTATGTCCATTGAGTTGGGGAAACCCTTGTATATATGCATATATAGGAGTAATTTATTCCTGTGTTTGCTTTCTCCACTGTACCATGATCCCTTCCAGGGGCTTTGTAAATGTTCAGAGAATTGACTATCAGGGCCTCTATTATTATAGTTCCCTAGGGCTGCTATAACAAAGGACCATAAACAGAGTGACTTAAAACAAGGGATTTATGCCCTCACCGTTCTGAAGTCCAAAGTTGACCTCAAGGTGTCAGCTGGGTGGTGCTCCCTCTAAAGGTTCTAAGGGAGGATCCTTCCTGGCCTCTTCCAGCTTCTGGTGGCTCTGGGCTTGTGGCCACATCACTCCAATCTCTGCCTCTGTCTTCACCCCTTCTCCTCTTCTAAGGACACTTGTCATTAGATTTAGGACTCACCCTAATCCAGGATGATCTCATCCATCGAAAGAGTCTTAATTACATCTGCAAGGGCACTGTTTCCAAATAAGGTGACAGTCCCAGGTTCCAGGTGTTCATATTTTGAGGGAGTCACCATTGGCCCCTACCAGCCAGGACCCCCAGCTTCCTGGAGCCTTTAGCTTGCTTTCTCTCTTCACTCATTCAATTTGTTTTTAATATTTATTTTTATTTATTTATTTGGCTGCTTTGGGTCTTAGTTGAGGCATACAAACTCTTTTTAGTTGTGGCATGTGGGATCTAGTTCCCTGAGCAGGGTGTGAACCCGGGTCCCCTGCACTGGGAGCATGGAGTCTTCGCCACTGGACCATCAGGGAAGTCCCTCGTTCAATTTTTTGAAGCCAGTGGAGACTCAAGATCCTGGAAGCCCATCCCCTGGCCCCTGGTCTCTGGCTGCTCACAGTGGGTGGTTCTCCCCTTCCCATCCCCTAACGGGGGGGGGGGGGGGGGGCGGGTGGGAAGGAATCATATAGGTCTGGTGTCCCCCATGGATTTCTGTTTCCAGAGCAGGCCAAGCTCTCAGGAAGCCTGCTCCTCTGCGAGCCCCCATCGCCCCCTTTCAGCTCTCAGAGAACATCCCCACGGCCCCCCTGCAAGCACTGTGGGGGTGTTTATCATCCCTCAGTGGCGTCAGGCTGGGCTGGGCGGTTGTCATTTCTCTTCCACCCGTCAGAACTCTGTATTCCCTTCAACAGCTCGCAGGCTGGCCTCTGACCTGCCTGCGATTTCTTTCCAGGGCTGACAGGTTGGGTTAAGAGAGAGCGCTCCCCTGAGCCAAGACATACTCTTTGCTTCAGCCCTCCCTTTTCCAAGAAGGCCCACAGTTCCCGCTTTGCTTCACACTTTCTCTGGACAGAGGCTGTCTATCACCTCACTTTCCCGCTATCCCCTCCCTCCATTGCAAAGTGGCCAAGCTGGTCCAGGCACCAGTCCTGTTCACCTTGTTTGAGTTAACTCTATTAAAAAAAAAAAAAAAAATTCTGGGACTTCTTTGGCAGTCCAGTGGTTATGACTTCGCCTTCCAATGCAGGGGGTGTGGGTTCACTCCCTGGTTGGGGAGTTAAGATCCCACATGCCTTGGGGCCAAAAAACCAAAACATGAAACAGAAACAATGTTGTAACCAATTCAATAAAGACTTTAAAAATGGTCCACATCAAAAATCTTTTTAAAAAATTTGTTTTTAAGGTAAAATTGACACAAGATAAACCATTTTCAAGTGAACAATTAAGTGTATTTTTGTAGTGCTGAGCCACTATCTAATTCCAGAACATTCCCATCACTCCAAAGGAAACCCCAGACCCATTAGCAGCCACTCCTCATTACCCACTCCCTTCACCCCTGCCCCCAGCAACCACTCATCTGCTTTCTGTCTCTCTGGATTTGCTTCTTCTGGACTTTTTATATAAATGGAGTCACATAACCTGTGGCCTTTCGTGTCTGGCTTCTCTCTCTCAGCATCATGTTTTGGAGCATCATCCATGTCGTAGGGTTCACTCTGTTATCCTGAAGCACGTGCTTCCTAAAATACAGCACTGTGTATTTTAAAAATATGTTCCACCTTTATCATCACCATAGCTCAAGATAGAGAATATTCCAGTCCCTTGGGAGCTCTCCAAGGCCAATTTCTAATCATTGTCTTACCTCAAAAGATCACTGTCCCAGGCTTCCCTGGTGGTCCAGTGGTTAAGAATCTGCCTTGCAATGCAAAGGACACTGGTTCGATCTCTGGGCCAGGAAGATCCCACATGCTGAGTGTGCCACAACTAGTGAGCCCACTCGCTGTGGCTACTGAAGCCTGCATGCCTAGAGCTTGTGCTCTACCACAGGGGAAGCCACCGCAATGAGAATCCCGCACACAGCAATGAAGAGTAGCTGCTGCTCCCGCCACAACCAGAGAAAGCCCGTGAGCAGCAGCGAAGACCCACCACAGCCAAAACATAAAATAAATAAATCTTTAAAAATCACTTTCCCAGTGATCCTCACCTAAAGCTGACTGTGCCCCCCACCCCGGCCCCGCAACAAGGGAGGGTACAACTAGGCAAATGCTATTGGCATCTGGTGGGGGAGAAGACGCGGACACTTTTCAACATCTTCCAATGCACAGGATAGGCCGCATGCAGCAAAGAATCAGCCAGCCCTAATGTCAGTGGTCCATGGTTAGGAAGCCCAGGGCTCCCCAGCTCCACAGATTACTTCTATCTGTCCTTGAGTGATAGGAATGTCATCATGCATTGCATCCTATTTGTGTCCCGTGGGCAACACGCACAGGGCTGTGTGTGTGTTCATACATTCTTCTTTTTCATCACTGTATTGTATTCCATTGAATATACTCCAATTAATTTCCCATTTGCCAGTCAGTGGTCACATGGCCAGTGGCCAGTATCTGGCGATGGTGAAGGAAGCTGCTGTGAACATTCATGTATGTATGTATGTCTTTCAGTGGCAGAAGCTCCTATTTCCATTGGGAATAAACCCAGGCGTGGAATTGCTGGGTCACAGCAATTGATAGCAATTAGTAGATCGGTCTGAGAGAATTAAAGCTGAGGGAATTTTACACAAAACACCTGACTTCTAGCTTCTCTTGAAGAATCCATACCAGCAATTCCAAGAGCCTGGCTTCCCACATGGTAGCTCTCAGCTGAAGTTGAGGAGTAGCAAGCGGCTGCTGGCTTAAAAGGGGGGTGCATCTCCAGCTCCCCGCAGCTGTCACCCTCCCTCCTCACTGCCTCACACCTGCCCCATTTCTGTTTTTTGTTCCCGTGTCAGCATCTGGCATTGAGGGCCCTGTCCCTGGCCCGTGCAAGCTCAGGCGTCACTTTTTTCCCCTTTCTATGGCTCTACTGCAGCCTAGACTCTGCTGGCATTTTTCTTGGCAATGTCCTCAAAATCTCCTCTCTGCCAAGACCATCAGGGTCTTCTATGTTCAGCTGATGGATTCTTGCTCTCTGCTTACAAGTCACTTCCCCAGGGCAACCTTCTCTGAGCCCCCTGGCTAGGGAGGGCCTCTGGCCTGAACTCTCCCACAGCCCCTGTCTTCCACCCCACACATCCGTGGACATCTTGCTGGTTTCCAATCAACCAGGACTGCCTCTGCCTCATTCATCTGCTTACCACCCAGCTCAGTGCACCATGAATCCTGGCCATGGGGGTACAGGGTATGAAGCAGAGCCCTAGTGCCAGATTGCAGAAGCAAACTGTGCTCCTGCATGGAGCCTGGCCTGCACACCTCACTCCTTAGAAGCTCCTCCCCATCTCTGACCCATGGGGTCAAGATCTGAGAAACTATCCTCCTCCCGGCTCCCCCACAGTCCGTACCACCCACGACCGGCAAAGTGCCAGGCACCTTCTCTGGGGTCCTTCATCTCCCACAGACCAGGCCCACCCCTCAGCCATCCCAGCGGTCCCCACGCACTTTCCAAATGTCCCCCAGTCGCGTCCACCTCACCTCCAGGACCATCGCTGACTCCTCACCTGCTCACCTGTCTTCCCTCCCTCAACTTTGCTCTATGCCCTCAGTTTCCCCCCCTCCCCAACTCCTCTCCCCGCCCCTCCTTTCTCCCAAGCACCGTCAACCATCTCCGGTTCCTCACCTGACTCCTCCAACCTCGCCGTGGCAGTTTTTCCCTCCCCTCTTTCAGCATCCTCCACGTGGGCCTCGCTCAGCTCTCTCCCTTCACCCCCATTTCGTCCCTTCGCACCCCCCCCCCAATTCCTCCCCCAGCCCCGCGCTCTTTACCCTGGTCCCCTGCCCTCTCGCCCAAGCCTCCAGAGCACCTGCTGGGGAAGAGGCGGGGCCTCCTCACCTGGCGGCCGCAGAGCAGCGGGGCAGCGGCCCCTAGCGGTTGGGGTGGGAAGTGCACCCCAACTGTCCTCTCCTCCCAGTTGGTGCCTTACTGGGAATGGACCACCATTGCTGCCTGCCCGCTGTTGCTCAGACTGGACTTGGGTGGCTTCCTGGACTCTTGCTTCTTGAGAGTGGGGAAGGTGACGCGTTCGCAGTGTGATCCAGAGATGACATTTGAGAAGTTCTGCTGGGGGAGGGGGATGCAAAGACTAAGGTGTCCTATTGGCTCTGTCCCCAGGCTGTGCCTCAAATCCGACCCTTTCTCCCCAGCACTCCAGGCCTCCATCACCTCTCACCTGGATTGACTGTGGAATCCATCTCCCCAGTCTCCTGGCTCCCTCTCAAATCTTCCCACAGCCAGAGGGTTCTTGAGAACATATAAGTCAGGGGGAAACCCTCCTCTGCCTAGAACCTTCCATTGCTCCCAGTTGACTCCGATTAAAAACCAATTCTCCCTGAAGCACACCAGGCCAGCACAATCTAGCCCATTACCTCCCTACCCTCACCTCTCTCTCCTTTTGCCCTCACTCCCTCCCTCCAGCCACACAGGCCCTCTCATTGATCCTTTGAACACCCAGCATGTTTCCACCTCAGGACCTTTATACAGGCTGTTCTCTCTGCCTGGAACCCCCTTCCCCACCACCCCCAATCTCCCCAGGACTCCTTTTAAGTCTTTATCCAAATACCACCTTCTTAGTGAGCTCTCCCCTGACCTCCTCTATCTAAAACTGCAGCCATCACCATGTTCTGTGTCTTCCTTAACTTTCTTCCATAGCACTGATCATCCTCTAACATCCTATACCTTTTAATTGTCTGATTTCTCATCTGTCTTTCTGATTGGAATGTCAGTCCCAAGAACAGAGAAGCTTGTCTGCCTTATTCACTGCTGTGTTCCCAGCGGCTAGCAAAATGCAGGGTGCACAGTAGGTGCTCAACACATGCTTGTTGACTGAATGCATTGCCTTGCCCCCACAATGACAGCAGTTGGAATTAATCCCCACCCACACAATATCCTCCCAGCTCAATTCTGAGACCTCTTTACCTGCCTTTTCACTTGAGCGGAGGTACATGGGACAGGATGGGGCTCTGGCAGTGCCCCAGGTGGGGGTACGGGAAGCCTCCAGGAGAGCCAGGGGCACACAGAACTCCA
This sequence comes from Cervus elaphus, assembly GCF_910594005.1. Classification (NCBI taxonomy): domain Eukaryota; kingdom Metazoa; phylum Chordata; class Mammalia; order Artiodactyla; family Cervidae; genus Cervus; species Cervus elaphus. Next base: position 14,075,482 of record NC_057823.1, read on the forward strand.
TCCCACCCACCCCTCAAGGCTTGGACAGTTGACCATCCATTCCCCTAGCACCCTGCTCACTTTCCGGGGTTATTTCCATTATGCTTTCTGTGCCTGCCTCACCCACTGAACAGGGATGCCCCTGAGAGGAACTCCAGTCTTACTGGCAAGATGCTAGGGCATTCTCAACATCTAGCCCCCAGCCACTAAAGACTGCAAGGGATCCTCTGTGTTTGAGGAGTAAATGGAAGGAATGAATACACTAACTGCATGAGAAGCCCCTCAGGGTCGTACATGCTGGCCGAGTGGGCTCTAGGTAAATCTGGGCTGGGGGTACCTGGTGGGCAGTGGAGGTCTGAGCATTTTTCCTGAGACCAGGAATGTGTTTCATTGCCAACCCCAACCCCTGCGCCGCCCTCACATGGGTTCTAAGGGTCTGCTCCCCTCCACCCCATTCCCGCACCTCCGGCACACGGACCTAAGGAACACGAAGAAACAGGACACCCACTACTGAGGGCGCCAGCTCTGAGGTAGAGGACTCAGAGGATCGGGGACAGAGGAAGGTGGAGGAACGCAGCACCCAAGTCGGTCAGCACTGGAGCTCTACACACGTGGACACAGGAGGAGGGTAGAGGGCACAGGTGAGCAGAGCTATCCACGTCTGAGGTCAGGGTGCCCCAAGTGCTAGATGAGCAGAATGTAGGGTCTCCAAGACGCCGGGAGATCCGTACGTGGGGTGTCCTAGGCGCGGGCCACCTGGGTGTGAGGGTTTTCTGGCACAGGGTACAGAGAAAAGTGGATGTCCAGGCGCCGGATGCACAGGACGTTGGGTATCCAAGACGCGGGTCACCCTGAGCGTGAGAATCCCGAGGCACAGGTAGGATGCGCAAAGAGAGAAGCGCCTTGGGAGTAGGGCGTCCTGGGCGCGGGTACGGACACGCGCGGTGCTGGGCGCCGGGAGCTGGGGCGAGACTGCGCGCGCGCGGACGCGTTAGTTTCTGGAGCCTGGCTGCTGGCGCGGCCTCCACTGCGGCTGCGCAGCCGAGGGTCTTCGGGGAGAAGCGCTGGGGTTCTTTCGCTCCTCCAGCCTCTACTCATCCTTCGCCTCTTGAGCCCCTCACCGCGAGGACTAAAAACCGCGATAGAATGGAAGCTAGTGAAACCGATCCCGGCCACAACACGGGGCGCTCTGCTGACCACGGGCTTTGGGGGAAAAGAGGAGGGTTTGGGGGAGGGGGGTCCTGGCCAGGATTTTTCCAAACTGAGTCGGGGGTTCCTTAAAGCATGGCACTCCTCTCCCTCGTATAAACTAAAAACACCGCTTCTCATAGCGACTGAAGAACGCAAGTTAGTACCGTCCCCCAGGCACATTCATTGGTTCCGAGGGTCCCTCCATAGAGCAGGTGGGTGGGCTACTCAGGGCTGGACGGCGGGCTGATGGGAGGACTAGGAGCCACGGGGCTCTGGAGATGCTCAGCCTTCCCTGAGCTGCACGTTTTTCCCCCTTTCAATCCTGCCAGGTTTATAGAAAGCTGGCTGTGTGGATGTGGGAGGAGGGTTCCTGGTTGCCCCCTGTGGTACCTCCCCTTCTCCCCAGCACCCCTAAAGCCTTTCATGGATCCTACCAGGTGCTGCGGAGATATTTCAAAGTGGGGAACTGACGCGTGGAGAAGCCGAACCTCCCCCATTCTCCCATCCTGGTACTGCACCAACCATAGATGGATGGGACCCCCTCCGCAGCCACCAACCTCCACTTCATACATATTTGGTCCCTTAGATCCAGCCGATAGCCCTGGCCGTCCATATTTAAGGCCCAAGGTCTACAGCCACGGAACCCTGGGTGTGAAGGCAGAATGAAGTTAGCCCACCTACTGTCTCCACCCCTGAAGTCTGCCGGCTGGATCTGGCCCCAGTTCCAGGCTATGAGAATCCCTGCCCAGTCCTGAAATGATGGTCGCCCACAGAAGCAGGTGGAGGGTGGTGGCCATAGAGGTAGCCCCTGGTTACCCGGTCAGCATGGAAGTCTGGCTTCTCTGCGTGCTCAGTGACTCCGTCCTGTTCGGCTCTGCGACCCCATGGACTGTAGACTGTGTCCATGGAATTTTCCAGGCAAGAATACTGGAGTGGGTTGTCATTCCCTTCTCCAGGGTATCTTCCTGACCCAGGGATCCAACCCGCATCTCTAGCATCTCCTGCACTGGCAGGTGGGTTCTTTATCACTGTACCACCTGGGGAGTCTCTGCTTTTCCCTAAATTCAGGCTTCTGGGAAGGGATTCTTAGAGGACGGGTTCATTCATTTGCAGATGTTCCTCTTAGGGTTTCTTAGATTTTTATAGTTCCCCTCTAAGCCTGCCCCAAGTTTTGTCTATTTATCACCCCAACCCTTTCCACTGCTACTTCCACGCTGTTTCCCAATTCCTCATCCATTCTGCAAAGCCAAGTTGGAATGGCAATGCATTCTCTTCCCTGGAGATGGAGACCAGGGTTTGCCATCTTCCTCATCCTCAGCACATCCCCTTCCTCTATAATCCAGGTCCGGACTTGTCTGCCCCACTCTCCCCACTATTGCCCGCTCTCTGTCTACCTGAGATTCAGCCCGGACTTTCTTTGTAGGCTCTGGCCGGTGTTCTAATTAGACCTCCACTGGATGATTCCCTTCCCTGAGGATCCAAACCAGGGATTTGCTCCTTCCCATCCATCAGTCTTCCCCTTGCACCCATCCTTCATAAAACGCCAGGCTTCCAGGTCCGCTCTCCCGAGATCCTCACCGGATCTTACCTCTCAGGACCTTCTAGTACCCGCCCCCCTCTAGTTTTTCCTCAGCCCCCACCCTGCACTGAGCTGTCTATTCTGCCAAAGTGCCTATTTTTGGCCTGGGGCCCGGTTTTATAGCCCCCACTGTGGGCCTTGGCAGTCACAGCTCTGGCTCCAGGGATTCATGCCAAGTCGGACTGCTTTCCCCAGCCAGGGAGATGGGGTGAGGGGCTCCCTTCTGCAGCTTCAGCATGAAGCCGGCCCCAGGCCTCACTCGGCCAGATGCCTAGGAACCCGCTGGTTCCTTGTCCTACTTCAAGTCCACCAGCTGCAGTATAGTTGCTCAGCTGCGGAAATCCATATCGAGTTTTTGTTCTTGCCAAAAGCCTAAAATTCAATTTTTTCTCTTGTCGCCTCCCCACCACCACCCAAAGCAAGACCTTTGAGGCGTTTATAGATACTAACCTCCCCCAAACACCCACCCTCTCCGGTGCGACCCGGTCGGTTGCCAGTCCTTGACCAGTTGCCACAGATCTTTAGCTAGGGTCTTGTCCCATCCCGTATACTCCAGTCCTGGCTTTGCGGTCCTCCCTTGCCTTATATTGTAGGTCTGGTCTCCCAGGGTAGCGGCCTCCTCATTGCATTCCCTTCGCATCGTCCCTGGATCCTGAAACTGCTTTTACCTGCCTGCTTCGTGCAGTCGGCGCTCCAGATCCTTTCGTGCCCGAGTCCAGCCCTCCTTTTGCCCCTCCTTCTTGCACGTCGCTGCCAGGAAGACGAGGGCAGTCCACGCCGCCTCAGCCACTAAATAGCCCCCTCCCGGAGCCCCCTGCGAGCCCAGGTTTGGGAACTCTAGGCCAGGTCTTACTTGTTCCCACTGCATTAGGCATGACGCATTACTCCGTCTCCCGAGGAAGAATCCGGCCCGAAATTTGCGTGCCCGGGGTGCATTTGGCCCTGTCGCAGTTGCCTTCGTTCCTCCCATCTCTGTCTAATCCAACCCGGGTTTTGCAGACCCCTTCCAGATCGCTCCCATTTCTCCCCTCACCGGGCAAAGCGCCTTTACTCCACTACCTGCAAAATCCGCTCCAGGTCTTCCTCGAGCCTGTCTCCCCTCCCCCACTTCCCGTTCCAACGCGGGGATCCAGCGTATCTCCTTCCCTCTCCCGGTTTTTCCATAAGGGCTAGAGGTGGGGGTCGAAGGGGAGGAAAGTCCATCCCGGGTTTTCGGACCGGCCTCCGGTGCGCTTGGGCAGGTTGCAGCGGCCGGTCCCGGGCGGCGGCTCCGGGCCGGGTTTTGCGCGTGCCCGCCGCCCCCCTCCCGGAGCGGGTGCGCCGGGGAGAGGGGCGAGCAGGCGGCTTGTCATTGCTGGTGCCCGGCGCCCGCTCGGTCCGCGCGTCCTGCGGTGCCCACGGGCCCGGCCCGGCGCCCCCCAATCCGGCCACCCCGGGGGCGCGACGCCGCCGCGCCCGCCTACAACCGCGCCACCCCCCAACAAGCTCCGCGCCGCCCGCCCCCTACCCGAGCCCCCCGTGGCCACTGCGGGGAGCCCGAGCCGTCGGCGCGGGAGTTGTCGGCGCTGCGGCGCCCCCGCCCCGCCGTCTGCCGAGGAGGCCCCGGCGAATGGGGCCGCGTGGGCCCCGGAGCGGCGCCGCCGGGCGGCGGGGGGCTGCAGGGGCTTCCTAGCTGCCCCGTTAACCCCTCGGCTACCGCCGTCGGAGGGGGCTGGGAAGTCGCCTGGGCGCACACGTGCCGCCTCCGTCGGGGCCGCGGAGCTGCGGGGAAGATGCGGGCAGCTGTTGGCGCCGCCTTGGGGGGCTCCGCCTCGCCCCAGCCCCCGGAGCTCTGACGCCGCCCCCGCCCCGCCGCCTCCGCCGCCTCCCTCTCCGGGAGGGGCGCGGACGCTCGCCCCCAGCCCCGAGTCTCTGCCGCCGCGAGGGGGCCGCCTTTGGAGCTGTGTAATCCGCTTCTTTTTTTTTTTTTTTTTTTCTAATTTTTGGTTGGTGACAGCGGTTCTGGGCCCCGCCACCCCTCGCCCGATTTCCCCCCTATCCCGGCTCCGGGAGATGTGCCGGGCGGGGGTCCTGGGTTCGCGGAGCCGCAGGAGAGACGCGCAAGGCCGACCCCGGAGCGGCGCTGGACAGGTGAGTGTCTGAGGACCCCGGGTGAGGGGGACGCCGTACCTGGGCCAGGTGTGGGGGCCGAGGTAGGGAGGATGGGAGCCGGGGCCTGTCCGGGCCAGGAAGGGGGAGGGGATGCTGGAGCCGCGGGTCACAGCACCTGAGCGCGAGGGGGATGGAGGGCGGCCTGCACCTCACCCCACCGGTGAGGGGGCCGAGAGGTGCAACCCCGGTGGACTGTCGGGGGTGCGGATGCGCGGCCGCGGGGTGCCCGTGGGGGGAGGGGACCGCAAGTGTGCCCGCGCGTGGCTGCGTGTGCCCGCGCGCGCGCCAGCCTTTGTGGGGAAGCGGCGCGGCAGTGCCTGCGTGTCCCCGGTGCGTGTGCGCGCGGGTGCTTGGCGCCCTGTTTGTGTAGGTGTCTGGGTGTGAGCGGAGAGGGTGCGTGTGCGCGCCGCGCGCCGGCCCCAGCTCCCGGAGGAGCCGTGTCGGGGGCTGGCACCCCACGAAGCCGGGCTGGGGGTTGTTTTTCTCTGGGAGGCAGAGGCGCGGGGGATGGGGAGGGGTCTGTCTGGGTGTCTGGCGAGCTGTAGCCGTCGACAGCATCTTCCCTCCGCGGTACCCGGTTAAGCCTGGGAAGCTGTTGGGTTTCATCCACCCGGATTCGGGCTTTGAGGGCCAGCGCTCCCACTCTCCCAGGTGTTCGCCGAGTAGAGCTTGGGGTTTCAATTGTCATCTTTCCATCTGCCTGGGACGGGAGTCGGTGCCAGAAGAGCCTGGGCAGCGCTGTGTGTGTGCTCCCGCCGTGGCCAAAAAGTGGCCCCACAGGCACACCGCCCCCCGCCAGCACACAGCCCTCACACACCCCCCCGGCCCTAACCTTCCAGTCTCGGTCGGCACCCAGCCCCATCCCTGCCCGGCCCCTCACTGTCCCTTCCTCGCCGTCCGCTCCTCCCTCCCCCATCTCTCCACCCCCGCCCCCCGCGCGCACACACAGCCATGGCAGCTGAGTGGGTGTCCCTCCATCGCAGCCTTGAGACGGGGCCCCCTTTCCTCCTGGTTCCTGCAGAACCCGGGGCCTGGGTTCCTCTGCCCACATCCCAACATGTGGGGAGCGGGGGGGGGGGCGGGGGGGGGAGGGGGGAGGGGTTCAAGATGGCTGCCAAGATGGCTGGTTGCCTTTCCGCCTCTCTCTTTTTCTCTGCCTCTCTCTCCCTCTCGGCTTGCCCTGTTCTCTTCGCTGCTACAGGAGTCATCGATGAGAGGGGTTTGGACAGTCTGGGGGACAGATATGGGGGACACTTGAGAGTAGATGTCTGCTCAGGGCTGGTGGATCTCAATCCTGCTTGGGCGACAGGCGGGTGATCCCTGCCCCCCACTCCAAGCACCCAAGGGCCGGGCGGGAACCTGTAACCTGACCCCAGACCCCAACTCCTTCACCCCTGGGCCTAACAGCCTGGGAGCTGCCCGCCCTCCACCTGGTCTCCTAGGCCTGGCGCCCTGAATGGGTCATCCGGGTGTCCCACGGAGGGCCCCCAGGTCTCTCATTCCCTCCATCTGCCTGGTGGCCAGGGACTGGGCACTCTCCATGGGGCCTGAGTCAGGCCCCAGCTGTGGGGGCAGGTGACTTCTCCTTCTTCCCCATTCCCCCACCCCCAAATTCTAATGCCGATTTTATTACTTAAAAGTAGGATGAAAACAGGGAGAATAAGAGAAGGAATACAACCTTCATTATCATATCGAGAAAATTATCCGTGATTTTCCTAACTAGTAATTTGCCTGCCATGCCGTTCAGAACTGACTTGCCCATTAATTACAGAGATGAAAAATCATCTGGAAAGCGGAAAAGGGAACTAATTCGATCCCTGGCTGGCAGCAACGGCCCCCATGCACCAAGCCACATAAGTGTGTGCTCACATGTGAGTGCCCGGCCTCCCCACTGGCCTTGCCACCTTCTTCCTCCTCTGCCTCAGGGAACTCCCTCAGGGCCTCAGCTCACCCCATGCTTGTCACTCCTGCTCTCCTTGGGGTGCCCGTCCCAAGCCCCTGATTGCTGCCCTTGGGCGTGGAGAGGATGCCCAGGCTTGGGGGAGGGCAGGGAGCTGGGGACCAGCCGCACCTGGGCCGTGGGGCCTGCAGGGAGGAGGTGGAAGGCAGGAGACTGGCAGCCTGGTTTCTATTCCCAGCCTGCCCTGGGGAGCCCCTTCTCCTGGGAGGCGGGCCATAGGGGGAGAGCTGGGGGGGGCATGGCCCCTCTGGAGTCTGTCTGCATCAAGTGGTCTGGTCCTGGCTCGGGCATCACCTGCATGTGGGGGGCTGACAGGAGAGAGCGTGGTGCTTCAGCCCCAGCCTGGGCATCGGGGTGGGGGTGCCAACCCCAGGAGGCTGTGCTGCCTGGCACCAGAGGGGGTGCCCCTGGTGGAGAACAGGAGGAGCGGTCTCCCCGCTGTCCCTGTCCCAGCCCCTCCTGGCCACAGGGAGCTGAAGTTGTCAGTCACTGCCCCCTCCTACCTCTCCAGCCAGACCCAGACGTGTGACCAAGGACACACAGAAGGCTCTGATTTCTGTGTGGGCTCCTCGCAAGGATTCAATTTCCAGACGCCAGACAGTTCCCCTCCTCCATACCCTCCAGGGAGGTGAGGAGGGGGATGATGCTCCTGAGATGGGGGTTCCCTGGGTCCGGAACTGTACCTGACTGCACCAGCGCCCCTCCCAGCCCTGGGCTCAGCCACCCTGATGAAAGAGAAAGCGGGGTCCCAGGTGGGAGGGGGGGCTGCGGAACAGAAGCCTGGGAGCGGGTCCCACCGCCCTGAGAATCCAGGCTGCTGTGACCTGTGGTACCTGTGCTGTGATTAGGATGGTAACCTGGACGAGCCTGCATGTGGCCACGTGTCCGACAGGCTGGTCGCGTGTTCATAAGGGTCTCCTGGGTTCTAGTGTTTGTGAGTTTTGCAGAGGGGATGTGTGTGTGTTTCCATGTGTCAGGGGCTGTCTGTGTCTTGTGTGCACCTGCAAGTGTGTGCATGTGTGGCTCCTGGGAGCAAAGCTGGGCAGACCTCTTCATGAAACCCGTGAATATTTGCCAAGTGTCTTTTTCACTCAGCGCTGTGCTGGGGACTCCAGGGGGACAGTACCCCAGTCCTGTCCTCAGGGAGCTCACAGTCTAGTGACGCGAGCAATTTCAGTCAAGGGGCTCCTGTCATAAGATTTGGGGAAAAGGCATATATCTCTCCATCCAGAACACCCAGAGTCCCAGCTGGGGAGGGGCAGGCCCTTCATCTTGGCACCCCGAGCATGGGGTGTCCCAGGGTCCAGACCTTTGTGATCTTCCCTGTCACCCCTTCCACCTCGCCCCCCTCTCCTCACTGCTCCTAGGCATGCAGTTCAACCACAGGCCCTTTGCACTGGCGGCTCCTTCGCCTGGGCCCCTCCCCTGACATGCAAAGCTTTTGCTCCCTCACCCACATCGGATGTCCTCTCCTCAGTAACCTTTATTTACCCCATGCAACCTGTTTAAAATTTCAGCCTCCCACCCGCCTCCTGACTTTTCCCTAACAAGGATGACTTTTCACACATTCTGTAATTTACTGATTTATTGTGTTTGTTGGTTTATTGTCTGTCTTCCCCGACCAGGACCCAAGCTCTTGGGGAATTTGTTCCTGGTTTGCTTTTGGACGCCAGGTGCCTAGACTCAGGCCGGGCTCACAGTAGGCGCTTGAGAACTCTTAGCTGAGTGAATGGAGGAGGGGGTCACCTCTCAAAGGACAGAGGCCCCAAGGGACTCCCCTTCCCTGGCTTTGCACATTGAGGGGTCCCTGTAGACCCTGGTCCTCTTGGGGAAGGCCAGCTCGGCACCTGTCCCATGCACCCACTTGTGAGGCAGCTCCCTGAGAGGGCTTCATGGGTGCCCAGTGTGTGAGGGTGTCCCTGTGGGCAGGCGTGGGGCAGTGTGCATATAGGGTTTAGAGCCCAGAGGGTCATGTGGGGGCTCCAGCCCTTGCTGGGGGTAGGAGTGTCACGGTCAAGGCCTGAGCAGCTTTGATCCAGGGGGACACTGACTCAGACTCTCATAGGATGATGGGACCCCCCCCCCAACCTTGTTTCAGATCCTAGGAAATCAGCCAAGCAAAAGCCCCGTCCGCCGCCCACCTCAGCGCAGTGCTCAGTCGTTCAGTCATGTCCGGTCCTTTGCGACCTCATGGACAGTGGCCTGCCAGGCTCCTCTGTCCATGGGGTTTTCCAGGCAAGGATACTGGAATGGGTTGTCATGCCCTCCTCCAGGGGATCTTCCCGACCCAGGGATTGAACCCGCGTGTCTTGCGTCTCCTGCATAGGCACCCGAGCTCTTTACTACTGCGCCTCCCCCCCCACACCATCCTCCCCCAAATCCAAAATTTGGGGAAGATAAAAGTTGCAATAATTAGATGCTCAGGCTAAAAATAGCCTTGTTCCCCCGCTTCCCAAAACTAAAAACAGCCAGGGCCTTTCCCTCCAAGGCTAAAAATACCAGGCAGACCAGGAAGCCAGGTGGGTGGTCCTATCTGGGGTCAGGGAGGTGAGGCAGACAGGCTTGGGGCCCAGGACAGGGTCTCCCAGCCATGGCGTTCCTGACATTGGGGCTGTGTCATTCATTCTTTGGGAGGAGGCCTGGACTTTTCAGCATCCTTCGCCTCCACCCTCTACGCCCTGGTATCCAGGAGCATCCCCCCACCCCCGAGTTGTGACACCTAAAAGGCCTCCAGATTTTGCCAAACAGCCTGTGGAGAGGGGCAAAATCATGGGCCCTCCCAGGTGAGTACCACTGCTCTAGATCAAGGGTCTGCAGACTCCCTCTGTGAAGACCCAGGCAGCCAGTGTTGGAGACATTGGTGGGCTTACCAGCTCTGTTGCATAAACTTCTGCTGCCACTTTTTCTTAATCCTTTGAAAGCAGCCAAGCTCATTGACCAGGGGCAGTGCCCAGTCCATAGGTGGTCAACTCCCACCCTGGCAGACCCACCCACCCTTTTTTGCCCCTGGTGATGGAGGTCAGGGTGCCCTTGAATGCACCCTCATCAGCAGAGGGGCGAGTCTGGTGTTGTTTGTCCCTTTCACCTCCCTGCCCACACCCCCTGCCATTGCCCTGTGCCCACTCTCACTGGTTGTCAAACACACTGGCCCCCCCGAACAGCCCCAGGGCCTTTGCACAAGCCATGCTTGCTGCCTGGAATGCTCTTCTCCTCCCTGGGCACCTCTGTGGCTCCTTCCTCACCTTCCCAGAGCTTTACTGACATGTCTGGCCTTTCTCCATTACTGAATTTAACGTTGCAGAACACACACACAGACACACACACACTCCACTAGTCCATCACGGGACTGACTTTTTTTAGTGTTTTTTATGTCTGGCTCATTCACAGCTGTCTCTCCACACCTCGATCAGTGCCTCACGCATAGTAGGTGCCTCTTTTAAGAGACGTGTAGGGACTTCCGTTGTGTTCCTGTGGTTAAGATTCAGGCTTTCACTGCCATGTTCCCAGATTGGATCCCTGGTCGGGGAAACTAAGGTCTCACAGGCTGTGCAGTGTGGCAAATAAATAAAATAAAAGAGTCATGTAGAATTGCTGAATATTATTTCTAAGCCCACAACCACCATTGTGAGACTTGCGTCCCGTTTCCCCAGGGAAGAGGCAGAATGCAGCGGAGGGACCGTGGTGGGGGCGGGGGGAGTTGCTTCGTCACACAGCCTAAAGTGGGCACAGCTGGGACTTAAACCCAGGACCCTGAGACCTGGAGTCTCTTCCCTCTTGCCCCGCTGAGCACCATCTCCCCCGCCCTCTGGTCTCTGCCCCTTCACTGCCAGCTTGGTGGTAGCAGAGGGCCCCAGAGCCTTCTTCCATGTTCTGCCACAGGCCCTGACTCACGTGACCATTTTCAGCACTGCTCTGCAGTACCTGGAGGCTTACCCAGTGGCTCAGCAGGAAAGAATCCACCTGCCATGCAGGAGACCAGGGTTCGATCCCTGGGTTGGGAAGATGACCTGGAGGAGGGCATGGCAACCCACTCCAGTGTTCTTGCCTGGAGAATTCCAGGGACAGAGGATCCTGGCAGACTACAGTCCATGCGGTCGCAAAGACTTAGGCACAGCTGAGTGACTAGATAGCTACAGGACCTGGAATGTACGTGAGGCTTGTGACCGGTCAGGGAGCACCTTGGGGTGAAAATGGGTCTCGGGTCGCCATGGTACCAACCCACTGTGGAGAGGAGCATCCAAGAGGTGGCCGGACGGCCTGTAAGGAAGAGCTTCCTGGTGGAGGGGGCTTCCCAGCCGAGGCCTGGAAGGGAAGGAGGGATAAAGTGGAGGGGAGTCGGGGAGAGTTTGTAAAAGGAGGGGACCCGCCCTGAGGCCAGAAAGAAGGCAGGCAGCTCAGAGGGGAGAAGGAAAGACATTCCCTGGCCGGGCAGGGAGACAGGACGCAGGTCCTGGGGGCCAAAGGACTGTTTTGGATTTATGTTTCTACTTGTGCACAGGGCTGAGGAGGCCTGGGAAGGGGTCAAGGCCCACGAAACAGGGTTAGAATGTTTAGCATGCGCTCCTTCTGGCCGCTTCGTAGGTGAGAACTGTGGAGGGCAGGCAGGAAGGGAGCCCAGGCCGGGGGGAGGTGGGGGCGACGCCAGTGTGGGTCGGAGGCCCCCAGAGCTGTCAACATGAAGGCTTGGGATGGGGCCTTGAGACCTTAGAGAGGGACCCGTGCAGGGCTTTCGAGACAGAGTTGACATGACTTAGTGGATGACCAGTTGGAAGGCAGAAGGAAAGGAGGGGGAGGGGAAACTGCAGGTTTCCGGTTCAGACAGCAGGGTGGACCTAGCCAAAAGAAGAGGGCAGAGCGGGAAGCACCTTCTGCTCTCATCCTCACCCCCACACACATACAGAGTCTCATCGCCCCTCGCCCGAGTCCGGGCACGGCTTGTCCCCACTGGGTCTCAGGGTGGGCCTTTCCTGGTGGTCCAGTGGCTGGGACTCCACACTCCCAATGCTGGAGGCCTAGGTTCGATCCCTGGTCAGGGAACTAGACCCCATATGCCACAACTCAGCGTTCATATCCTCAACTAAAGATCCCACATGCCGCAACTAAGACCTGGCCTAGCCAAATAAGCTAAATATTAAAAAAAAAAGAAGCTCCACCGCTCCCACCTCACTCCCGCAGGCCCTGCTCGCTCTGCCCCCTACACCTGCCCTCACCCCTTCCCACTGTCCCCTTTCTCTCTGGACCAGAGCCGCTCTCTAGCACATTCCTGCCTCAGGGCTTTTGCGTGTGCTCTTCCCATGGCCTGGATATTCTTTCTTCAGTACCTCGGTGGTTCACCTCCTCATGACCTTTGCTAAATTGTTACCTACGTGGCCAGGTGTTCCCTGACCACCCCATCTATGTTTGCATTGACACATATTCCCCCCCGCCCAGTCTTTCTCTGCTACAAGTCTATTTTCCTCCAAAGCACTTGTGACCAGTTGGGAACGAGGTAACTACCCCCTGAATGGATGACCTCTTCCAAGGGTCTGTTTCATCGTTGTTCATTAAACGAATTAACGAGAACGCTCTCCTCACCAGAACTGGGCATGCAGCAGAGAACCCGGCCAACCCATGATGGAATGTTCCTTGATGGGATAAATGGACTTTCAACTGCAGAGCCCAAGTCCAATTAGGGGAGCAAAATGTGAAGGCCCAGTGTACCGCCAGTGTGGGTACCAACACAGTCCTGGGGGGGCAGAGCCTTTTGGAGAAAGAGGGCACAGCATGCAGGAGTCCTCTGGGTATGTGGGTGAGAGATGTAGGGGGTGAGGAAAGAACAGGCCAGAGCAGAGAAGGTGGTGAAAAGGTAGCAGGAAATCCAGGCCTGAAATGCCATGTCACAGCCTCTGAGGCAATAGGGAGCCATGGAGGGTTGTAGGCAGAGAGTGATGGTGGAGTTTTCATTTTGCCAAGAGCACTCTGGGCGCAGGATGGAGATCAGAAGGGGCGGGAGTGGCAGATAGATGTGGAGACCAGGGAGGAGGCATCCACGGAGAAGGGGAGGCTTTGAATGGTCCCACCCCCGCCACTTGGCTGCCAGAGTGACCTTTTAAAATTTATAGGCAGACGAACCCCACCCTGTGGCGCCGACGTCTAGTGGGAGAGAGATAATAAGCAAATAAGTAAAACGCATGCCTGGCATGATAGGGATGAGTGCTGGGGAGAGCAGGATGCAGGAGTGCTGGGGCTGGCAGGACCTCCCAGGGCTGGCAGCGTCTGTGTAAAGACCTGAAGAAGGCAAGGGAGGAGCTTCGCACGTCCCTGGGGAGGAGGGACCAGCCCGAGCAAAGGCCCTGAGAGGGTACTGCCCCTGGTGCTAGTGAAGGAGGAGGAAAGGTGGACGGAGGTGAGGGTAGGGATGATGGGCAGAGCGCACAGGGCCCTGTGGGCCGGAGAAGGACTTTGCCATTTGCTCTGAGTGTGGTGGGAGCCACGGAGGGTTCTGAGCCGAGAGGGACCCTGTGGGGATTCAGGTGCTCACAGGCGCCCTCTGGCAGCTGTAGGGGGAATAGGCTGGGCTGCGAGGGTGGAGAGCCGGAGAGAAGGGGGGAGGCTGTCGGGCTGGACCAGGGAGGGGACCAAGGCGTGAGGACAGAGTGAGCAGATGCTGAAGGAGGAGACGCAGGAGCCGCTGTGGGGATGGGAGGAGGAGAGGTTCTTGAGCACCTCGGAGGGCTCAGGCTGCTCTCTGCTGAGATGTTGGAAGATGAGGGGGTGGAGCTAAGGGTTCAGTGGGGACGCTGGCCTGACCCCCAACCCCGGAGCCCACAGGCCCCTTCCTGAAGGAGGTTATGTGCCGGACGCTCTCTGGCGCTGGCTCCATCTCTGTGATGGCAGTTTGTTAGTCCCAGAGTTGGGATGGGGAAATGGGCTCACAGAGGCCAGGAGGCTGGCCTGAGAGCGCATAGCACACAGCAGGTTCAGACCCAGGAGCCAAGTCCCTGGCCTTATCCCAGGGCCTGCCGCTTATGCACTCTGCCATGCCCGAGGGTTCCCTGGAGGAGGCGGGCCCGTGGAGCTGGGCTCTCCGGCTGCTGGGTCTGGGGAGGACTCAAGGCTGTTGAGGAGGGAGCAAGAGGAAGGAGACTTGTTCTCAGGGGGCCGGAATCCTGCTGGTGGTACCCCCCCTCCAGGCATTCAGACTCCCACCCACTCAAGCACGGCGGGTTGCCATGGCAACCGCACTCTAGGGCAGGCTCGCGGCGCCCCCTCTCCGCCAGCAGCCGGTTCTCCTCCTGTCGCCCTCCCCTGCCCCATCCCAGGGCACCTGAGGACAGAGCCTGGGCCGCATCACCCGCCCCCAGGACGCCCCTGCTTTTGCCCCTTGACTTGAGACTGACGTGGGGCTCAGGCAAAATCAGAGGCAGGTGTGGGGTCAGTGGGCAGCCCGCTGGACCTGGGGGTCTAACACACCTGGGGCCCAGTCCCCCCTCTCAGTGTGAGGGTGGAGAGCCCTGTTTCCCATGGGTTAAATTGGGAAACTCAAGTTTCCCAAACACTCAAGTTCCCTGAGGCTCAAAGTGGGGACAGATGCAGGTGTGGGCTCACCTGACCCCTATGGGCATGCCCACTTCTGAGGCTGCTCAGGCCTACAGAAGCAGTGGGGGCCCAGACGAGGGGCCTCTTGAGGGCCCCTCGGTCTCCCCAGCTCCCTGTGACCAGCCTGGGGTTCCAAGCCCCCTTGCCACTCAGGTGCCCTTGGGATCTCACATTTCTCTCCTATAAATGTGGGTATGCGCCCCCATCCTTACTAAGTTCTTATGAGGATTAAATGAGATACAGGCGAGAAGTGCTCGGAATGGGACACGGAGCTGTCAGCCGCCGCTCCTGGCCATTGTGAGTGGTTCTGGCAAACGGGAGGTCCCAGCCGACACCCCACACCCTATAGCAGAAAGGTTTTCCTGAAGTTGTGAGGCTCAGGGCCCATCTCCCATCTCTGCCTGCATACCACCACCCCTCCTGCCCTGACGCCCTGTGTGAGTTTGCTGGGGCTGCTGTGACAAATACTCCAGGCTGGGCGGCTTTAACAGAAATGGATTGTCTCCCAGTTATAGACACCAGAAGTCCAAGATTGAAGCATTGGGTTGGTTCCTTCCAGGGGCACAGAGAAAGAACCTCTCCCCCAGCTTCTGGTGGTTTGCCAGCAGTCCCTCACTGGAAGGTGCATCACACTGATCTCTGCCTCTGTCTTCACGTGGTGGTCTCCTTGAGTGCCTGTGGGTCTGCGTCCACGTCCTTTTTATGAGGACAGCAGTCTGATTGGATCAGAGTCCCCCCTACTGGGGCTTCCCAGGTGGTTCAGTGGTAAAGAATCCACCTGCCAAAGCGGGAGAAGCAAGAGACGAGGGTTTGAGCCCTAGTCTGGGAAGATCCCCTGGAGAAGGAAATGGCAACCCACTCTAGTACTCTTGCCTGGGAAATTCCATGGACAGAGAAATCTGGTGTGCTGCAGCCCATGGGGTCACAAAGAGTCGGACATGGCTGAGCGTGTGCGTGCATGCGCACGCACACACACACACACACACACACACACACACACACACACCACCCTAATGACCTCACTCATTTTAACTTGATTACATCTTTATCTCCAAATAAGGTCCCATTCTGAGGTGCCGGGGGATAGGGCGCCAGTGTATCTTTTCTGGGGGGAATACAATTCCATCCACCCCAAGGCCTCAGGGCTGGTCAGGCCTGGATCTCCCAGGTGGTTCCCACCTCACCACGTCTAACCTCAGTTCCTCACTTAGGTGAGCACCAGGTGGCAGGAGAAACTCCCCAGGGCTGAGTTGGTGTGCAGTCAGGCCAGGAAGAGAGGGAACAGAACTGCAGTGCCCAGCTCCCCCCCCCCCCGCCCCCCGCTCCAACCCTGAGGTGGGGACAGCCCTGGGGATGCCTGGGGCTTCGTGGAGGAGCTGCTCCAGGGGTGGGGCTTCCGGGAGCAGCAGCAGCCCATGGGGAACACTTAATGTGCCCCTGAGGCAAGGATGCCCAGTCTCCGTGGGTCAGGCTTGGCCCCTAGGTCACAGGGCAGATGCCCTGTCTAGCCGTCCCCAGCACCATTCCTGTGTTCATTGGTAAATATTTGTTTGTGGACCTATTATACATCCAGGCTTCCCTGATAGCTCAGTGGTAGAGTCCGCCTAGCAATGCAGGAGATGCGGGTTCGATCCCTGGTCCAGGAAGAGCCCCTGGAGAAGGAAATGGCAACCCACTCCAGTATTCTTGCCTGGAGAATCCCATGGACAGAGGAGCCTGGCGGGCTGCAGTCCATGTGGTCGCAAAGCATCGTACACAACTGAGCAACTGAACAACTAGTACTGCACATCTAAGTGCCAGGAGACAGCCTCGGGAGCTTCCCGTCTTGGGGGCGGGGGAGGAGTACAAAGGAAATCCACCAGTGGACAGGTCAAGTCACGGGCAGTGGCGTGATCGGTGGGTGTGGGGGCGACAGCGCAGCGGGGACGCCTTGTACTCACTGCACACCAGGCGTAGCCCTGCGTGTTCCCTGGGTGTGAATTCATCATGCTCTGCCGCTCCCCTAAGCAGCAGCCCTGTTTTACTGAGAGAAAAACGGAGCCGTGGGAGGTTTCGGGACGGTGGGGATGGGACAGGCGGGCGCTGACTCCCAGAGGCCATGGTGCAGGGTGGTGGGGGCCCAGCTGCACCTCTGAGGAGGGGACGTGAGCTGAGATCTGAGGGACACAGGCCAGGACTGCGTGGTGGGAACCAGCGTGGCCAGAGGAGCAGGGAAGGGGCAGGAGTGTGGTCTCACAGGACGTGGAGGGGGAGCCCTGGCAAGGATTTAAGCGGGGGAGCAGTGTGTTAAGATTCTTTTTTTTTTCCTTTGGGCTGCGCCACGTATCTTGTGAGATTCTGGTTCCCCAACCAGGGATTGAACCCGGGCCACAGCAGTGAAATTTCCAAGTCCTAACCCCTGGACCGCCAGGGAGGCCCCAAGATTGTCTTTAAAAAGTCCCCTCTGTGGAAGAGACTTATGCACATGGGGGTGGGAGGGGTGGAAGGACAGGGTGGGATGAGTGAAGACAGTAACATAGAAACATACGCACTACTGTATGTAAGATAGGTAGCCAGTGGGAATTAGCTATGTGACTCAGGGCGCTCAGATCGGCGCTCTGTGACAACCTAGAGGGTTAGGATGGCGTGAGAGGTGGGAGGTAAGCCGGAGAGGGAGGGGATGTATGTATCCCTGTGGCTGATCCGTGTTGATGTATGGCAGAAACCAACACAATATTACAAAGCAATTATCTTTCCATTAGAAATAAATAAATTGAAAGAAAACGTTCTCTCTGTGAAAACAGCCTAAGTATCCATCAGTGATGAATGGATAGGAAATTCCCTGGTCATCCAGTGGTTAGGACTTCACACTTTCACTGCCTAGGTGTTAGCTGCTCTGTCTTGTCCAACTGTTTGCGATCCTAGGGACTGTAACCCCCCAGGGTCCTCTGTTGATTGGATTTCCCAGGCAAGAATACTGGAGTGGGTTGCCGTTGCCTTCTGCATTCACTGCCTAGGGAGCGGGTTCAATCCCTGGTCAGAGAACTAAGATGCTGCAAGGCACATGGCACGGCCAAAAACAAAAAAAAATTTGACACATCCAGACTATTAAAATAGGTAACTAATAAGGACCTACTGTATAGCACAGGAAACTATCAATACTCTGTAGCGGTGTATACAAGAAAAGAATCTTTTCAAAAAGTGGATATATGTATATGTATAATGGATTCACTTTGCTGTATACCCAAAACTAACATAACCCTGTAAATGACTATATTCCAATTAAAAAATAAATTTTTTATCCAAATGGATGAAGAAATGTGGTCCATTCGTACAACGGAATATTACTCAGCCAGAAGTAGGAACTCAACTGACACACTCTTCCACATGGGTGGACCTCAAAAACATTTTGCTGAGTGAAAGAAACCAGACACAAAAGGCTACTGATTATCTGATTCCACGTGTATGCGATGCTCAAAACAGGCAGATCCATAGACACAGAAAGCAGATGAGTGGTTGCCAGGACCTGAGGGGAGCGGGGAGACAGAATTCTCGACTAGCAGGTACCAAGCTTCTGGTGGCTCAGATGGGAAAAAATCTACCTGCAATGCAGGAGACCCAGGTTCGATCCCTGAGTCAGGAAGATTCCCTGGAGAAGGGAATGGCAACCCACTCCAGTATTCTTGCCTGGAGAATCCCATGGACAGAGGAGCCTGGTGGGTTACAGTCCATGCGGTCGCAAAGAGTCGGACACAACTTAGCAACTAGACAACGGGGTGTATGTGTGTGAGATACTACAGTCTTTTAAAAAGCCCCTCTGGCTGCCAGACGGAGCCAGGGATGTGGGAGTGGAGATGCTGGAGGGCAGCAGGGAAGGGATCAGGGCTCTTTGGTGAAAATAGGAATGCCCAGATCTGGAGGACAGATGCCGAGAATGGACAGACAGACGCTGGGCTGTTCTGGAGATGCAGACCCCGGACTTACTCCTGAACTGGCTGTGGGGGTGAGGGAAGGGGAAAGCCCAGATTTTGACTCCTGGGATTCTGACCCAAGGCCCTGGGAGGATGGTGCCAGGGGGGACCATGCCCTGAAATGGAGAGTTTGGTCGGGCCTGGTCAGGCTCAAAGTGCGTTGGAGATTCAGACAGAAGTGTAGATGTGAGGAGAGAAATGGGGCTGGGATTCAGAGGCGGCAGTCGTCACGGGTCCGGATGGTGTCTAAAGGCATGATGCCAGTGGAATCCCTGAGCGGGGTGTGGAAAGGAAAGAGGGCTGAGGTCCTGGGGTTCCGGGGACTGGGGACAGCCCGGAGGAGGAGAAGAGCAAGCTCCTTCATGGATGCTTTGAGTCCTGACCCTCCTCACTCCGGGACAGCATCCTCTGATGGTCCTGTGCTGGCTTACTGTGTGTGCGGGCTGTGGTCCTTACAAGAACCCTGCAGAAACATGGTGCCAAGGGAACTGGGGGGGTGGGGAGGGCCCACTCAGGGCCTGGGGGCGTGAAATGACAGAGTCGGACCCCAGACCCATGTTGGCCGGCAGTACCCAGAGCCTGGCATTCGGCAGCCTCTTCAGCGTTAACCAGACGCTAACCAGTTTAATCCCTTAAGGGAGCCAGAGGGAGAATGCTGACCAGTTAAACTCCCTAGGGGAGAGTCAGGGAGGGGAGCATCTATCAGCCTAGCATCAGTTCCCCACTCCACCCCGAGTCTGGAAGGTAGAAGATGGGGGTGGGAATGAGGTGATGCCCTCCTCCGCCGCCCCGGACCATGTAAAATTGTAGAATGCTGCAAAATGAAACTATCCAGGGCCACATCTGGACAGGGTTGTGGGATGAGAGAGATTGTTGTGGGCTGAGGATGTAAAGGGAGCTGGGGAGGGTCCTGGGGGTTGGGGTGGGGGAGTTGCGCTGGGAAATTACTTTCCATTTTTCATGAGAGGAGACAGGCCTGGAGGGACATCCTGCCCCATGAGTCAGCTGCCCAAATCTTTATTTCCTGAGAAGCTGTGCTGAGTCCCTGCCCTCAACTGGCTCATGGTCTAGTGGGGAAGGCTGACAATAGACCTGCTTATACAAAAAGGTGATTTCAGGGCCTTCCCTGGTGGTCCAGTGGTTAAGACTCTGCGCTTCCACTGCAGGAGTCAAGGGTTCGATCCCTGGCCAGGGAACTAAGATCCCACAAGCTGCGCAGTGTGACCAAAATAAATAAAAATAAAATAAAAACAGGGCTAAAGGATGGCGAGCGAGGTTAGCGGGAGTGGTGGGGGCGGTCGGGGTAGGTTGCTCTGCTGGGGTGACCTTGAGGTTGAGCCCTGAATGATGAGAAGCTGCAGCAGGCGATGGGGGTGCTGGGAGAGTGTTCCAGGCAGAGGAGCAGCCCAGGCAAGGGCTCAGGCCGGAAGGAAGCTGGAGCTCCTAGGACCGGGAGGAGGGTTGGATTGGAGAACGTGGTGGCACCAGGTCACCCGCAGCCCCTAGTCCTGGTAAGGAATAGAGACCCTGGGGAGAGCAGAGGGGAGGTTAATACTCAGATTCACATCATTAAATGATGGCCTTAGCGCCGAGTGGAGGCAGCGAGGCTGGGAAGAGGAGGAGGCCAGGACAAGCCTCTGGGGGCAGCAGGATGGTGGCTTGGGCCCTGGGGAGTGGGCAGATTGACAAGGTACTTTGGAGGGAGGCAGAGCCCATGGAACTTGGTGGAGGAGCTTATGAAGGGGAGGGGAGCAGAGGAGTTGTAATTGAGGAGGATTCCTAGGTTCAGGTTCTGAGACTGATTCAACGTGGAGAAGGGAATGGCAACCTACTCCAGTGTTCTTGCCTGGGAAATCCCATGGACAGAGGAGCCTGGCAGGCTGTAGTCCATGGGGTCACAAAAGAGTTGGACATGACTGAGCAACTGAACAACAACTGTTCAACATTCAGGCCTGTTGTGGAAGCAGGACCAAAACAATGCAATGATCTCTGCCTGTGGAGGGGCACATCCATTAAAAAAGAGAAATAGTTACATTTGAACCAAGGTCTAAAGGAGGCCAGGGAGCAGAGGAAGAAGCAGTGTGAATAACTGGCAGGCAGAAGATTCCTCCGGAGGAAGTGACTAGTGCCAAGGCCCCGGGGCGGGGTCTGGGCTCCTTGAGGAAGAGCAGGAGGCGGGAGTGGGGTCAGGGAGCTTACTGGGCTGGTCGGTGGGGGGTGGGGGGTGGGGAGGAACCAGTCATCAGGGCTCTCTTGTGAGATTCCAAACTGTAAATAAGAGGCTTGGAAAGTATGAGCTTGTCCCTGGTGTTGAGCCCATAGGACAGACTGGGGGGACGGGAGAGAGGACAGACCAAGGGTTTGCGCACTAGAAGTGAAGTGAAAGGTGCTCAGTCATGTCCAACTCTTTGCGACCCCATGGACTCTGCAGTCCATGGAATTCTCCGGGCCAGAATACTGCAGCGGGTAGCCTTTCCCTTCTCCAGCAGATCTTCCCGCCCCAGGGATCGAACCCAGGTCTCCCGCATTGCAGGTGGATTCTTTACCAACTGAGCTATCAGGGAATGAGAGCCAGTTAAAACATGGGGTGCTGGAACCTGCCTGGTGGTCTAGTGATTAATAATCAGCCTTGCAATGCAGGGGGTGCAGATTCGATCCCTGGTCGGGGAACTAAGATCACACATGCCACAAAGCAACTACAGCCATGCCCTGCAACTACTGAGCTGATGAACCACAACTAAGAATGCAGCCAAATAAATAAAAGAGAAACTATTTTAAAAAAAAGAAACACGGGTGCTGACCCTCCTCAGAGAAGGTACATTTCTAGCAAGTTTGTGTCCAGGCTGGTGCCCCTGGACCAGGGTCATGCTTGGAGAACCAGGGTGTAGATGAAGCAAAGGACCAGGCGTGGAGATCTGGGTGTCCCATCTTGGGAGTGTCCCAGGGGAGACAGAAGCAGTGAGAAGAGGAGAGGCTGGAAGGGAGAAGAAGTGGTCAGAACCCGGCTCTGTGCCCTCAAAGCCGCTGTGCCCGGGGAAGGCAGACTGGGGAAGGGGAGGGCTAGCAAGGGAGGACACACAACTCCTACCCCTCCTCCAGCTTCCCCAGCTCCCCCAGGGGCTGCACCCGCCCCTCACCCAGCCTGCCTGTCTCCAGCTCACCCTGAGGGTCCCCCCGAGAGGAAAGAGGGGACTTAGTTGTCCCTGGTCCCTGATCTATGGCGCCAGCCAGCTGGATTCTAATTAGCTTCCAGAGCCAGAGAGACAGGAAGCCAAGGGGCTGGGGGTGGGGCCCTGGACTCCTGCCCAAGACCGGGAGGCTGCAGGCCTGGGCCAAGACGCCTGGGTCCCCCACCCTGGACACCGTGCTGGATGAGGAAGCTGGGCTAGGGGAGACAAACTGGCAGGGTCTCGATTTCAGGAGGCTTCCAGAGGGTTCTCCTCTGGGATGGAGGGTCTGGGGCCTGCCTGGGTGCAGGTGGGCTCTTAGCTGGCACTGCCCGAAGAATTACCCCAGCCACCTGGGGAAGGGGGGCTGGCAGACCCCAGGAGGTGCTTCTGGGAGGTGCCCAAATGGGTGGGTCCACCTGTTAGGGTGGGGGGGTGTGCAACATGAGCCAGAGGCCTTGGAGGGGTCAGCCTCTGGCCCAGGGGTGCCGGCTTGAGGGAGGTTCATTGACCCAGCCCTCTTGGGGGGGGGCGGGCTAGAGGCCCTCGGGCACCTGCAGAAAGAGAGGGGACCTGCCCTCCTCCTCGGCCCGCCCCTGCCCCCCGCCTCACTCTCCCTGTCCTCCACAGGCTGGTGGACCAGGCCGCGGTGCCCACCCGGTGATGCGGGGCGGGGCCCCCTGCACAGCCCACTGAGAGCCGAGCACACACCCCCGGCCGCCACCATGGCCCGCCTGGCCGCTGTGCTCTGGAGTCTCTGTGTCACAGCCATCCTCGTCACCTCAGCCACCCAAGGTAGGTGTTGAGGGGGCCGAGGCAGGGGAGGGGGGAGGAAACCCCGAAATACCCCCGACCAGGGCTCCCTTGGTGGCTCAGCGGTAAATAACCTGCCTGCCAATGCAGGAGACCTGGGTTCGATCCCTCGGTTGGGAAGATTCCCCTGGAGGAGGGCATGGGAACCCACTTTTTGCCTGGAGAATCCCATGGACAGAGGAGCCTGGTAGGCTCCGGTCCGTAGGGTGGTAAAAGAGTGGGACATGACTTAGTGACTCAACAACCACAACCTCCTGATCCCTTGTTAGAGAATCAGGCCCCCACCCAGCCTCAGTTTGGCAGAATTGGAGCAGATGAAGGCTTGGTGATCACACACCCTGATTCAAGGGGTCCCCAAATCAGCCCCTCACCCCCCAGCCCAGAGCTCCAGGGCTCGTCCCACCCGCAGTCCTAGAGCCTGGGATTTGGGCTGTGGCCTCCAGGACCGGGACCGGCCTTTCTGGTGAGGCGATGCCCTTCTGTCTCTTGTGTGTGTGCGCGTCTCTCTGTGATTACATCTCCGAGGCTCTCGCTGGGAAGAAGGCTTAATTAAAGCATGCCCGCTGACGTTTATTTAAAAACAACTAATTATCCAGCTCGGCCCTATGCAGGCCCCGGGATCCCGCACACGCCACAATTAGTGCCCGGAGCCTGCCCGCCCACCCTCGCCCAATTACTCAATTACTGTCCCCACAGTGGGCCCAGGCGGGGGCAAGGGCAGCGCGGGATGAGAGGCAGAGAAAGGAGGCCCGCCGGCCTCGCCCTCGCCCTGGGGGTGCCCCCTGCCCCACCCTTCCCAGCCCTGTCTGGAGGCCGCTGGTGGTGGGCCCTGCTCCCCAGCGCTCCCTCACACAGAGAGCCTCAAAGGTAGAGGGGGCGTCGTTCAGCCGTGCCACCAGGCCTTGGCACTGCTCCGGCCAGCTGGCGCCCTCCGCTCCCGCAGCACCCGCGTTCTCTACCCGTCCAGGTCCTGCCCCACAGCCCCAGCTGGGCCGGGCGGGGCTGCTTCCACCCCCAGACCCATCTGAGCCATCTGAGCCAGCCCTCCACCCCCAGCCTCCTTCCCAGGCCCAGGAAGGACTAAAATTAGACGTGGGAGCAGATGGCGCTGGAGGAGCACATGTAAAACTTTTCCCCAAGTGGGACTCAACTCACCCCAAAAAACCCCGAGGGCCTGGCTGCCAACCCCGTTGGGCCCCCAGCTGGCATCAGAGGGACTAGATCGCAGCAAAGGGGGCCCGTCTGTCTCTGCTGCCAATGTGCAGTGGGACTTTCTCTTTATCCGCCAGTGACAGTCTCCACGTTGGCGGCTCGGGACCACTCTGTGCATCCCTGCTTCCCTCGGACCCCCGGCATAGGCCTGGCTGGGACCGGTGTGCAAGAAGGTGGCTGCCCCGGCAGGCATGGATGGTGCTGAGCCCACTCTGTCCCACAGAGACGAGCTGCCTTAATCATCCTCCTGACAGTAGTAATCAGGGGCCTGTCTGCTCACTGCAGACCAGTTCCACTGCACCCCCTCAGCAGAGGCCCGTGGGGTAGGCGTTGTCAACTCCCTAGAGAAGGAAGTAAGGGCCCAGGGGTGGTCAGTGACTACATGAACCCACCAGCCAGCGACTGGCTGCCCTGGGATCTAAACCCCGGACCTGGCTCCTGAGTCCCAGCTTGCAGTCCCTGAAAGGCATAGGAAGGGAGCTGACATGTGACAATGCAACCCCTCCCAGAGCCAGGCACGCCTGTGGCAGGTTCTTCCATTGTCATGGCAACCCTAGGAAGTTTCCCAAGTGAAAGCCAGGGGCCCCCTCCCTGGGATGCCCTCACTGTCCACAGCACCTGCTTCAAGAACATCTTCTAGCACAGAAGCCTCCCAGTACAGCCCTGGGCTGTAGTTTGCCCATTTTACAGATCCGAAAACTGAGGCCTGGCGAGGCGCCAGAAGCAGCTGACCAAACGAGAGTGTGCATGAGAATCACGGGTGGATGTACCCATTCACCCCCGAGATTTCGGGATCAGCAGGCCGGGGTCTGGGGGCACTCAGAATCTGCATTCCGAACACAATACAGATATGCCCGGGGCCACACCGGAGATACCCTGGCCCAAAGGACCCACCTGGCCTGTCAGCTGGGAAGTAGCAAAGCCAGGCTCTGTGGTTTCTTCCAGAACATTGAGGACATTCCCTTCTACACCCTCCCTGCTCTCTGCATGGGGGTGGTGCGAAGTTAGAGAAGTGCCCCAGGCCACTCTCAGCTTTGATGATTTGCCTGAAGGATTCATGAAATTCACAAACACCATTATTGTTGTTTACTCACTCAGTCGTGTCTGACTCTTTGGGGACCCCATGGACTGTAGCCCGCCAGACTTTGCCACTGAGCCACAAGGGAAGACGGTCCCTTGCGGTTATAGTTGATCACTGCTGGCTCAGATGGTAAAGATTCCTCCTGCCAATGCGGGAGACCCAGGTTCGATTCCTTGGTTGGGAAGATCCCCTGGAGAAGGAAATGGCAGCCCACTCCAGTATTCTTGCCTGGGAAATCCCACGAACAGAGGAGTTTGGCAGGCTACAGTCCATGGGGTCACAAAAGATTCGGACATGACGTAGTAACTAAACAACAACATAGCTGATTACAGTGAACTGACACAGATGAAAATCAGCCAAGAGAAGAGGGGCATGGGGCAACATCAGGAAAAGTTCTGTGCATGGGGGTTTCTGGTGGTTCCCTCCCAGGGCAGTCACAGACAGCAGGAACTCTCTCGGCAACGATGAGCCACACCACGCATGTTATACTGCTAAATGGGGAAGCTCTTCTGAGCCTTGGTGTCCAGAGTCTTTACTGAGGCTCAGTCACATAGACATGGCTGGCCTCAATCTCCAGCCCCTCCAGAGGACAACTGATGCATGACCCAAAAGGCCTACCTGAAACCTCATTGTTAGTGAACTAACTATTAACAGTTTGCTAGGACCATCCTGACCAAGTACCACAGACTGAGGGGTATTCCCTCCCAGTTCTAGAGGCTAGATGTCCAAGATCAAGGTGTCAGCAAGGTTGGTTGCTTGTGAACGCCACCAGGCTCTATTCGAGGCCCTTCTCCTTGGCTCATAGATGGTCATCATTTTCCTCCCTGCATCTACACGTCATCTTTCCCTCTTGTGTGCCTCTGGGCCCGAATTTCCTCTTTTTATAAGAACACCATATTGGATTTGTTGTTGTTCAGTAGCTAAGTCACATCCGACTCTTTGCGACCCTATGGACTGAAGCATACCAGGCTTCCCTGTCCTTCACTATCTCCCAGAGTTTGCTCACACTCATGTCCATCGAGTTGGTGATACCATCCAACCATGGCATCCTCTGTCAACCCCTTCTCCTCCTGCCTTCAATCTTTCCCAGCATCAGGGTCTTTTCCAGTGAGTCAGCTCTTCGCATCAGGTGGCCAAAGTATTGGAGCTTCAGCTTCAACCTCAGTCCTTCCAATGAGTATTCAGGATTTATTTCCTTTAGGATTGACTGGTTTGATCTCCTTGGTGTCCAAGGAACTCGCAAGAGTCTTCTCCAACACCAGTCTGAAAGCTTCAATTCTTCAGCATTCATATTGGATTCGGGCCCACCTTAGTGGCCTCATTTTAACTTGAGTACCTCTGTAAAGATGCTATTTCTAAATCTGCTCGTATTCTAAGGCAGGGGTCCCTAGCTTCTGGGCCGCAGACCAGTAGTTGTCCATGGTCTATTCGGAATCAGGCTGCAGAGCAGGAGGTGAGGGGTGGACCAGCAAGTGAAGCTTTATCTGTATTTACAGCTGCTCCCCATCATTTGCATTACCACCTGAGCTCCGCCTCCTGTCAGATCAGCAGTGGCATCAATATTCTCATAGGAGCGTGAACCCTACTGTGAACTGTGCATTCAAGAGGTCTAGGTTGCACGCTCCTTATGAGAAACATCCCCAAACAATCCTCCCCATACCCCTGTCCGTGGAAAAAATTGTCTTCCATGAAATCAGTCCCTGGTGCCAAAAAGGCTGGGGACTGCTGTTCTGTTTGGGGGACCCCAAAGATATTTGGGGTTAGGGCCTGATTTCAGCATATGAATTGGTGGAGGGGGGGAAGGCCTGATTTAATCCATTAACAGTTCACACAGGCTACCCTGACATGGCTCCAGGCCCCCAAGTAAAGACACTCTTCTCACAAAGGACACTACAGGGGCTCACAGGGCACCTCCCAGGAGCCAGACTCTCCTTGGGCTGGGCTAATGGCCTTACTAGTGGCCTTACAAGTGGGCACACCGAGCAGCCCATTTCACAGATGAGTAAACTGAGGTTCATGTAGCCCGCAGCCTGATACAGTCAAGCTGGAGGTGGAGCCTCTTCAGAGGGGTGCGTGCCACCCCTCCTGGGCCTGGTGGTGACCGACTGCCTCCCCCGTCTCCCTGCAGGCCTGAGCCGGGCTGGGCTCCCGTTTGGGCTGATGCGCCGGGAGCTGGCATGTGAAGGCTACCCCATCGAGCTGCGGTGCCCGGGCAGCGACGTCATCATGGTGGAGAACGCCAACTATGGGCGCACAGACGACAAGATCTGCGACGCCGACCCTTTCCAGATGGAGAACGTGCAGTGTTACCTGCCGGACGCCTTCAAGATCATGTCCCAGAGGTGAGGGGCTCCAGGAGAAAGGGGTGGCAGCAGTCCCGAGGGTCCCCAAATCAGGTGCCTGTCCTCTGTGCGCCCCGTGGCCAGCACACCCTTTCCCCTTCACCCTTCCTTGTAGGCATTCGCCACGTTTCCTCAGCAACTACTAGGGCCCGGGTGCCATGCAAACAGCCAGTAAGACCCAGCCCACCCCCCGTCAGCCTATCACCTCCCCAGGCTCTACCCTTCGCCAAGAGCCCGTGGCCTGCAGATGCTCACCCCAAGATTAGCGGGGGCTTGCAAGTAAGAGCCATAGCAGGACAGGGGGAGGTGTCAGAGGAGCTGAGGGGTAGCCCAGAGGGCTTCCCTGAGGAGGTGACATCTGAACATGGACGGCAGAAGGTTATGTGCTTGTGTCAGACAGGTGTGTGAGAATGTGAGGGAGGGAGTGAGTATGAAGACTGTTCCTTTCTGTAAGTGTGTGTTTGAGTGGGGGGGCGGTGTACAAAGCTACACACTCAAGCCAGACCACCTGGAGCTAGTCAGCTCTTCCTTCAGATTTTACGCAGATTTAGGACTTCCCTGGTGGTCCAGTGGTTAAGAAGCCGCCTGCCAATGCAGGGGACACGGGTTCGATCCCTGGTCCGGGAAGATCCCGCATGCCATGGGGCAATTAATGCCGTGTGCCACAACTACTGAAGCCCGTGCGCCTAGAGCCTGTGCTCTGTAACAAGAGAAGCCACTGCAATGAGAAGCCTGAGCCCCACAACTAAAGAGTAGCACCCGTCTCCGCAGCTAAAGAAAGCTAGCACACAGCAATGAAGACCCAGTGCAGCCAAATTTAAAAAAAAAATTTTTTTAACCCAGATTGATTGCTGCTTCCACACCAACCACCCCCGCCCCCCCACGGCTGCTTAGAGCATCCTCTGCCCCCTCTCCTTGCCTTCTCTTGCCTGCCTGCTATAGTCTGTTCCCACCATAGCAGCCAGAGAGCACTTATGAGCACTTGAGTCAGGTCCTGCCCTCCTCTCAGATCCCTCCTTGGTGCCCACCTCACTCAGAGCAAAAGCCTAAGTCCTCCTCAGGTCCACAAGGCCGTGGACACTCCGCAGAGTCCTCTCTAGTCCTCACCTTCTCCATGCTCCTCCTCACTGGGCTTCAGTTACCTGGCCACTCCTTACACTCATCACCCATCTTCTGCTAGGGCCTCGGGACCTTTTGTGCTGGCTCTTCCCCCTGTCTGGAATGCTCTTCCCCAAAACCCACATGACTCCTCCCTGCCCTTACTCAGGTTCTTTCATTTGAATTATGTTTTTTGCTGCACCCTGCTACTAGCACGTGGGATCTTATTTACTCGACAAGGAACTGAACCCACGCCCCTCTGCACTAAAAGCACAGAGTCTTAACCACTGGACCGCCAGAGAAGTCCCCCATTCAGGGATTTTTTTTTTTTTTTTTGCCTGACTAGCCTCTTAATGAGGTCTACCTGGCCACACTCTAAAATCACAGTGCCCTGCCCCACTTGCCAGCCCCTTCCCTGTTTCTTTCTCCTAGTCCTGACTTCTGCCCACAGTTCCATTGGCTACATTGCCTCTTTATCATGTCTCCCTTGTGTCTGCCCTCCCCGGGCTGTCAGCCCCACAGGGAAAAGGCGTGCTGTCTGTCACCACCGTGTCCACAGCCAGCTACACCACAGGCGCTCACTGAGTTTTTGCCAAATGCCTGAGAGAGAATAGGGTTCACTCCAGGACCCTGAGCAGAAAGCTAGAAAAGGGAAGGAGGCCTGGGAGCCAGCTCCACAGCTCCTCGGGGATTCTAGAATACCTCACTGGATGGGGTCATCAGAAGCCCTCTGAGAGCTTGGGGCAGGGAATGGGCGTGGTCAGGTGGCTCAGGTAGGTGGGCCGGACCGGAATCACTTCATTCTCTCCCTTCCACCATTTCTTTCTCAAACATCTACTCTCGAGATTTCCCTGGTGGTCCAGTGGTTAAGGCTCTGAGCTTCCACTGCACGGGGCATGGGTTTGATCCCTGGTCAGGGGCTTCCCAGGTGGTGCTAGTGGTAAAGAACCCACCAGCCAATGCAGGAGACATAAGAGACACGGGTTCGATCCCTGGGTTGGGAAGACCCCCTGGAGGAGGACACAGCAACCCACTCCAGTATTCTTTGGGGACTTCCCTGGTAGCTCAGACGGTAAAGAATCTGCCTGCAATGCAGGAGACCTGGGTTCAGTCTCTGGGTCGGGATGATCCCTGGAGAAGGGAATGGCTGCCTACTCCAGTATTCTTGCCTGGAGAATCCCCATGGACAGAGGAGCCTGGTGGACTATAGTACCTAGGGTCACATAGAATAAGACACAACTTAGCACAGAGAAATAAGGTCCACGTGCCATGCGCTCATGGCAAAAAAAAAAAAAAAAAACCTCTTTCCCTGCAGCGATCTTCTCCCTCTTCCCTAATTTCCGTCTCCCAACACCCCTGCATGGACCATCCCAGTCCAGCCTCCCTTTTCTCCTACTCACTGCCTCTCCAGATTCTCCCTGCCCGCTTCACTCAGACCAGCCTCAGGGTCTGTAGTTTTTTCTGCCATCTCCCCAAGTTGCTTTCACAGAAACTCACCTAGTTTCCAACACTCATGGGGTCTCAGTTCTGGGGCAGGGGAGTGGGGTACACAGTAGTGCAGTCACTGGGGCCGAGGGAATGTGATGAGGCCACTGCCCCACCATCTTCACACGTGGAGACTACGTTAGTTCAGGGTCCAGCTCTGTGACTCTGACAGAGACACCCCAGAGTAAGTACAGTGACCTAAACAGGATCGGCTTCCCAGGTGAGGCTAGAGGTAAAGAACCTGCCTGCCAATTCAGGAGATGTAAGAGACGCAGTTTCTATCCCTGGGTTGGGAAAATCCCCTTGAGGAGGGCATGGTGACCCACTCCAGTAGTCTTGCCTGGAGAGTCCTATGGACCGGGGAGCCTGGTGGGTTACAGTCCACAGGATTGTAAAGAGTTCGACATGACTGAAGTGACTTAGCTCACAAACAGAATCAGAATTGAAAAGACCCCCAGCACCTGCTTCTATCTTAGTACTGAAACCCTGCCCCCCACTTCCACCCTGGGGCCAATCCCTTAAAGGCTACATCATACCCACTCTTACCTCCCAGGTTAGGACTCAGTCACAGGCACTTCCCAGCAGGGGAGGCTGGACATGCGGTTTTTCCAGGAAGGCCAGCATTTCTCCCATCCAAGTACTAACCAGGCCTGACCCTGCTTAGCTTCCGAGATCAGATGATCGGGCGCGTTCAGGGTGGTATGGCCGTAGACAAGGCCAGCATTTCTATGTTTCTCTTTTTGTTTTCATGGAGGCGAAATCCACTTAACAAAAGATTCACCATTTTATTAAAGTGAACAGTTCAGTGGCGTTAATTACATTCACGATATTCTGCAATCTCTGCCTCTGTCAAGTTCCAGAACATTTTCATCACCTCAAAAGGAAACTCCGTCACCCTGAGCAGTCACTCCCCATCCCTCTGCCCTCCCCTGAGTCCCTGGCAACCACTCATCTACTTTCTGTCTCTGGATTCGCCTGTTTTGGACATTTCATATAAATAGAACTGTGAAACACGTGGCCTCTGGGGCTGGCTTCTTTCACTGAGCGTGATGTTTTCAAGGCTCATCCATGGTGTAGTATTAGAGCTTCCTTCCTTTTTTATGGCTGAATAATACTCCATTGTGTGGATAAGCTGTGTTCCGTTTATCCACTCATTCGTCAGTGGGTTGTCTCTACCTTTTGGTGATTGTGTGGATGCTGCTGCTGTGAACATTCATATACAAGCATTTGTACACAAATATACCTTCAGGGTTGCAGTAGATGAATGCACCTGCTTTCAGTTTTTTGGGGAATAGAACTAGTTCTTTGGTTCATAGGTAACGAAGTCTCTGTTTAACCATCTGAGCTCAGTGTTATATTTTTTAATTTATTTATTTTTAATTGAAGGATAATTGCTTTACAATATTGTGTTGGTTTCTGCCATACATCAACATGCATCAGCCATAAGTATACATAGGTCCCCTCCCTCTTGAACCTCCCTCCCACCTCCCATCAGTGTTTTATATATATATATATATTTTTTTTTTCAGTGTTATATTTTTGAAAAAAGGAGTTGAGGGGTGGGGGTATGAGGAGATGCTCATGAGTTAAGCACTCATTGATTAAGAGCAGGACTGAAGTGAAGACACAGGAGCCCCCTCTGCCCCATACCTGTCAGGAAGCCCCCGCACCAAACCACTTCTTACACACCCACAGTCAAGTTGCTGTCCTGCTCAGCCAAGACTCGGCCTGCTCCAGGAAATGGAGACCTTGACCATGGGTAAAGACAGCAGAGAAGAAACATCTTTTTGTTGTTGCTAAGTAGACTTCCCATTACATGGTAGCCAGACTCCTGAGAAGTTGACAGGGACTTGGGGGAATTCCACATGGGGAACCGAGGATGGTTTCAGCATGAAGGGACAACTCTGCCCCTCTCTGGCTGCAGAGCCTCATGGCAGCTCTGTCCAAAAGGTGGGACATATCAAGACCTGGTATGAGGTGGCAAACACTGAGCATTCCATCAATAGCATGTTCACAAAGATACCACCTTATATGTATGGCTTCACATCTTATTGAACAAATGACAAGTTTTAGGGTCAATTTATGGGGGGAAAAAAAGACATAATGGCACAGGTGACACTCAGGATGAAAGTGATGAAGGGTGACTGGAAAAAGAGTTTATGGAGTGACCCCTCTGGCATAGCCCTGAGCTTCCTGCTGTGCCAGGCCTGAAAATGGAAGAATCCTATCTGGAAGGAGAGAGCAGACAGGAAACAGAAAACAACACCCACATAAGGCCCTTGGCATGGTCTCCATGGTTTCTTCCCAATGTGGAGATGTCCATTCCTCTCCTGACCCTGGGCCTCCCCTGCCCAGTTCCAGGCTCGTCTTTTCCCAACCCCCCTATCTCTCCTCCACAGGTGTAACAACCGCACCCAGTGTGTGGTGGTCGCTGGCTCCGACGCCTTTCCGGACCCCTGCCCTGGGACCTACAAGTACCTGGAGGTGCAGTACGACTGTGTCCCCTACAGTGAGTCATCTTGTTCCTCATGCGACACGGGCCCTTCCCTCTCCCAGAAGCAAGTGAGGAGGAGACACCTTGAACACACACACACACACACACACAAGGCCCATTTGGGGCCAGGAACACAAGGGATGGCTGGACCCACTCCCTCCCTCACAGACACCCTTGTCCACACTGCTGTCTGCCCCACCCCACCCCTTCCCTTGACTCTGTCCCCATCCACTGGGCACCTTCTCCAACTCTTTTTACTCTGGCCTGCTCACCTTGCTTCTTCACCTGCCCTTGGCTTAGTTATACACTTCAAGGCCACACTTCAAGGCACACTTATCTCTCCTCTCCCTGGGCATTGACCTCACTGCCATCTAATTCCTCTTCCCCAACTCTTCCCACATCCCTTCCCTTCCTGACCACCTCTTAGACACATGCTCTTCCCTCTAACCCCACTTCCTCTCAGCTCCCTCTCCTTTCTCTCATCCTTCTCACTCCTCACAGGCCCCCACTCCTGCCCCTTCCTAATCCTGGAAGCTGGACATTATACCCATAGAGAGGCAGGTCACCCTCTGAGGCCTGGCAACATATCTCATGTGAAGGGCTAGGGATGTCTTCCACAGATTCCTAACTCTTGGTTGGTTTGCTTATTAGCATGCTAGTACTTCCTGTCTGCACAGGAAGTGCTGCCATGTTGGACTGAGGGTGGCACCCAAGCATCCTGAGGAAGGTGATCTGGGGAGCCAGGGGCCTGCCATTCTTGCACCCGACCAAAGGAAGCAAACCATGGACAGGGTCTCTCCTCCTCAGCACCCCACCCTTAACATGGCCCTTCTTTCCAGCCCTCATGCTTCCCTCCTCCTTCCCCATCATCCATTCCCTCCTCTCCACCCCCAGCTTCACGTAGTCAACCTGGAGGTAGGGCCCTCTGGGCAGAGGTGGGAGGAGGCAGGGCCGCCAGGGTGTCTTGAGTGTGGGGGGCAGGGGCGGGGGAGCAGGAGGCCCTGTGACTCTCCCTCCTCTCCCCTCCCACCCCAGCCTTCCCCCCAACCCCCAACCTTTGATTTCTCCTCGCAGGTGACCACAGACGTGCTGGGGGAGATAGGAGCCTCATGTGCTTCCATAGCTTTCTTCTTTTACTCCTTACCCTTTCCTTTCAGCGACCGAGGCCTCCAGTCATCGCCTGAGGGGGACGCCCATCTGATCCTTGAAGCCTCCCCACAGCACTGGGGACACTGCCCACCCCCTGTGGGCTGGGCCAGCAGGGGAAGGGGGACAGGAGTTGGGGAGCACAGCACAGTGGAAAAATCTAGAATGGGTTCGAGGTTCAGCCCCGGCCCTTGGGTTTTCTACTGGAGCAAAAGACTTAAATTCCTCTGGGCTGCTGCAGAAGGAGGCGAGAGTCCAGGAGGTCATGTGTGCAAGGCACCCAGCCCAGGGCCCAGCACAGAGCCCACTTGTGGTGGCAAAGTGCTGGATGTAAACTCCCCCCACAGGGCAGAGACCTCATCTTCAAACCCCTCCCCAGCGCCCAGACCCAAGCCTGGTTCAGGATGTGCTCAGTAATGGTTTGGGTGCCCTTTCAATCCAGTTGAGCCTATACCTTCCTCTGTGATGGTGGGAGGGGATCAAACACCTCTGAGATGCTGCCAGGACTGTGGAGAACATGGGTAAAAGCTCTTTGTGCACCCCCAGCCGTAGATGTGAAGGAGACTGCACCCATTTTGTCAGTCGCGTTGCCTCACTTCATTAAACCTGTTTGCTCATCTGTAGACAGGATTCTTGAAACGCTGCCAGAGGGGTGCTTAGCACGGTTCCTGTCACCTAATAAGTGCTGAGCACTTAGTAGTCGTTACTTTTCTTCTGACCATTCACCATGACTTTTACCAATTATTACTGCTATGGGTAATCGAAAATAAAACTAACACCAGATGACAAACCCAGTTTCTCCTGAGACCAGCAAGATAAAAAGCAGGGGGGAAAAAAAGTCTCCTGGTCCAAGTGGTGTCCAAAAGCAAGTGGGGAAAAAAAAAAAAACCACATGAGTGGATACCATGCAGGTAAAGAAGTAGGGAAGAGGTGTAGAGACTTCCTGGAGCTGAACCTCTCAGTGTGGGTGGGAGGGCATGACCCACAGAGACCAGGAGGACTCAGGGAACGGGCAGCCCCCAGTCTGATGGGAGAGAGCTACCTTGAGCCCTGGGAGAAGCAGAGGCACACACACACACACTCTCACACTCACAGTCACTGATACGGAGGCTGTATCTGGGGGGCTGGGCTAACTCCTGGTCCCAGAAGAAGGCTGGCATTCCAAGGGTGATGGAAGCCAGGCCACCGAACAGGGAGGCCTGGCACTCACTCATCCCCAGACCTTTCTTTCTCTGAGCACCTCCTGTGTACCAGGCCCTGGGAGAGGCGCTGGGAAGGGAGTCAGACACTGCTCCTCCCGACAGACAGGTGGCAGGAGAGTGAGGCCCTGGTCAGAGGTTCCTAAGGGGCCGGGGGGGCCCAAAGCCTGGAGGGGGCACAGCCTGGGCAGCCCCTCTTGCCATGGGCTTCAGAGGCTGGGGTGACCCCAGTGCTGGTCGGGGGTGGGAGCCGTGGGTGTGTGGGGCACCCCCTCCCCTGGCACACGAACCTGACAGGCCCGACTAACGCTGGATTTACCTTGCAGCTGAGCACAGTCTAACCCGTGCCCCCTTCCTCCCCAGGTGCTGCCCGCCTGCCCATCCCGGCTGCAGGCTGGGGAGCTCCCAGCTCCTGGGCCCCCAGGGGGGAGCTGGGCAGAGAAACTGAGCCTCGGGCTTGCCCCCGGGGGAGCGGGGGAGCGTGTCTGTGCCCCCACCTGCTGTCCTGCCCCGTCTGTGATGTCCCCCCAACCCCAGCCTCTTCCCTCTCTGCCTGCGTCTCCCCCACGGGGCTCTTGGAGGCCTCTCCATCATTCTGTGTCCGACGCTGCCACCCTCTCTCTGTGTTGGCTTCTGGGGTGGGGGTGGGGTTCTGAGGGTTTTGGGGAAACTCAGCTGGACTCTTTTTAAGGCCAGCACAGAAGGGGAGGGCATTCTGCGTGTTTTCTCTGTGGTGCTCCCAGGCTGAGGGAGGCACTGAATGCCCTCCTGGGCCCCCGGTTCTAGCAGGAGGGCAGCAGACAGGGCTGGAGGGGACCAAGGGGATCCTCCACCCCCCCACCATCCCTTCCTGGTGCCCCCCCCAGGGGAGCTGCCTCCCAGCTGGGGCTCCCCCTCCCCAGCCTTGCTGCACTGAGGGTGCCCCTTCCGGTCTGAGGGCTCTGTCCGTCTGCCTACCTGTATACCCCCTCTCCCCACCCCACCCTGTGTCTCTCTTGGTCTCTGTCCTCCCGTGTGTCTCCCTCCACCCTGTGACTGTCTCCCCGACATCCTCCCTAGGAGGAAAGGACGTGGGGGCGGGGGCTGACGCTACCTTCGGGGTTGGGGAACCAGGAGTGAGGAAAAGAAAGGAAAAGGGGGCGTGTTGCCAGAAAAGAAACGAAAGCAATTTAATCTTTTTTTTTTTTCTCTTTTTTTCTTGCACATTTTTTTTTTCAATTTGTTTTCTCTCTCTCTTCCGATGCTTAAAGTAGAAGTGGAGCAGAAAGGTAAACGCACTGTTACCAATGCTAACCCCTAACTCAGACTTTGTTTTACCTGTACCACACTTATGTGACCTGCCCTCCCCTCCAGCCCCTTCTTCTGCCCCCCACCCCCCAACTTGGTCCAGTCGCTCCCCCCCCACCCCGGTGTCCCCACCCCTGGTGGGGCCAGCCCTGGTGCGACTGGGCAACCCCAACCTCCAGACACCCAAGGGAGCTTCTCTGAGCTCGGGCAGGACCTTCTGCTCTCTCTGCCTGTCTCTCTCTCTCTCCTCTCACTCTGTCTCTCTCTCCCTGTCCCTCCTTTCTAGTCCCTGGCCCTTGCAGGGGTAGGGGGAACCTGACCTTCTCTCATACTTCTTTTGCCTCCTTCAGGAGAAGTCTATAAGCATCCAGGGTGGGTGGGGAGGGAGGGACCCTCTTCCCTGGCTCCCGACTGGGGGCAGAGGGCACGGGGGAGCCGTCTGTCTTCTTTTTTCTTCCTGCCCCAACTTTTGTGTCTGGTTCAGGGGAGGAGGGAGGGAGGGGACACCTTTGTTTTCCTTTTGGGGAGCAGATTACCTCCTCCTTCTCCTCCTCCTCTCTCTCTTTCTCTCTCTCTCTCTCTCTCTTTCTCTCTCTGGCTCCTGGTGGTTTAAGTTCCTTCTGGTTTGGCGTTTCCAAGGCCCAGAGCTGTTTCGGAGCACGGAGCACCAGTTTTCCCCACCCCCACCCCATCCTCCACCAGCGGGGGGTGGTGGGGGGCAGCCCCTGGGGAGAGGGGTGTGAGTTGCCCCCAGCCCGGGGAGGGCGCCTGCCAGATCACTGGGGGGCCGAGAGGGTGGGGGGGGGCGGGCCTCACGGTTGGGGGAGCGAGGGGCGGGGGAGCGTTTTTTTTGTTTTTTTTTTTTCCTTTGGTTCTGAAATACTTGCGAAGCTGCAGTCAGGGTTTCTTCTGGGCTGTTGTGGTTAGAGGACCAGAGAGAGGGGGGCGGGGGAGGCACAAGCTGGGTCTGGGGGCTTCCGTGAGCACCGTAATTTCTTCCTTCAGCAGTGGAGGAGAGGACTCCACGGCGGGCAGGGAGGGTGGCTGGGCCGGGCTTGGCTATCGGGGAGGGTCACTGCCTCCCCTGAAAGTCGTGGGAAATGGACAGCTCTGAGGCGAGGAGGGGAGGGATGACCTTTCAGGATCACGTTGGCCTTGAAATTACGGTGGTCAGTGGAGCTTCCCCTTTGAGGGAGGCAGGGCGGGGTCCCTCCGAGCTGCTCCCCTCCCCCTTGTCCCTTCCCCCATCTCATAGAGGCCTGGGCCACCAGCCCACCGCCCTGCCCCTCACTGCACCCCACCACTCTCTCCCTCTCTCTTTCCTGGAGTCTCTCCGCCCAGCACCAGACACTCTTCTTGCAGGCCCGGTGGTGGTCGGACACGCAACCTGGGATCTTTTCTCTTCAAGGGATGGGTGGGAGGAGGCTGGAGGGCAGAGAAGGCTTTGGGAGCTTGGTGCTGGGTCAGGGTCCTTGCTGTCAAAGGCCCTAAGCAGGCCCTTCCTCATCTTCTCCCCCTTCCCCCAGGGTAACCTCTAACCACGTTTTCCTTCTCCATGCCCTGCCCACCAGGCCGGGCTCTGAGACCTCCCACTGCCCACCCCCACCCGCCCCCCACACACAAACACATCTGCTCAGACATCACAGAGCTGGCTGGCGGGCCCGGCTTGGGGAGAGGGAAGACCCAGGCCTAGGAGAAAAGGGCAGAGGCCAGTGGGCTGGACAGAAGGTGCAGGCTAACCCCTCAGGGCACTGGGAACACAGCGCTGGAACCCCAGGCTTCCCTCCCCCCACTAAAGCAGGGCATGCGCCTGGCTGCTTTGTGACTCAAGACCCCTGGATCAAAATGTCCCTGATACTGTGGAGGGAGGGCTGGAATCCCCAGCCACCCACCTAAGCCTGCTGAAGAATGAGGCTGGAATTGGGGGAATGAGGAATGGTTCCTGGTCAAGCCCCTCTAACCACTGGGGCCACTCCCCTCCCCAAGCCAGCACCAAGTCCCAGCCCTCTCTTGTCCCCTCGGGCCGGCTGCTTTGGTGACAGGCCAAGCAGGAGCAGAGAATTCACTACAAACTCTCACCCTGGCCGGTCCTCGGGTTCTGCTAGTAGGGAGCCGAGAGGGAGGCCCCCAGCCATCCTGGTTGGAGGGGTCTTACCACTATGGGAGGAGAAGGAAGGGAGCCTGGCCACACTGTTTGTGCCAGTCCAGACTCCCACCGGGTCAGTAAGGGGAGCCCAGGAGTAGGTGGCGCTGGGTCGTGACTGGGCAAGGGTGGGCAGGCCGTTGGTGGCCAACGAGATGCAGTTGAGGTTTTCCTCCTTTTCAGGGAATGGGGGGGTGGGGCGGGGGCCCCCCACCTTTCTGACATCAGCGCTGCCTTGGTCCCTCCTCCCGAGCCGGGGATGGTTGCAGGTAAATCGGGTCCGGGAAGGGGAGGTGGGGGGCCTGTTGGGGGCGGGCTGGGTCTTTATCCTAGCACCTGGTTCCCTCCCTGGCCCCCTCTGAGCTGGACCTGGGACTGCCCCCCCAAGGGACCCTCAGTCGGGCCTGGGCCTTGGAGTGAATTCTCTGCTCACCCCCTCTCTCCTCGCCAGCGCTAACTCTTTCTTCCCAGGTGCTCTCCGGCGTGCCTCCCTTGGAGCCAGGACCTCGCCGAGCGCCCCCACACCACCACTTGTCTCTCTTCCCTCCACACAGCTCTCCTCCCCCCTCCCCAACTCTCCCGGGAGTCCCCTCCCTCTCTGCCCTCGCCCCACCACCCCTGTGCACCAGTATCAGTGTCTGCTGCTCAATAAACCCCAAGAGAGACCCTGCCGGCTGGGGGCAGGGCGGGGCACCCCTCAGGAGGGGCTGGACTTTTCCGAAAACCCTTCCTCAGCCCCTGATTTCCTGGGTGCTGGGTGGGGGGTTGTCACAGGCTGCGTCAGGAACCTTGGGTGCCTCTTTCACCCTGGAATAGGAGTGCGCTCCTGACACCCACCCACAGTGGGTACGGAAACATCACTCTACCTTGCAGTTTTTGCAGGAGGAAGAAAATGGAGTTTAAAAAAAAAGGAAAAAAAATATATATATATATATATATATATCTGTGTCCTGGTGTGGTTGGTGAAAGATGGGACCCTTGACCCTAGCTCTTCCATAGGAGTGCAAATGATGGCGAAGGGACAGGGCCCTGAGTCCCTGGAACCTCAAAGCTGCCAGTGGCTGCAATGAGGAAATCTCTCCATCCCCCACTAAAGGCACAGGAGACTGACTCTGGGATGGCTCTTGCCAAACCCCATATCCCCAGCCTGTGGGGTCTCTAGCAGCCAGGGAAGGAAAGAGGGGCACCTCCTCCCCCCAAACCCCACTAACCCTGCTCTTAATGGCCTCCAGGGTTGACATCTCCAGGGAGAGGGGCAGCTGGGCGGGGCAGGGGTCCCAGCCCAGAAACCCCCTTCCCATCACCAGCCCTACCAAGCAACCGTGACTGCAGCAGCAGGAGGGGACAGCCTGGCTCCCCCCGCTGGCCGCGTGACCAACTCGCCTCTCTCTCTCCCCTTCCCTCGCCACCCCCCGCCCCCCCCGCTCCTCCTCTCCCCGTGTCCTCCCTGCCCCTCCCCGCCCGACCCAGTCTTCGTGTGCCCAGGGACCCTGCAGAAGGTTCTGGAGCCCACCTCAACCCACGAGTCGGAGCACCAGTCTGGCGCATGGTGCAAGGACCCACTGCAGGCGGGTGACCGCATCTATGTCATGCCGTGGATCCCTTACCGCACGGACACGCTGACGGAGTACGCCTCGTGGGAGGACTACGTGGCGGCGCGCCACACCACCACCTATCGCCTGCCCAACCGCGTAGACGGCACAGGCTTCGTGGTCTACGACGGCGCCGTCTTCTACAACAAGGAGCGCACGCGCAACATCGTCAAGTACGACCTGCGCACGCGCATCAAGAGCGGGGAGACGGTCATCAACACGGCCAATTACCACGACACCTCGCCCTACCGCTGGGGGGGCAAGACCGACATCGACCTGGCAGTGGACGAGAACGGGCTGTGGGTCATCTACGCCACTGAGGGCAACAACGGGCGGCTGGTGGTGAGCCAGCTCAACCCCTACACGCTGCGCTTCGAGGGCACGTGGGAGACGGGCTACGACAAGCGGTCCGCGTCCAACGCCTTCATGGTGTGCGGCGTCCTGTACGTGCTGCGCTCGGTGTACGTGGACGACGACAGCGAGGCGGCCGGCAACCGCGTGGACTACGCCTTCAACACCAACGCCAACCGTGAGGAGCCCGTGAGCCTGGCCTTTCCCAACCCCTACCAGTTCGTCTCCTCTGTCGACTATAACCCTCGCGACAACCAGCTCTATGTCTGGAACAACTACTTTGTGGTGCGCTATAGCCTGGAGTTTGGGCCACCTGACCCTAGTGCGGGTGAGGACAGCTCGAGTTCACGCCCCAACACCCCCTGCCCCTGGGTCTCACAGCGGAGGGGGGTGCACCCTGAGCTCCTGGAGGACCTGGAGATGTGTTCAGGGGAACCCTGGAGGTCACAGACGTAGCAACGTGACAGGCTGTTTTCAGCACTTTGCAGTTAGCTCCTCTGATCCTGCAGTCTGAGAGCCAGGGCTTACTGTTGCCTCATTTACAGATGAGGAAACCCAAGCACTGGGTGGGCTGCCCCGGTGGCTCAGATGGTAAAGAATGCGCCTGCAGTGTGGGAGACCTGGGTTCCATCCCCGGGTAAGGAAGGCCCCCTGGAGAAGGGAATGGCTACCCACTCCAATGTCATGGC
Organism: Cervus elaphus; assembly: GCF_910594005.1. Classification (NCBI taxonomy): domain Eukaryota; kingdom Metazoa; phylum Chordata; class Mammalia; order Artiodactyla; family Cervidae; genus Cervus; species Cervus elaphus. The sequence continues at coordinate 14,115,969 of NC_057823.1, forward strand.
CTGGAGAATTCCATGGACAGAGGAGCCTGGCAGGCTGCAGTCTGTGGAGGTCTCAAAGAGTTGGACACAACTGAGCGACTTTCACATACAGAAGCCCTCGGTGGATGTGAGATTAGCTAGCTTGCTTATTTGAGAAGCTAGACCAAGGACTCTGGGCTTGGCTAAAAGCCAAGCTGCACTGAGTCTCCTAAGGGCGTTTTGAGCCCTGGAGCCCTTTCAACCCCAGTCTTGGGTGGGAGTACCAGTAAAACAGCAAAGCTGAACTGCTGATATTGACTAGGGTTGGGGACCCCTCCGCAGTCTCATTCTAACCCTTCGGCTACCCTGAACCAGCTCTGCGCAGCCCCACAGCTCCATGAATCAAGAAGGGGGAGTTGAGGTCCCCAGAGGGAAGGGACGTGGCCAGGTCAGAGCCCAGAGTAAGAGGAGCATGAGGATGGGAGCCTTCAATACCTTCCTGGGTTGTCCTCCGCCGTTGCTCTCAGACCTCAGAGTACAAATGAGTGGATTTCTGCCACCTTCTGATGCTTTATAGTCCCAGGGGTATGCGGGACCTCTGGGTGGAGAGGGGCTAGGGGAGATCTCCTAGAGCTAGTTGGGAGATCAACCCTGGGGGTAACCCTATCTCGTATCCCCTCTCCCTTCCAGGCCCAGCCACTTCCCCACCCCTCAGCACAACCACCACAGCCCGGCCCACACCCCTGACCAGCACGGCCTCGCCCGCAGCCACCACCCCACTCCGCCGGGCACCTCTCACCACACACCCCGTGGGTGCCATCAACCAGCTGGGACCTGACCTACCTCTAGCCACTGCCCCGGCCCCCAGCACCCGGCGGCCCCCCGCCCCCAATCTGCACGTGTCCCCAGAACTCTTTTGTGAACCTCGAGAGGTGCGGCGGGTCCAGTGGCCGGCCACCCAGCAGGGCATGCTGGTGGAGAGGCCCTGCCCCAAGGGGACTCGAGGTGAGTGCTGAGCCCAGGTGACCTCTGCTGCAGCTGGCTTGGGGAATGACCACTGCTGGCCTGGCCAGGGAGGGGACAGGGGACATGCCCCAGCTCAGCTTGCATGCGCTTACCCGTCTACCTTCCCTGCCAGAGTGGGCCGTACGCAGGGGTCGTGCTTCATGTCTGCAGCTGTGTCCCCAGGGCACAGTCACAGCTCAGCTAGTGCCCCCGGCCCCACCCCTGTTCCCTCCTGCAAGTCTAAGCAGCTGCCATGCAAAGCCCTGGATGGACCCTGCAGGGAGCCCCTGGGAGGTAACCTGAGTCCTGGCCTCAGACCGAAAGGGACACAGGCCCAGGAGGGGCTGGGGGCAGGACACAGCAGCCAATGCACCAGAGAAGGCAGGGCCGGGACCAGGCTCCAGGGATCCGAGCGAAGGGTCAGAGAGACTTTGCAGGAGGCGTGGTGGGGCTTCCAAGGCAGGCTTGACCGGAAGGCTCCAGCTTTGTGGTAGGCCAAGCTGGAAGAGGAGCCGAGAGGGCGGGTTTAGGGGAAGTGGGTGGCTCATGTCACCTCAGAGTGACACCTCTCTTTGACTGTCTGGCCTGTTTCATGTCCGGTCTTCCGTGTCCCCTCACCTCTCCCCTCACCTGCTCGCCCCCGTCTCCCTGCCATCTCCTTTCTCCCTGCTCTGGCCCGTCTTCCTCTCCCTCCCCATGGTTCCCTCCTCTGTTCCTGTGTGTCTGTCCCTACAGGAATTGCCTCCTTCCAGTGTCTACCAGCCCTGGGGCTCTGGAATCCCCGGGGCCCTGACCTCAGCAACTGCACCTCCCCCTGGGTCAACCAGGTGGCCCAGAAGGTACCAGCAGCCACCCCGCCCCCAGATGGGCACACGTGCTTACCCTGCTGGCCCCGGGTGCCCGGGCACAGCGGGGGCGGTGGAACTCCTGGGGAGACAGGCCAGGGTCCATCCCTAGCCTCCAGAGGGAACAGACAGAGGGGGCGGACCAGGGCAGGCAGAGAGAAGGGGCTGCAGAGAGGGATGAGTGGGGCTGAGCAGGCCGGCTGTGTGGAGAGAGAAGCCCCCTGACGAGGCTGGGGGCCCCCCCTCCTGCCTCCCACAGATCAAGAGTGGGGAGAACGCGGCCAACATTGCCAGCGAGCTGGCCCGCCACACCCGGGGCTCCATCTACGCGGGTGATGTGTCGTCCTCTGTAAAGCTGATGGAGCAACTGCTGGACATTCTGGACGCCCAGCTGCAGGCACTGCGGCCCATTGAGCGCGAGTCGGCTGGCAAGAACTATAACAAGGTGGGCCCAGTGGCAGGGGCTGTGGGGCAGGGGCACCGCCCTGGGAACTTGGGAGGCACCCAGCCTGGCACTGCAGAGCCGGGCAGCCACCCACGGCCAGGAGAGGAGAAGGCAGGACAGAGCCCAGGCCGGCCAGGACTCCTTCCTGGATGGTCCTGGGGGCGTGGGGGCTCCCTTAGGAATGGCTCTTGCTCATGGGCTAGCCCCAGGTCAGTGGCAGAGACAGAAGAGGAATCTCTCTGGTGCCCAGACGTGAGTGTCAGGGTTCGGGGAGAGGGGCTGGGAGACCCGCCCTCACACCACCTCCCTTTTCCCCCAGATGCACAAGCGGGAGAGAACTTGCAAGGACTACATCAAGGTGAGGCCTGGGGGCTTCTGTCTCCTGAATGAGTGGGGCGGGCCCCAGGTGGCACCGTGGGGGATAGAGGTTTGGAGAAGCGGGTACAGACCCAGCTGGAGGGACGGAGGGACTGAGGGACAGGGGGAGTCGCAGTGTTGCCCCGCCACACTTGCAGGCTGTGGTGGAGACGGTGGACAACCTCCTGCGGCCAGAGGCCCTCGAGTCCTGGAAGGACATGAACGCCACCGAGCAGGTGCACACGGCCACCATGCTGCTGGACGTCCTGGAGGAGGGCGCCTTCCTGCTGGCAGACAACGTCAGGGAGCCGGCCCGCTTCTTGGCCGCCAAGCAGAACGTGGGTGAGTGCTGCTGTCACGCTGGGGCAAGTTGGGGTGCAGAACTTGAACGGGGTGGGTCCCTGTTCCTCCTGGACACCCCTGGGCTACCCTGGCCCTCAACCTTGCTCAGGCCTCTGGACTGTGGACAGACCCAACCTTGTGTGCCCTGCCACCCCCTGTCCCCACAGTCCTCGAGGTCACAGTCCTGAACACTGAGGGCCAAGTGCAGGAGCTGGTGTTCCCCCAGGAGTACCCGAGCGAGAACTCAATCCAGCTGTCTGCCAACACCATCAAGCAGAACAGCCGCAACGGTCAGTGTCCGAACCCTGAGCCGGCACCCCAGCTCCTCTCACGGGGAAGTTCTTAACCCTGATCAGGCTGAAGACTCTGATAAGAGGTTGGAGCCCATAGCAACACACAGAGGTGTCCTTCGTTCAAGCTAGTGTAACATTTCAAGGGATTCAGGGGGACCCCACAAAGCCCCACAGAACCTCAGATTGGAGAGGTCACTCTTGTGTGACAGCAGTTGATCCTCAGAGCTTAGGGCAGGTTGTGCCATTTGAGATTAAGGCCTGGAGAGGTTAGGGATTTGCTCAGGGTCCCACAGAAAGTGAGAGGTGGGTGAGGTGTGTCCTGGACCACTACCTTGCCATTGGGAACTGCCTGCAACTGAGCAGCAGTCCCGCGGAAGGGCTCCCAGAGCCCCGCTTGCCTGGGCGGCAGCCTGACTTCAGAGGTCCCAGCGGCCAGTGTACCTGGAGGGCGGCACCGGCCAGGAGCTGACAACACACCTGCTGGGCCTGTCCTACCTAGGAGTGGTCAAGGTTGTCTTCATTCTCTACAACAACCTGGGCCTCTTCCTGTCCACCGAGAACGCCACGGTGAAGCTGGCGGGCGAAGCAGGCTCGGGGGGCCCAGGGGGCGCCTCCCTGGTGGTGAACTCGCAGGTCATCGCGGCGTCCATCAACAAGGAGTCCAGCCGAGTCTTCCTCATGGACCCTGTCATCTTCACTGTGGCCCACCTGGAGGTGAGCTGAGATGCCCCGTCCTTCCTTGAGTGTCCCAGCACCCTCCGCTTTCCCAGGCTGCAGCTCCATACCCCCTACAGTGTGTTCGCTCACCCCGAGAGCAAGTTACAACCCCTCCCTGGAGAAGCAGCCCCCCGGCCCCCACCTTAGCAGCTCGGGCCATCTGTCCCCAGAGATCTCAGGCTGTGACCTGGAGCCGGAAGCCCCAGCCGTGTCTCTCCTGCTTGTTCCCATGGTGGGGTGTGAGGGCTAGGGCTGGACTCCCAGCTCTGACCCCCCCCGGCCCCCACCCCACAACAGGCCAAGAACCACTTCAACGCTAACTGCTCCTTCTGGAACTACTCAGAGCGCTCCATGCTGGGCTACTGGTCAACCCAGGGCTGCCGCTTGGTGGAGTCCAACAAGACCCATACCACATGTGCCTGCAGCCACCTCACCAACTTTGCCGTGCTCATGGCGCACCGTGAGATTGTAAGCTGGCTGGCGCCCCGCTCCTCCTGGCGGGCCTGCTTGCTGGCCCAGCCTTGCATGGCCTCAGAGAGCACTGCTTGGGTGGTGCCAGGGAAGGCCACCTTCATGGGCATGGGGGGCCCGAGTCTTGCCCAGGGCAGGGGGCCACATGTCTGGCTCTCCCTAGTCCAAGTTCCACCTTCTCCCAAGGCCCGCTGGAGAGGCAAGTTGGTGTCAACCTTTGTCATCTCGCCACAAGCCTGCCAGAGAATGGGAAGTGAGCATGCCACCTGTAGAGGGTTGGGGGCCTGGCTAGTTGACCGGGGTGGGGCAGAAGGCCAGGTAGGTGGCAGAAGGCCCAGTGGGCTGCAGCTCGTGGCCCCCGGCCTGGTCCGTGTGTGCAAGGCCGGAGGTGCTCAGCATGCACCCTGCTCCTCCCCCAGTACCAGGGCCGCATCAATGAGCTGCTGCTGTCGGTCATCACTTGGGTGGGCATCGTCATCTCCCTGGTCTGCCTGGCCATCTGCATCTCCACCTTCTGCTTCCTGCGGGGACTGCAGACCGACCGGAACACCATCCACAAGAATCTCTGCATCAACCTCTTCCTGGCGGAGCTGCTGTTCCTCGTTGGGATAGACAAGACTCAGTATGAGGTAGGCGGGACTCTGGGGCAGGAGCGGAAGGGGCGGCGGGGAGGAGAGGTGATGCTCACTGGCCGGTCGGCGGCCAGGGCAGCCCCTCACCTGTGTTGCCTCCCCACCCCTGCCCCCAGATCGCCTGCCCCATCTTCGCGGGCCTGCTGCACTACTTCTTCCTGGCTGCCTTCTCCTGGTTGTGCCTGGAGGGTGTGCACCTCTACCTGCTGCTGGTGGAGGTGTTTGAGAGCGAGTACTCCCGCACCAAGTACTACTACCTGGGCGGGTACTGCTTCCCTGCCCTGGTGGTGGGCATCGCGGCCGCCATCGACTACCGCAGCTACGGCACCGAGAAGGCGTGAGTGCCCCCTCCACCCAGTCTCTCCTCCTCGCTGGTTCCCTGCTCAGCAGCCTCCCTGGGGCCAGCACCCTCAGGGCACAGGCCTCCCTTCTCCTGAGCTCTGGGGCCCCAGCCATTAGAGTCCCTGGGCCCTGGGAGCCAGAGGGAGGGAAGGGCGCACCGCCCCCCCGCTCCCCGCCCGCCTCACTTCTCCCCCCCCACCCCCACCCCTCCCTTCCCGGCTCTGCTTCCGTCACAGCTGTTGGCTCCGAGTGGACAATTACTTCATCTGGAGCTTCATTGGGCCCGTCTCCTTTGTCATTGTGGTGAGTTGGAAGGCAGTATCCCCAGCGTTGAGTCTGTCCTTCATCCAGACCAGCTGACCCCCAGACCCCCATTCTCCCCAAGCCCTTGAAAACTGAGCAGCCAACTGAGGCTAAAAGAGCAGCTTGCATCTGTAAAGTTCCAGCACTGAGGCCTGTCTGTCTAGGAGCTGTGGTGTGAGCTCCCGCTGTGTCAGGCCCTGGGCCCTGTCCCCCCCAGCCCCGAGAGCCACATTAACAGTTGCCCCAGTTGTCAGGCACCGAGGGGCAGGAAATGGCAACCCACTGCAGGATTCTTTCTTGGGAAAGCCCATGGACAGAGGAGCCTGGGGGGTGTAGTCCATGGGGTCGCAAAAAAGTTGGACATCACGGAGCACACACAGCAGCAGAGGGGACCCTGAAGCAGGGGGTGGGAGCTGAGATGTGGTCAGGAGCCGCTGCTCGGAGGCAGAGGGACTGCGGGCCAGCCCTCCCCTTGCCCGCCTCCAGGTGAACCTGGTGTTCCTCATGGTGACTCTGCACAAGATGGTCCGGAGCTCGTCCGTGCTCAAGCCTGACTCCAGTCGCCTCGACAACATTAAGTGAGCACCCCTCCCCGCGCCCCTGCCCTGGCACCTCTGAGCTGGGCCCAGCCTCTCCTAGGCTTTCCTGAAAGGTGGTGTTCTCACCTCTGGTGTTGCTTTTTAAGGACAAAGGTGGTGTTTTACTATGTTCTTTATGTATCTGTTTAATGAGTATTAGAAAACATGGCATTAGTACAACCGGCACATCATTGCATAGGGTGAGACTGAGCTCACAAAGCAAGTCCAGGGAGTCCCCTGGAGGTCCAGTGGTCAGGATTCGGTGCTTTCACTGCCAAGGGTGTGGGTTCAGTCCCTGGCTGGGGAACTAAAGATCCCACAAGTCGTTCAAGGTGGCTGAAAAAAATACTCGAGTCCGTTTCAGGGTAACTTAAAGACAAATAGGCAACAGAAGATAGATTAAAGGTTTGGAAGTGTGGCCAAGAGGATGAAGGATGCAGGAGAATGACCGGCTATTCAGAGAACCCTGACCCTCCCCCCAACCTCCACGTGCCCCCCAGGCCTAGCTGGGCTGATGAGGGTCGCTGGGCAGGCCCGCTTACGCCAGGGCAGTGTCCAGGCTTGCTGGAATAGGAACACGCAGCAGGGCATGGCGGGGCTCTGACGTCCTGTCTCCTCCCCACCCCCCCAGATCTTGGGCCCTGGGGGCCATTGCGCTGCTCTTCCTGCTGGGCCTCACGTGGGCTTTCGGCCTCCTCTTCATCAACAAGGAATCGGTGGTCATGGCCTATCTCTTCACCACCTTCAATGCCTTCCAGGGGGTCTTCATCTTCGTCTTTCACTGCGCCTTACAGAAGAAGGTGAGTTCCAGGGAAGGGGGCCAGGGGCCTGCCTTCTGCAGCGGGACCTGTGTCTGCCTGGAGGGAAGCACAGGCTCAGGCAGGTTCTAGCCGGGGGTGAGGAGGGTTCTGGAAGAGAGCAAGATACAGGAGCCCAGAGGAGTGAGAAAGCAAGACAGATGTGGAGAGTCAGGAGAGCTCAGGGCAGGGACTTAGCTTGGGGTGTGTATTAAGCGTGTGGAGGTGTGCCTGGGTGCCACCCAGACAGAACATTTCCTACTTTAACAGTCGCAGGGTAAACCGTGAGTTTTGTGGTGACAGGAAGTTTCCTTTTTAAATAAAGGGTGTTAAAGTCTGAATCTTTAAAGAGGTAACAGAAGCAGAGGAATGTGGAGAAGAGCATACAGGCTGTAGACTCAAGACGGAAGCCAAGGGAACGGGGCCAAGGAGTGTTAGACTTCATCTTGAAGGAGTGGGGAGCCCCAGTCAGGCCGTTGTTGATCTCGGAGGACAGTGAGGTGGGTGAGGCTACACGGAGAGTGAAGAAGGCAGGGATCACTGGTCTTGGCTGCAAGGTCAGCTGTGTTCCCGCTCTGATGAAAGGTCCTCACTGGACACACAGCGACAGTGACAAGCTTACAGAGCTCCCCTGCCGGCCCACAGGGTCCAGCCTGGGCTCCCCCTTTCCTTCCCTTTCCTCCAGCCTTGCTGTCTTGTTCCCTCAGACACTCAGACGTGGACCTTCCTCAGGGCTTGTCCCCTGCCCCTCCCCAGATATCTGCGGGGCCCACTGCCTTGTTTCTTTCAGGTCTTTGCCAAAATGTCTCCTTAGTGAGTCCCCCCGCTCCCCCATCTGTTGGACATCACCACCCCCACCCCTGCCGCCAAGCACTTGCCTAACCCCCAGCCATGGTTCTCTGGGCAGACATCCTACATAATGCACTGATGTTGTAGATGTGTTCAGTCTCTATCTGCTGGAAGATACCAGCTCTGAAAAGTAGGGCTTTGTTTCTGATTTGCATCTGTCCTCGGGGCCTAAACCACACTTGGCATATAGAAGACGCTCCTTGAAGATGTGCTGAGCGAATGAACAGAGGAGGACTTAATGGTGAAGGTGGAGAAAGGAGGATGGGCCTGAGTGAGGAGAGAGCCTGCTAGGCTGACCGCTGGGGGCAGGAGGAGATGGCGGGGTTTCTGATGCCCACCGGGAGCCTGGTCTCAGGGCTGCCAAGGCTGGGGCACCTACTGCCAACTGCCTGTTGTCCTCGCCCCCGCCCCCACAGGTGCATAAGGAGTACAGCAAGTGCCTGCGTCACTCCTACTGCTGCATCCGCTCCCCGCCCGGGGGCGCGCACGGCTCACTCAAGACCTCAGCGATGCGGAGCAACACCCGCTACTACACAGGGACCCAGGTGCGCAGGCAGGGCCGGCGCCCCGGGGCTGAGGGCCGCCCGAGGGGGTAGGGCGGTTCTCCCCCCGGGTCCCTGGTGGTGCCCATCAGGCCCAGGGAGGGCGGGCGGCCCGAGGGCCCCTCACGTCTGGGTTACGTCCTCAGAGCCGAATCCGGAGGATGTGGAACGACACCGTGAGGAAGCAGACAGAATCCTCCTTCATGGCAGGCGACATCAACAGCACCCCTACCCTGAACCGAGGTGAGGGGGCACTGCTGAGCCCCACCTGCGCTCCCTTTGAGGTTCTCCCAGCTGCCTCGTGACCTCTTCCCTCCTGGGCAGGTACCATGGGGAACCATCTGCTGACCAACCCTGTTCTGCAGCCCCGTGGGGGCACCAGCCCCTACAACACCCTCATTGCCGAGTCGGTGGGCTTCAACCCCTCCTCGCCCCCAGTCTTCAACTCCCCAGGTGAGCGCACGCTGGTGCCGGGAGAGGGTGTCAGGTCTGGGGGTGGGGAGGGTCTCGACGGGGGTCACCCTGTGCCTCCTGAGCTGGACAGAGCCTAGACCCAGCGCTCTGAGCCTGCTCTCATCTCCTCTCTCTTCCCTCCTGGCTGGCACCTGCAGGGAGCTACCGGGAACCCAGTAAGTGTGACCGTTTCCTGGTGACGTTTCCAAGGGTGGGAGGGGAATGCGACAGTGGCCCCCTCTGGTGACCCCATCTTAGAAGAACTGGGTGCCCCCCTACACACAGACAGGAGTCTCTGGCTTGGCAGCTGGCTGGATGATGTTGCATTAGGTGGGGAGTGAAGGTGATGGAGATCATGGGAAAGGGGCCTGGCCACCCAGGCTCATACTGCTGTCTCCAAGCCCCCAGGTGGGAGGGGACCCTGGGGAAATCGGTTCCCACATCCACCCCCCACTCACCTTCTGCTTAGCTGGTATCTCCACTGCCGGTGAGGGAGAGAGGGAATAGAAGACCCCAGACCCCAGGGACGGGGTGAGCCCAGGGGAAGGCAGACAGCCACCTCCCACGCGGCCCACATCCCGTCCACTGCCCAGGTCCCCTCCTGAGCTGCTCCCTCCTGCCTGCAGAGCACCCCTTGGGAGGCCGGGAAGCCTGCGGCATGGACACGCTGCCCCTCAACGGCAATTTCAACAACAGCTACTCCTTGCGAAGCGGGGATTTCCCTCCGGGGGACGGGGCCCCTGAGCCCCCTCGAGGCCGGAACCTGGCCGACGCCGCTGCCTTCGAGAAGATGATCATCTCGGAGCTGGTGCATAACAACCTGCGGGGGGGCAGCGGCGGGGCCAAGGGCCCCCCACCACCGGAGCCACCTGTGCCGCCAGTGCCGGGGGGCGGCGGGGAGGAAGAGGCCGGCGGGCCCGGGGGCGCTGACCGGGCCGAGATCGAACTTCTCTACAAGGCCCTGGAGGAGCCACTGCTGCTGCCCCGGGCCCAGTCGGTGCTGTACCAGAGCGATCTGGACGAGTCGGAGAGCTGCACGGCGGAGGACGGAGCCACCAGCCGGCCCCTCTCCTCGCCTCCAGGCCGGGACTCCCTCTACGCCAGCGGGGCCAACCTGCGGGACTCGCCCTCCTACCCGGACAGCAGCCCCGAGGGGCCCAGCGAGGCCCTGCCCCCACCCCCACCCGCACCCCCCGGCCCCCCCGAAATCTACTACACCTCGCGCCCGCCGGCCCTGGTGGCCCGGAATCCCCTGCAGGGCTACTACCAGGTGCGGCGGCCCAGCCACGAGGGCTACCTGGCGGCCCCGGGCCTTGAGGGACCAGGGCCCGACGGGGACGGGCAGATGCAACTGGTTACCAGTCTCTGAGGGACCTCACGGACCGGGGGCTGGTGGCCCGGGCCAGGGAGGGGCCCCTGGGTGGGGCTCTGGTGGGAGCGGGAGACAGATGGGGACAGTGGCCGATGGGCCACTCTCTCCAGGCGCCCCTTGGCCGTGGGCCCTCCAGGCCCCGTGGGGGCTCCGCTGTGGGGCCCGAGGTGCAGGGTTCACAGACAGGGTTTCCCACCAGCCATGTGCACCAGCTCAATTCGGGGGAAGTGCAGTGAGGAGCCAAGAGGTCCCCAGGGGAGTGAGGAAGGAGACATTGGAAGGGTGTAGCCCACCCTTGACTTCCCCCGCCCCCCTACCCTTCCTGCTCCCTGGAGGGAAATGAGGGTTCTGCTTGCCCTGGGCCAAAGGCCCTGCTGGATGAAGCCTGGCAGCTGCTCCTCTCTTTGCAGCCGGAAGTGCTGCCAGCTGCACCCAGATGGAGCAGTGGGCGCAGGACAGATGGACAGGTTCCTCTGCACTCCAGTTCCCTGCTCCTCCTCAGAGACTGGGGCCTCTGGCCTGGGAGAGAGCCCTCAGGGGGAGAAAGCCCCAGGGCAAGAGGAACGGGCGGTTGTGGCTGGTGGTTGACAGGTGGAACTTTCTCTGAAGCTCCTTCTCTCTGCTCTTCGTCCCCGCTTTCCCGGCAAGCCTGCCCCCTCAGCCCTCCCTGAGTGCACCCAATGACCCCCTCCCTTGGGGCGACTCCTGATGAAGCACAACTCCCCGCAGGGCCCCCAGCCCACAGGGGTGGCCATATTTGAGCAGTTCCCAGTCCTGTGGGCTCGGCTATCTGGGGAGCAGATTTTGGGTCTGGAGCTCCCTGGGGAGTGGGTCCTGGGCTTGGATCTTTCCCTAGGGGGCCCTCTTACCCCCCCCCCCCCTTCCTCCTCCTCCTCTTCCCCCATTGCTGTAAATATTTCAATGAAATGGAAAAGAAAAAAAAAAAGACAAAAAAAGAAAGAAAGAAAGAAAATCTCATCACTTGAAGCCACCGGGAGCCTGCGGCCCGGCCAGCCCGGGATTTCTCCGGAGCAGAGCTGCGCTGCTGGGCCCTGGCAGCCAGGACTTCTCCATGTACGTGTGCATCCCCCAGCCGGGGTGGGCGGGCCACCAGAGCAGCTTTTTACAATCCAGAGACAAACAATCTAGAAGCAACATCAAAACAAAGAACCCGTTCCCTTCCCCTGGCACCTGGTTCTGTCGCCTCTCCCCCTTCCGCCTCTCCCTGGCATCAGTCAGCCCTCCTGGGGCGTGTACCTCACTGCCTGCCCCAGGGCTCGGCCTGTCTCCCCCGCCCATCCCCGTGGCCCGGGGAGGCACCCTCACGCCCAAAGATGCTTCTGCCGAGATGGCTGCGCTGTCCCTTTTGAGTTCCTGCTTCTTGTATATTGCTTCTGGGACTCTGGGCCTGGGAAGAAGGGGCTGATTTCCTGCCTAGAGAAGTTGACAGGGGAAGGAAAATGAGGGCAGCAGTGTTTGCTAGGGGCGGGTAGGACTGAGAAGGAAGGACTGGGAGTGGTGAGGTGGTCGTCTCTCACGGGGTGGGGAAGCCGAAGCTGAGAGATTGCCTTGCCTGCCCCCACCCTCCCGTAGGAGAGGCAAGCCAGGTACTGGGGCCCGGCTGGGGTGTCTCCTGAGGACCTCTCCCTGCCCCCTCTCCAGTCTGTCTCCCTGGCCTTCCCAGCAACCCCCCCCCCACCTCTTTGGGGGTAGCATAGTCCCATTGCCATAGCCCAGCCCTGTCATTGCCATTTCCCCAGGGGTAGCCCTCCACCTTTGCTCTGACCCCTCATCTCTTTTGTCCCTCTTTTCTCACAAGTGCCATGAGTTTTCAGACATCTTTGGGTCTCAGCCTGCTGCTGCCATGAACTTCTTTGGGTTCAGGGGGAGGGACTCTAGGGAGGAACTGGGGAAAAGGGGTGGAGGGGTGGCTGGAGGGACCCTTTTTGCTGCTAGAAAGCCCCTCCCTTCTCCTGAGGAGCTGGGGCTGGCTGGCCCCCATCAGTTAGGGGAGAAGGGGCCAGACCAAAGAAGGTGGTCTGTCCCATGCCGGGGCACAGGTGTGGGGAGAAGGTAAGGCTGGGTTCCATCTGTTTGCTGGGAGGGTTGACCCCTTTCACCAGACTATGGGCAGGTCTGAACGGGGAGGGGAAGGATGGGAACGGTCTTGCCCCGGTGGCTACGTGAGGAAGGTATGGGGCCGCTCCACGGCTTTCCTTGACTTCATTAGGCCAGAACTCTCTGGGGACTAGAGAACTCCTGGGAGACAAGGGTAGGTGGAAGGGTGGGCCTGGCCCAAGCATCGGCCAGGTTAGAGAGTCAGACTGCCTCTGGCACCAGCAGAGAGGTCTGGAAGAAGTGGGGGGGTTGGGGGGAGAGGTCCCAGGGGACTGGAGGCAAGCAAGGTGTCCCGCTTCCTCTCCCCTGCCCAGTCCTCCGTTTATCTCTCCAGACTCTGACAATCAAGGGGAGAGAGGGTGCAGCGGGTCCCGGGGTTCCCATTCCAGCCAGAACCCCCAAGGTGGGTTCCCAGGCCTCAGAGCTGTGTGGCAGGGCACTCTGGTTGGTAGGTCCGGACACACTACAGCCCAGCACGAGGCTACCCTGAGCGCCCAGGTGTCCCCCCACCCCTGCCAGACCTGGTGCCTTGATGCCCCCACCCCAGCTGGGACAGTATAGAGGAGGAAGGGTCTTGGTTTCCTCTCCTACTCCCTTCCTTGGGCTCCTGAATTCATTTGCTTTGAAATCTTGTTAATTATTTTTCTCCGGGTTTGGTGTTTGGGTTTTTTTTTTGGGGGGGGGGGGGCGGGTTTGGTTTTCTTTGCCTTCCTTTCTCTCAGTGTCTCCACCTCTTCCCCTGTGTCTTTCTCACTGTCTCCGTGTTCCTCTTCTCTCACCCTCAGTTTCTCTCTGTCCATTCGGGCCCCCTCCCCTCTTCTCCTATGACCCCAGTCCCTCCTGGTCTCCTTTTCGATATGCCAAACCAATTTTGGGTCGAGTGCATTTAACGAGAACAAAACAAAAGGCTCATAACAAGAACGTTTCAGAAAAAAACAAAAAGTTAAAAAAAAATTGTTGAGTCAAAAATCAATAAAGAAATTAAGATTTCTTGGAATGACAAGAGTGGCATGATTCATTGCGGTGGGCCGGGGGGGGGGGGGGGGGTTGGGGGTGTGGTGAGAGGCGCTGGAGCGGCTCTTCACAGCATCCCTGAGGCTGTGACAGAGAGGAGCCTGCACTGCTGTTCAGAACCCGTGGCAGAGGCCCAGGGAGTCAGAGCCGTCCGCGTTCCCAGCACTTGGTAGGCTCAAGGGCCTAGCTGGGCAATTCAGGTGCAATTTCTTTCTCAAGTCTCGTAAGTGCTCTTGGTGGAGGGTACCAGCGCTCCATCTCACAGGTAGGGAAACAGGCTTCTAGCACCTGGGTGCACATCCCAGTCTCTGGGCTAGGCCACTGTGCCACGCTGTGTCTCAGCCAAGCCCTTCTTGGCCCGGACCTCTGTCCACAGGCCATGTTAAGAGCCAAGCCCAGGAACCATACACTGTGCCATGTGTGATTCCAGCTGCCATTCCTAGACTCCCACACATTACCGGAGTGGTGCATTTTTTATCGTGACAGCACAGTGCAATGGCATCATGTGTATTTCACTTTCTCAAATATAGCAGCCAGTGTTCAGAGATGGAAATGACCAAACAGCGCAAGAACCTCTCTCCATGCCCATCTGTCCTCAACACAGGCATCTGGGGTGCCACCCTCCGCCATTCCTCTCCCCAGCTACTCCTTCCCAGTCTCCACACTGGTTCCCTCTCATCTCCTGACTTCTTAATGTTGACAGGCCCAAGGGTTCAGCCTTGGACCTTTACCCACACTCACTCCCTGGAAGATCTCATCCCATTTCATGGTTTTAAATACAGTTGACCGTTGAGCAACACACCACCACACAGGTCCACTCAGATGAGGATTTTTTTTTTTAAATAAGTACATTGGAAACATTTTTGGAGATTTGCAACAATTGGTTAAAGGTATAGCCTAGACATATTTAAAAAATTAAGAAAGGTATGTCATAAATGCATAAAATATATATAGATACTATTTTATCATTTATTACTATAAAATGCAGGCTTTCCAGGTGACTCAGTAGTAAAGAAACCATCAGCCAATGCAGAAGACCCTGGGTCAATCCTTGGGTTGGAAGATCCCTTGGAGAAGGAAATGGTAACCTACTCCAGTATTCTTGCCTGGGAAATCACCTGGACAGAGGAGCATGGCAGTCTACAGTCCATGCAGTCATAGAAGAGCTGGATGTGATTTAGTGACTAAACAACAATCATAAAATATATACATATTGATTATAAAAAGTTGAAGTTAAAACTTATCAAAACTTCCAGACTTACAGACCATACATGGGCGCCACAGACCACACAAGGCTCCCATAAAGCAATCATTGCTGCTTCTTCATTACCAATGTGTGAAGCATTATACCTGTAAATAAAAACGAATTTCTTTTTCACAGTTACCTAATTTCATTTTTGATGTCCAGTGTTAGGAATATGCGTAACATCTACAGTGTTTTTTGTATTATATAAGAAAACACTGATGTAGGTACTGAGAGACAATTCATCTTGTAGACAGATGAGGTAAACTTATGGTATTGATAAATATAGTACAGTATTATAAATGCATTTTCTCTTCCTTATGATTGTAATAGTTTCTTTTCTATAGCTTACTTTACTGTAAGAATACAGGATATAATACATATAACACACAAAATATGTATTAATTTACAGCATATTTTTATATGCTGGCAGGGCATATAAAAATCAGAGCTTCCCAGCAGGCCTTACCAGGCTACTCCATTTAAATGGCAATTGTTGCTTCAGAATTTCCTAACCCCTGTCTTGCTTTGTCTCCCATCTCACAAACTATCTTTTTTGCTTGTTTATTGTCTGCCTCCCCACCTCCCACACTAGAATATAATGCACAAGTCACTTCTGATTCTTTGCGACCCCATGGACTATACAGTCCATGGAATTCTCCAGGCCAGAATACTGGAGTGGGTAGCCTTTCCCTTCTCTAGGGATCTTCCCAACCCAGGGAAGATTGCAGGCAGATGCTTTACCAACTGAGCCACAAGATAAGCCCAAGAATATAACGCATAAGGGTCTTTTTCTTTTCACTGCTGTTTCCTACTGTTTAGCACAGTGTCTGACACACTGGAGGTGCTCAATGAATCTTTGTTAAAAGACATAAAGCTGAATTGAGCATCAGACCCAGAGTAGGCCTGAGATAAGTTAAAACCCCTCCCTCAGCAGCTCTCAGCTTCCACACACTGTTCTGTGTGATGCTGATGTTAGCTCAGCCTGGCCCTGAAACCTAAGTTCAACAGTTTAGCTGGTGCCCAACGATATCTTATGCTGACGAAGAACTAGTTCTACTGGACTTACTGAGAGATGCTCTGTAAGCAAATTCGGGAGATTTAAGCATAGTTAAACTTAATTATATATGATTCTGACCTCATGCTCTTTGAAATGTAATCCTGGCATAAAACGAGATTCTACCACAAGGCCAGTTCTTCTACCTTTTTGCCCTTTACTCTCCCAGCACGGCACACACGACTTCTTGCTCCGCACATGCAGTGAAACCTGCTGTGCCTGACAACCTGTGACCCCCAGGGCTTGTTACTGGCACCCTTCCATACTGGGGGCAACCATATGCACGTGCCCAGGAACAATAACACTGATGTTGAGACTCCTTTCAAAGGTCTTTGCTACATTTCATCTTAATGATCATAAGATATATATTATTATCCCCACACATCAGATGAGGAAACTGAAGTGAAGAATGATTAAATGACTTACTCAAGATTACAAAGCAGTTCAGAGTGCCCACACCCTGTAGACACCTTACGCATACTGTCCAATTTAATCCTTCCAACCACCCAATGAGACAGGTTTTACTTCGCTCCATTTTACACCTGCAGAAGCTGAAGCCCAGAAAGGTTTAAGAACACACCGATGTTCACCTGGCTAATAAAAGAAAGTTCGACCAGGCCTCCATCTCGGTCTTCTGACCCCAGGGGCTGCATCTAGGGTTGTCTGCACTCAGCTGCAGTTGCCCAGCCGCCCCCCACCACACACACTTCCTGCCAAGCCCACTAGGCACACACTACGGGGCCGGACTATATGGGCTCCCCACATCAGAGATGCCCACAAACTGTGCCACACCCTGATGGTCCCTACGTAGCCAGTATGTTAGAAGACTATCCAGAGTGGACTCATGTGAGTTAAGCTAGAGGGAAGGCCCTGATGCAGAGCAATGGATTCTCTCAGATTCCCAAAGGACTGAAAGCACTGGAGCCTCTGCCGCTGAGAAAATCTCCTCTCCCCCATGAACTCTTGGGAAGGTCTAGAGGTGCTAGGCTGAGGCTACCCTTTTATCCCCACAATATCGTCAGGTTTATTCTTTTTCTTTTATTTTTTAATTGAAGGATAGATGCTTTACAGAATTTTGTTGTTTTCTGTCAAACCTCAACATGAATCAACCATGTGTTGTGTGTTAGTCGCTCAGTCGTGTCTGACTCTGCGATCCCACAGACTGTAGCCTGCAGGGTTCTCTGTCCATGGGATTCTCTAGGCAAGAACACTGGAGTGGATTGCCATTCCCTTTTCCAGAGGATCTTCCCGACCCAGGGGTCGAACCCTGGTCTCCTGCATTGCAGGCAGATTCTTTACCGTTTGAACTACAGGGAATCAGCCACCGGTATACATATGTCCCCTCCCTCTTGCACCTCCCTCCCATCTGCCCCCTCTAGGTTGATACAGAGCCCCTGTTTGAGTTCCCTGAGATACATTATTCTTCTTTATTTTTGGCTGCACTGGGTCTTCGTTATTGCACATGGGCCTTCTTTAGTTGCAGTGAGCGGGGGCTACGCTCTAGTTGTGGTACACAGGCTTTCTCGTGGCTTCTTCTATTGCAGAGCATGGGCTCTAGAGCACATGGGCTTCAGTAGTTGCAGTGCCTGGGCTTAGCTGCCCTGTGGCATATGGAATCTTCCTGGACCAGACACCAAACCTGTGTCCTGCGCATTGGCAGATGGGTTCTGAACTGCAGGGTCCCCAGGGAAGTCACTCCTCAGGCTTATTCTGCTCCTCGCTCACCTTTTCAAACATCTGAGTCACGGCAACAAGCTGCGATGACAGGACCTGCTCCCACTTATATCCCTTCCTACGTCACTGGGCCTCTCCTTGATGAAAACTCTTGTAATCACGACTCTTCTATCTGTCCTGCCCACTGTTTTCTACCACCCTCTGCCTCTGTCCAAGTGATCCCAGCTTCTCACAACTGAAGCCCTCACTTTAAGCCAACCAGTCCTCTCCTGGGAACTGATCCTAAGGAAACGCCCAAGTGCATGAAGACTGCGACAAGAAGTTTCGCTGCAACAAGGCTTCTAAGAGTGAAACACTAGATAATCTAAAATTTCAGCACAGAGAACTGTTATGTGAATAATGCACATCCATAAACAGAACACCATGCGGCCATTCAAAATGATAATGTAGAAGAACACTAAATGGTGTGAAAATATATTCATAATAATCCTAAGGGTAAAAACCTATATGTAAAAACAAGATAAAGTATGACTTTACTTTTGTTGTGATGGCATGAATATACAAAAAGTGTGTATATACAAATATGAAACTGTCTGTGTGTGTATAAATGTAAAACATATGCAGAATATAAAGCTAAACATCAGAATATTAACAGAGGTAACTTTAACTTTCTTGCAACTCTATTTTAAAAACTGTTTGCATTACACATATATTACTTTTGCAACAGGAAAAAGTATTTGTGTGTCCCACTTTCTATGTAGGAAGAAAGGCCAAGGATAACCAACACAAATGAACTAGGTGGGGAACTAGCCTTCCCAAGACTGGTTATAGTGTGTTAATATTTTGCACAATGGGGTGTTGGCAGGAGAAGAGACAAAAAATCTGAGGGAAGAGACCTGTGGCTAGATGGAAACTTGCTCTAGGCAGAGATTACAAATCACTAGAAAAAGGATGGATTGATCCAGAGGATCTGATATTTTCTGGTCTTGAGCTCCCTTCACTCTTTTAAAAACTTATTTTAAAAATAATGGTAGGAAAAAAAAAAAAATAATGGTAGGGAGGGGGATGTCTGGGAGGAGCACAGAGGATTTTTAGGGCAGTAAAGATACTCTGTACTCTGTATGATTTATAATGATGAATATATGTCACACATTTGTTGAAGTTCATAGAATGTACACCAACAGTGAACCTTTCTGTAAGTTGTACATTTAGGTGATAGTGATGTGTCAGTATAGGTTCATCAATTGTAACAAATTTACCACTTCAGTGGTGGATGTTAATGGTGGGGGATGCTATGCATGTGTGAGGCGGAAGGGGATGTGAAAAATCTGTCATGAACGTAAAACTGCTCTAAAAAATTAATTTAAAAAAATTAATGAGGACCCTAATGAGCTGTTCTTTATGGGACTAGAGATTATATCTATTTATGTTTACTAAATTGGAAATTAAAACTTAGAAAAATTTAAAATATTTAAATTAGCTAATGAATCTTTTAAATGTTAAAATAACCTATTTTAATAAAAATTAACTGTATATTTTTAAAACACAGGTAGTGAAAAGAATGGCACTGCTTTTCATTTCTGTAACGCTCCTACCCTCTAGTGTAATGAAAGAGCTGGATTCTCACATAGGTCTCCACAGTCAATCTGTTGCAGTATGCTGTTCTGGCTGAAGTATATCAAGAAAAGCCAGCCTAACAAAGACATACAGTTGGAAAAGGGAGGAGTGTTATAGCCTCTTCAACTAATTTGGGATATTTTACTTGGTTACTATAGCGAAACTCAACAAGTGGTGGTGTATTAAAGTTAGTTACAATGTAGAGTATGAAACTGTATCAATAAACTTTTCACACTGTTACACTGGAACTCACTGCTCTGTTTTACAAATTTCGATCTTTTATGACTGATTTTGTAACATCATGCATTGGTCTTTAGGAAAATATGCTGAGTTGCTATATTTCACTATACAGTATTTTTAAAATATATGTTAATTGTATCACCACTGATCTCATCAGGAAAGCCTTCAAATATTGAAAAGTTGGGGACTTCCCTGGTGGTCCAGTGGCTAAGATTCCATGCTCCAAATAGAGCCTGGGTTCAATCTCTGGTCAGGGAACTAGGTCCCACATGCCGCAACTAAAGATCCTACATGCCACAATGATGACTGAATATCCCATGTGCCCCAACTAACTAAGACCCAGAGCAGCCATATATATATATATATATATATATGTTACCAGGCTCACGGTTATGAATAAAAGCTTCCCAAATGTCTGTTTTGCTTAAAAGCGCAAATATTATCACTGACAACACACTATCAATCTTCCTCCTAGTGACAACTCACTTCATTCATTTCTGAGAAGATACATGGCCAATATCCTAATCTGAATAATAATCAGTGATTATTCAGTAAAAATGGTGTTCATGGAAAAAGAAGGCAGTTCCACCTCCACTCAAACTGGACAAGTGCATTACCTCCTTACCGTCCTTCTCCAGCATGCAACAGAAGTACTCTATGCAAATGCTCCATTTCACCACCCAGAATATTAGGCAGACCTGCTGTAGGGCTAAGCTTTAACACAATTCAAGGACATTCTTCAGTAAAATTGTTTCAACACTGAGTGTGTGTGAGGTGGTGAGGAGTACAATAAGGACCACTACACAATACAGTGACGCTGCACTGATTCCTGGAAGCGGCCCGCGGGTTTACTAACTGCTGCTTTTGTATCAACAGTGCACAGACAACACAGCACAAATGAAAAAGGCAAATAATGCTTTAGAATATTATGAAAACAGTTTATCTCATGGATTCCCTAAAAGGTTCTTAGGGATCCCCAAGGGACTGTATTTTGAGAACCACTGGACTACTCAATAAATGGAGCTGAAGCTGGAACAACTGGTTATCCATCTGAAAATTAAACCTACCTCACATCATAAACAAAAATAAATTCCAGTTTTTTTAACCTAAATATGAATATGAAATATGAAAATATTTCATAAAAAGTAGAATATGAAAAGTAGAACTTCCAGAAGAAATACAGTAAGATATCTTATTGACCTCAGAGTAAGATTTCTTAAGCAAGACACAAAAAACACAAACTGTAAGTAGATTTATAATTCTGATAACATTAAAATAATGATGATGATGACATTAATAATAAATTCTGAACATCAGTAGACACCATAGAGCAACTTCTCTGGCAGTCCAGGGGTTAAGAATCTGCCTTGCAACGCAGGGGATTTGGGTTTGATCCCCAGCTGGGGACCAATATCCCACATGCCTCAGAGCAACTAAGCCTGTGAGCCACAACTAGAGAGAACTAAGACCCAGTGCAGCCAAATAAACATTGTTTAAAATAGAAAAAGACACCATACCAACAAAAAGGCACACCTCACTTATAAGAAGTCCTGCACTCAGTAAAATGAAGACAACCCAGCAAGAAAATGGACAAAGATATGAGCAGGCAATTCATGGAAAGCAAATAGTCAACAAATTTGAAAAAATTTCAATTTCTTTTGTTAATCAGGGTAATGCAAACTGAAACCAGTAATTAACACCCATCATAAGGACAAGTATGTAAAAGTCTGACAACAGCAAGTGTGATAAGGACACAGCAACACCAACTTTGTTGGCAGGAGTTGAGAACCGGATCCGTCATTTTGAAGAACACACTGGCAAGATCTAGTCAAGGTGAATAGTCCCCAAACTCAGCAAATCATCTCCTAAGTATGCATCCTAGGGAAACTCCTGCATGTGTACACCAAGAGCCATGCACAACAATGAACACTATAGTGCTGTTTGTAAGAGTAGAAGACTGGAAACTGGGCTTCCCTGGTGGCTCTGTGGTAAAGAATCCACCTGCCAATGTAGGAGACACGGGTTAGGATCCCTGGTCTGGGAAGATCCCACATGACGAGGAGCAACGAAGTCCATGTGCCACAAATATTGAGCCTGTCCTCTAGAGCCCAGGAGTCGAAACTACTGAAGCCTGTGAACCCTAGAGCCTGTGCTCTGCAACAAGAGACGCCACCGCGGTAAGAAGCCCATGCATCGCAACTAGAGGGTAGCCCCTGCTTGTCACAGCTAGAGAAAAGCAAGCACAGCAACATGACCCAGCACAGCCAAACATAAGTAAATTTTTTAAATTTAAGAAAAAAACAGAAAAGTGGAAACAGCTTAAATAACAAGCAAGAGGTGGATGGATAAGTAAATTCTGTCTAACAAAACTTTCTGTGATCACGCAGGCATTCTTTATTGGAGTTGTCTAATGTGGCAGCCACAAGCCATGGTGTCTATTAAACACACGAAGTGTGGTGAAGTAACCAGGGAGTTAAATTTTTCATTTAATTTTGATTAACTGGAAAAAAAATAGCCACACATGGCTAATGGCTACCACATCACACAGCACAGCGATACAGCAGGGAAAATAAATGACTGGAGCTATACATGTGCCACAAATACATCTTAAAAGTATTATGATTGACCAAAAAAAAGCAAGCTTCAGAAGGCAGGGCTGGCACCAGAGGGAAGCTAGGTGTCTAGAGTGAAAATTTTAGGAGGCACTCGCCTTCAGTCATGCAAGTACAGTTTGGCACTTGTGTGACTTGGAGGGTATGTGTCTCCTTAAATGTTGTGCCCTTGCTCTTCCTCCCCTTAATTCCAGCCGTGATGGGGTAAGTCTGGTATGACACTGCATTGGGGGTCCCTAAGATAACCCCTAGCTTCTATGATTCATGAGGAGGATTCATAGAATTTAGCATCTAGCCTACTCAAGGTATGATTTTGTTTGAGTTTTTGTTTTTGGCTGCACCATGCAGCATGTGGGATCTTTGTTCCCTGACCAGGGACTGAAACCATGCCCTCTGCAACAGAACCACAGAGTCCTAATGACTGGACCGCCAGGGAATTTCCCAGGCGATGATTTCTTACTGTAAAAGGACACAAAGCAAAATCGGCCAAGAGCAAAGGTGCATGGGGCAAAGTCTGGAGAAAACCAGGTACAAGTCCTTTCCTGGTGAAGTCACAAGGGACTCCCCGAGTTCCTACAGCAGAGTTGTGACAACACGTGTGAAATGTCTACCAGGAAAGCCCAGTACCCAGGGTACCTGGGGCAGGAGGGGGCTGATCAAGTTTCAAACTTCAAGACTCCAGAAGGAAAGCAGGTGTTGGACACAAACCACATTGTTCATACAGTTTAGGCACCACAAGCCACTTGTATCATTTAGGGAGTGGTGGGAACACTCCTGAAATCCAAATTCCTATACACCAGGCAGGACCAACCTTGCAAATAGGCCTTTCTAAGGACAGCGGTCTCAGGTCTGATACAGTTAACTCTTTTGTGTACAGCTATCCCTTCTGTAGGGCTTCCCAGGTGGTGCTAGTAGTAAAGAACTCTGCCTGCCAATGCAGGAGACGCAGTTTTGATCTCTGGGCCAGAAGATCCCTTGGAGGAGGGCATGGCAACCCACTCTAATATTCTTGCCTGGGGAATCCTGTGGACAGAGGAGCCTGGTGGGCTACAGTCCACAGGATCGCAAAGAGTCAGACACGATTGAAGTGACTGAAGTGAATGGAGAGCGCCCACCACTCCCTAAATGATACAAGTGGCTCATTGTGCCTAAACTGTACAAACAATGTGGTTTGTGTCCACAACTGCTTTCCTTCTGGAGTCTGAAGTTTGAAACTTGATCAGCCCCCTCCTGCCCCAAGTACCCTGGGTACTGAGCATTCCTGGTAGACATTTCACACGTTGTCACAACTCTGCTGTAGGAACTCAGGGAGTCCCTTGTGACTTCACCAGGAAAGGCCTTGTGGAAGCTTGTGCCTGGTTTTCCCCAGACTTTGCAGCAGCAGCATTTCTATAAAGTTGCAGAACGTGACATACAATACTATATACAGTTTAAAGACACCTATTAAAGATGTACAAGCATGTACAGAAAAATAAACACTAAATCCAAGATTATAGTTACATGTGAAAAAAGGGGAGGAACAGGTTTGAGGCAGGGATATATAAGGCCTTTCAATTGCATCCCTAATGTTTTACTTCTTAAGCTGGGTAAGGAGTAAAAATGTACTTTGTTATAGCATTCCTTATTCTTTTTTGAGTGAGTATACCTGAAATATTAAGAAAAATGATGACTATGCACTGCTAATGTTTCTTGTTTATGAAGTACTTTTCACACTCCAGGTTATCATGTAAGCCCTTTATATGGATTTATTCTTTTTTAAAAACAATCTACTGGAAACTTCCCACATGTGAGGTCCTATGCCAAGCTCTGGAAATACATTGAGAGGTCTGTATGAGACAGGTGGGATCACTGTCCACAACCAGCTTTCAATCTACTGAGGGATGATACGAGTTCCCTGGTGGTCTAGTGGTTAGGATTTGGGGCTTTCACTGCTGTGGCCCAGGTTCAATCCCCAGTCAAGGAACTGAGATCCCACAATCCATGCAGCAGAGCCAAAAAAAAATTCAACATATCTACAGATTCTGGTAAGTGCTCCTAATAAGCAGGCTTTCGTGATTAATGAAAGTCTAGTTTAACTAGGGTGGTCCAAGAAGGCTTCTTCTGGAGAGACACCTGAGGTGAACCATAAATGATGAGAATGAGACAGCCAATTATCTAAAGGAAACACATTCCAGGCAGAGGGAACAGCAAGTGCAAAGCCATGCAGCAGGAATAAAGTTTGGTGTGTTGAAAGACAGGAAATAAAGCCAGCAGGGCTTGGGAGTGGTGACAAGAGGGAGGCTGGCAAGATGAGGTCAGTTGAGGCCACTGTGCAGGGCCTCCTAAGCCACAGTGAAGATCTTAAGTTTCATCCTAAGTATGATAAGCCTTTGAAGGTTTTAAGCAGAGTAATGACATGATCTGGTTTACAACTGAAGATTATTCAGCCAGCTGTAGGGAGAAGACATTATAGACAGAGACATAATGCTTGTGACTGATGAACTTTTCAGGGGCTATGAAAAGGTTGGGGCTGAGGATAAAGGAAAACAACTTCCACGATGCAGAAAGAAAACTACAAAGTTGTAATGAATAACTGTTTAATATCTAGAAAACAAAACAACTTCATCAAATTTCATATTTATAAGCAACTGAATTACATTTGGAAATAATTTGAAAATTTGATCTTCTCGTCACAAAAATTCCTAAGGATGCCCAATGACTGCCAAGAACCCAGAGCCAATCATAATGGGAATTTTCCTGCAGCCAAATTGTTTCAAGGGGGAAAAAAATCTTTTTAATCCTACTTAATTTGAGATGGAGATACAAAAAAAAAAAGAGAGAGAAAATATTCTGAGCATCATGAGGCTACAAAGGATGGATAAGAAATGCTAGTGGCTTGAAATGTACCGTTCAGGCTTACGTTCTACGAATCTGAATGCTGTTCAGGGGGCTCTTGGATTCTCCCAGAAGACATCTGAGGAGAGACCTGAATAACAAGGAGGCACCAGAAAAGAGGTGGGGGGTGTCATGGCAGATTTTATGAAACAAAAAGGTCAGTTTGGCTGAAGTTGGTATTGGCTATCCAATACCGGAAGCCACA
Organism: Cervus elaphus; assembly: GCF_910594005.1. NCBI lineage: Eukaryota > Metazoa > Chordata > Mammalia > Artiodactyla > Cervidae > Cervus > Cervus elaphus. The sequence continues at coordinate 14,140,924 of NC_057823.1, forward strand.
GGGGATCACAAGCACCTGAATGTGGCTAGTGCCACTGTGAAACAGAACATTCCACGTCGCTTAACTTTCATCAATTAACATCTCAATTTATCACCGACATGAGACTGGGTTCAAGTGAAATTTTAACGTATGCTGGGAAACATTGGGCATGTGAATCTCCCTTTCAACTCTTAAGTTTTATGAAACCTCAACTATTTCCGGTGAAAACGTAGCGTCCAGATCACAGATGTGGTGTAACGTGTAAAACACACAGGTCTTCAAACCGTTAGTACTAAGTAACAAAATAAAAGATACCTCAGGTTCGTGTTTATTTTAATACCGATCACATGTTGAAATGATATTGTGGCTATACTACATTAAGTTTAACATATTAAAATATATATTTATTTTTTAACGTGGTTACTAAAGGAAAGTATAAGATTAGGTTTGTTGCCGTCGGTGGAAGCGGAGCGAGGGAGTGCGGAGGCCCCTCGAGTCTTCCAGACAGGTGGCGACGGTGGTCCCGCCTACGCCTGGGAGTGGAGAGAAGTTTCTAGATGTATTATGTAGTCATAAGTCAGGCCAGTAAATTTTCATGACCCCGTTCAATGAGCAAGGAAACGAGGCCTCGGGTGGTGCGTGGCAGAGGCCGGATTCGAAATCCCATTCAGGGCCGTGCACCCGAAACCTCCCCAGAGGTTCTCGAGTAAGACCCTGATTCGAACCAGGCCCGACCGGGTCCCGGGCCCCAGAGCGCCGCGTTACCGCGGCACCGTCTCCCCTCAAGGGTGAGTTAAACGTTCACAACGTTCACAACGGACTCCCAGGCTGCTGGGCCTGCGGGGCCAGGAGCCCCTTAGAGAAACTTCCGGCAACGCTCACCTGCTGACAGACGCCGAGGCCGCAAACGATGCCCCTTTCTCTTCACACTCTTCTCAACAGCTTAAGCGGTCGACTTCCGCTCCACTTCCACGAATCCCCGGCCGAGTCTTCTCTTCTCCCGCCCCCGCAGCCAATTCAGCCAATAATCTCTCAGAAAACCTGCCTTATCTCCGCCCCATTTCTGCCTGCCAATCACTGCAAGTCCAGCGCCTCCCTTCCTTCCCGCTTAAGCGAGCGCTGTGCGCCACCACTCGGCGGTTGACTGCGCTGCCCGCAGCTGGAAGGGTCTCCCGGAAAGGCGGGGCTAATCGCGGACCACGCTGGTGCGGGGACCCTCGGGATTGGCCAAGAAGAGCCAGGCGCTCTGACCCCGCCCATCCCGCCTTGACATCCGAGTCGGAGACTCTGGGGATTGGTTCCCCGCGGACACCAAAGAAGCCTAGAGACGGTCCCGCCTCCCTCGCTTATCCCTGAGATGGAGCTCCACGGATTGGTCCCGGGAGTCTCGGCGCGCGCCGACCGGCGCTCCAGGATTGGCTGAGGAAGCGCTCGCGCATTCCTGGAGCGTTGACGGTGATTGGCCGTAGGGTGAGAGCCGGCTATTTGAAGGAGGCGCGCGGACTAGATACGCACTTCAGATCGCGGTCAGAGGAGGCGGGAGCGGATTTGGGCTAAGCTTCTCCGCTGACCCAACAGGACCCAGCCGCGGGCTCGGCCCCAGCTCTGGCCTCAGCCGCGACCCGACGAGGCGATGGCTAAAGTGTCAGTATTGAACGTGGCGGTGCTGGAGAATCCGAGCCCTTTCCACAGCCCTTTCCGGTTCGAGATCAGCTTTGAGTGCAATGAGGCCCTGGCAGACGGTGAGATTGGGCCCTTGTGGAGACCCCACTCCCCTGAGCTAACCCCGACCTCCCTTTGCAGACAACCCTGAGGCCAACCCTGCCAAACACACCCCCCTTCTCCCCCTCCCCCAACCGCGATCTCCCTTGAACCAAAGCCCGCCCACCAGCCCCAACCCCCGCTTGGAGACTACCCCCATCCCACCCCACCCCCATGGTTACTCCTCTTTTCCCCTAATGGAGACCATTTCATCCCCCTCTTTCGCCTGGGACGTTCCTCCTGAGCACCTGTTTTCTATGTAGAGACCTCAGCCTCCCCATCTTCTATTTCTGTATGGGCAGACTACCATTCCAGCCACCCAGCCTCCCCCACCAATCCCCTCTCCCCTGTGGTGAGACACTCCCACCTCACTCTTTTCCTGTGGAGATCTTAAGCTCTAGCCCCCTCCCATGTCCCATATGAAAACCGCAGCCTCCTCCCCCATTTTACCTGTGAATATCCTCCCTCTCTGGCAAGACCTCACGCATCCTTATCGCCCCATTTGTCTTCCCATAATATCTCCTACCTGCTGATACTTAACCCCAACCCCCCACACACACACCTTGTTTTCTACCTCAAAACACATACCCTAGAACCTGGCTTCCCTCCTTAGTCTGGCCCCAACCCTCTACTCCCTCAAGAGAGGCATGACCTGGCTTCCTGCTCCAGTGTTCGAGGATAATCTGGTCTCCCCAGCTCCTCTTCCGTCCTCCTCCCTGACTGTGGGCTTCAATGAACACACTCAGATCTGAGGAGTGGCATGGCCAGGCAGACGTTAGCTGGTTCCTACTGTTGGCCTGCTGGATTCCTGCTGACCCACTGCAGCGAAGCTTGCAACACTTTTGATGGCCTGACCTCGACTTGCACGGTGTGGGGTTGGGTGTGCCAGGCCGAGCCATGGTGATGTTTGGCTTCAATCTGGGAGGTCACAGCCTTTTGTGCATCTTTTCCAAGGCGCTTTCACAGATGTGCTTATTCATCCCTGTGACAAAAGGCGGACATGGCTCTCATCTCACAGATGAGAAGGCGGGAGCCACAGAGAGTAAAAGACCTTTCAAGTAAAGGTCTATAAAAACCGGAAGATCTAAGGTCGTTCAGCGAGTCTTGGCACCACTTTCAGGAGGAAGTACTTCCATTAGATCTCTTCTCCACTTGGTGGTTAAAAGAGAAGAGACGGCCTTTAAGGAGGTAGTGATCTGGAAGGCCAGGCTGTTCTAACTAGCACCTCTTGGTGGTCGGTGGGTGGTTTGCCTGCAAATGGGCTTCTCCAACTAGCATGGGGTTGAAGAGTTTCGATGTTGGTGTGCTTGGGTGGGGCCATTGGATCAGTCCCTGCTTTCTCTCCTTTTTAAATCAAGGAGTCATTTTACTTATGACTAACTATAGAATATGCCCAGTTAAATCCTTTCTGGAACAAGGCGGGGTGTAAATAAATAAATAAAGTGTAGAATGACCCTGTGGAATAAGATTTAATTTTAAAGCCAGGAGATGTAAGGAGCTAATAGTTGAAGGGATTCATAGTTCCCAGATGGCAGGAGATCAGGTTTCAATCAGTCTGTTTGTGCTCCTGGCATTTAAAAATGGTTGCATGGTCATTATCTAGTACTTTCATTCCTGCAAAGCTCCTGCCCTGTTACTTTACTAATCTGTTTATAGAATCAGGAGAGTCTAAAGTCAACCTGCTGGTCATTGTTTTTTATTTGTGTTGTATTTTTTTTTTTTTAATATGTGTTGTATTTTATTTAAGATTTATTTATTATTGGCTGAGCTGGATCTTCGGTGCTTTGCTCAGGCTTTCTCTAGTTGGGGTGAGCAGTGACTGCTCTTCGTTGTGGTGCATTGGACTTCTTGCTGCGGTGGCTTCTCTCATTGAGGGGCACAGGCTCTAGGTGAGCAGGCTTCAGTAGTTGTAGCGCTCAGGAGTAGTTGCTCCACAGCATGTAAGATCTTCCCGTACCAGGGATCAAACCCATGTCCCCTGTTTTGGCAGGTGGATTCTTAACCACTGGACCACCAGGGAAATCCCTAAAGACAGTTCTTTCTGTCCCCAAGGTCATTATTTTTTAATGAAAACAAAATGACTTTTCCAAGGTCACACAGCTGGTGTGTAGAATTATTAACACTAGGTCTTGTCTCTGAGTTCTGAGTCCATGGTTCTTTATCTTTGCTATATACTGGAAAAGAATGCACCCACTATTTTAGAAGTGGGACATAAACAGGACAGAAGAGGGCAATGGGGTCCTATTATTAATTACACCTGGACAGTAAAGCTTTTGCTCAGAGGAATTCCAGTTGGAAAGCCAACTATGGACTGGAAGTCTAGACTCTCTGGTTGTACCTTTAGGGCTGTGCTTCACTCTGACCTGTCAGCTTGCTTTCTGCCTCTTCCCACAGAGCAAAGAGGATTTCTCTCTTGCCTCCCAAACAGATGGAGTAGGCCTGGCTTAGAAGTCTCTTAGATTCTGGAGAAAGTCTCAGTCAGCCTTATTACCTGGCAACTGAAGGTCTGAACACCCAGCCCCCAGTCTGAGCCATTGCTCAAGGGCTCTGAACCCCTTTGACTCTCTCTGTCTCTCCTCCTCAGCAGCATCTGGAAATAGACGCATCCAAGGCCTGGGTCTATATTCAATACATTGGGTGTGTTTTCCCCCAGTTTAGTTGAGAGATTCATGAGATACTGCCTGAACAAGTCTTAGAGCCAGATTATCTGACCCACACGTAACACGCTGTAGTCAGGCCAAGGTTCATCTATATTATGAACAAAAGGAAAGTGATAAACAGAAAAAGGCCTACTAGATAAGTTGTTGGGGTTGGGGTTGTTTTGTTGTTTTTTGATTGTTTGGGGGGTTTGTGTGTGTGTGTGTTTGGCTATGATGGGTCTTCATTGCTGCACTTGGGCTTTCTCTAGTTGTGGTGAGCAGGGGCTACTCTTCGTTGTGGTACTTGGGTGTCTTATTGCAGGAGGCTTCTCTTGTTGTGGAGCATGGGCTCTAAGATGAGCAAACTTCAGTCGCTGTGGCACATGGGCTCAGTAGTTGTGGCACAGGGAGCTAGTTATTCTGAGACATGTTGGGATCATCCTGGACCAGGGATGGAACCCGTGTCTCCTGCACTGCAGGTGGATTCTTATCTACTGTGCCACCAGGGTAGTCCTGTTTGTGTTTTTTGAGGGGGCAGGAAACAGATTCTCCAGCTGGTTCAACTACCATAATTTTTTTTACGTTTTTCATCATATCATTGGTCTGGATTTTGTTTTCATACATAGTGGAGGAGCATTTTGTGCAGTGGTTAGATGATAAAGTTAAGGCATAAAGACAAAACAGTGGAATCCATTTGCCCTTGGAATTACTTGGAAGGCTAGGCATTCGTTATACGTGTGCAACCTTATCTCATATTCAGGAGGAGTGAATTTGTGCTGTTTGTGATTGACGTCCCCACCTCTCATTCAAAAAAGTGAAGTCACTTCAGGATGCCTCTGCTTAAGAGGCAATTCCAATTTGTAGGTCCTTGTTTCAATCATCTTCTGTCTTCCATAGGTGATTTTATCAACTCCTTAACTCTTATTATTTTTTAATATTTATTTATTTATTTGACTGCACCGGGTCTTAGTCACAGCATGCAGAATCTCTTTAGTTGTGACATGCGAACTCTTATTAGCAGCATGTGGGATCTAGTTCCCTGACCAGGGATTGAACGTGGGCCTGCTGCATTGGGAGCTCGGAGTGTTAGCCACTGGACCACTAGGGAGGTCCCTCAGCTCCTTAATTCCTGAGTGAGTATTGTCGTCCTTGGTTAATTCTCTGGTTTCTTTCTGACCTGAGTACTGAGAACCATTTCAACCCATTCGCCTGACCACCTGCGTTTCTCTCTTCCAGTCTGCACCCACACAGTCTTGTTTAGGTTTTGCCAACAGGTGTTTTGGGGTTTTTGCCATTCCATGCCAAATTTGGGATCTCATTTCGCTGACAACCGGGCCACAGCAGCGGAAGACGGGAATCCTAACCACTAGGCAACCAGGGAACTCCATTGCCAACAATGTTGAAAGCTGAGTGCCTTCAACATTGAGTGCCAACATTCACATACACCAGGGCCTACTCTATGAAAGTCTCCCTTTTGTATCCACCCTCAGCACATTAGTTAGGCTTCCCAGGTGGCTCAGTGGTAAAGAATCTGCCTGCCAATGCAGGAGACTCAGGTTTGATCCTTGGTTGGGAAGATCTCCCAGAGGAGGAAATGGCAGCCCACTGCAATTTTCTTGCCTGGAGAATCCCATGGACAGAGGAGCCTCGAGGGCTACAGCCCATGGGGTCACAACAGTCGGACACAGCTTAGCCACTGAGCACATATGCAACACATTAGTTAAGTACACACGTATGTGACTCCACTGATGATGGGGAAGGTGGCCAGAAGGAAAGATACCAAATGATAGAACTGTGTCAGAAAAGTGAGAACAGGGCTAGCTTGTTTTCTGTTCATCCAAAAACATATTATTTCCGGTTGTGTCACTACTTGTAGCAAAAATAAATCAGTAAGCTTAACTAACTCCTTCCTGCAAATAAGAAACTGGAGTTTGACTGAAGCCCAGTTCAGTCAAATGGCACCCACATCCTGTAGGCCTGCCAGGGTCCCTGAGTAGGAGGCCGGGTGTCAGCTGTGAAAGGACAGGAAACCAGTGTATCGGGGAAGGGCGTGGAGCTCAGGTGACCGACCTCCATAGTCGTGGCCCGGCATTGCTGTGCCTCCAAAGTTGGGTGCTCTGGGGCTTCCAGAGCTGAGATGCTGAGCTTCCAATACCGGGTGCTCAGAGTTCAATCCTTGGTTGGGGAACTAAGATCCCACATGCTGTGTGGCAAAGCCAAAAATAAAATAAAAGTTAAAAAAGAGACTGCCACGAGTTTAAATTAGATTTAGGACACGATCAGATTACTAAGGAACAGGGGTCTAAGGATTATGAGATGCCATTCCCCCTCCTCCTCACAAACACGTCAGGGAAAATGGAAATAATAGTCGGAGGGGAGACTTCTCAGGCCCTTGTAGATATGTGCGCAATCACTCAGTCATGTCCAGCTCTTTGCGGCCTCATGGACTGGGCCCCTCCAGGCTTTTCTGCCCATGGAATTTTCAGGCAAGAATCCTGGAGTGGGGTGTCATTTCCTTCTCCAGGGGATCTTCCCGACCCAGGGATCAGATCCCGGTCTCTTTCGTCTCCTGCATTGACAGACAGATTCTTTACCAGTAGCACCACTTATAGACATGGGGGTGACCTTATCCGTTCTCAGCCCTACCCTCATTCAGCTGCCCTCTCCCTCAGAGTAAACAGTCAATTCAAATGACAGGTGTTTCTAATTTACCTATGTGCGTTTTAAAAGCAGAAACAATAACGTTTCAGCTAGGAACTGTCTCAGGAAGACATGTGTTCCTTTGGGAAAATGCTCTCCAATTCATTTCCTAGGATGAGCCCTCTTAAAGGCATGTGATGTCCACACTGCCTGAAGGGCCAAGTCATTTTAGAAGGACTTCCCTAGTGGTCCAGTAGCCAAGACTCTGAGCTACCAATGCAGGGGGCCCAAGTTCGATCCCTGGTCAGGGAACTAGATCCCACATGCCACAACAAAGAGTTTGCAGGCCACAACTAAGACCCGGTGCAGGCAAATAAATAAATATTCTCTTTAAAAGGCATCAAAGTTGGGTGCTCTGGTGGGACATTAGACCAAGGAACAGGGCAGTTTCTAAGACAGTGTGCTTCCTGTGAAAATCACAGCTTGTGAAATTTCTGCCCCGGCTGCTGGAGCCCGTAGGTTGTGTAATTTCAAAGAACCTAAAATAAGTTTCAGGTCCCCGGCCAGATTTCCCTGTACTAGCGTGACCTTGCCCCTGATACACTTGGCCCTCTTGCCAGAGCCCTCAGTCACTGGGAATTTCCTGTGTTTGACGGGTGGGGTCTCATGGAGCGCTTTTTCTTTTATCTGGCCAGAAGAGAGCCAGGAATGGGGGTCCCGCAACTGGAAGGGGATCCAGAGAGTTGGGGTTCAGGATGGCCTTAGGGTGCCACGTTTGTGGACTGAGTCACTGTCACCCGAAGGTCCGAGAGCAGGTGTGACTTGGTGTTGGATCTGGAGGACCCGGGGACTGGCCGGCTCCCCCAGCAACCTCATCTCCCCTTCCTGCTGGCTGGCTCTCTGACCAGATTGCAACCCGCCGCCCTGCCCCAGTTGTCGAGGGATCTACTCAGTTCGGTGGCACCAGGCCCTGTGTGTGAAAGAGGATGCTGCCTCCTGTCCCAGCTCCCTGCTCTTCCCTCCTCAGTATGTCTCCGAGCCTCCGTCACGTGCCCCTTAATTCAGCCTCTGCCATATGGTTCACCCTCAGGCTCTGAGAGGCCTGCGTTGCCCTGGAGGTGCAGAGTCAAGGTCACCTGGCCAAGCTAGGCCCACAGAAGAAATTTCCCCACTGGAAATAGAGCTTCGTGCCTGCCCTGGTGACCAGCAATGCAGTGCCTGGCACTGGGTGCCCAGTGGATGTCAGGTGTTGTTTATTAAAATTTTTTTAAAAAAATTTTTTTTAATAGATTTTATTATTCACAGCAACCCTCCCAGGTTTTCCCCATTTTACAGATGCAGAAACTGAGGTATGGAGAGGTTAAGGAATTTCTCAAGGTCACAAGACAGAATGGGGATTCAAACCTTGGCAGGTTACCTCCAGTGGATGTCAGGTGTCCTTTGAGAATTAAGATCTACCAATGTATTAAGGACCGATGCAAAACTACCACAAGAAGGCCCTTCCCCAGCTTTCTTGCTGTTAAATGATTTCCATTCCTAACACCCTGTATCCTTGCAGACCTGGAGTGGAAGATCATTTATGTTGGCTCAGCCGAAAGCGAGGAGTTTGATCAAATCCTAGACTCAGTACTGGTTGGCCCCGTCCCGGCAGGGAGACACATGTTCGTCTTTCAGGTAAGAAAGACTTGGCCTTGGGCCCTGACACCCAGAAACTCCTCTCTGATACACAAGCACACAGATGGTTCATTGGTCCAAATTCAGGTTCAGATCCTGGCTCAGCTCTCAAGCACTGTCTGACCTCTCAAAGGTAGTTCAGACATCTCCCATCTCTATTACGTCATAGCTGTTACAATGAGCCACCAATTTACAGCTGATTCTTGTTACTCACGGGAGTTCTGTTCTGTAAAGTTACTGTGGACACAGAATTAATGAATCCCAAACCACTGCCCCTGGAGCAGCTGTCCCCAGCCTTTTTGGCACCAGGCACTGATTTCTGGGAAGACGACTTTTCCATGGACCCAGAGAGGTGGGGGGATGGTTTCAGGATGATTCAAGCACATTACATTTATTGTGCCCTTTATTTCTATTATCAGCTCCACCTCAGATATCATCAGGCATTAGATCTGGGAGGTTGGGAATCCCTGCCCTAGAGGAAATACAGTGTTAAGTTTCTGCAAGTCAACATTTTTGTCAACTAGTCAATACATAATCTTGTTTTATGTGTTTTTCTATTTAAAGACACCTTATTTTGGATTTATTCACAGTGAACGCATGGCCCACAGGACTCTAACTCATGCCTGAGCAAAGCTTACCTAACACATGTGTTTTCTCTGTAAGGTACATCCCTTCTTGCTGTTAGGAACACGGCAGCCCTCACTCAGCACCATGTTTAGGGCCTTTTTAAACAGCAAAATTACCCACAAAAATGCAGAAACTGTGGCCTAGAAATGGCAAAAAAAATACGTTTAGTCTGAGATTACCTCGCTCTGCCTCAACTAGGAACAGGCACACTCAGATCCCACCTGTGCGCTGTCTGTCCGTGTCCTTCAATGACTGTGAAAGCCCCCAAATGTTGATTTGGGGGTTACAAATAAATTTGAGCGAACAGTCGAATTTTCAAATATGGAATGTGTGAATAATGAGGATCCAGTGTAGCTTGTAAGTGGCTCTAATCCAGCATCACGGGCTTCCCCGGTGGCTCAGGGGTAAAGAACCCACCTGCAGTGCAGGAGACGCAGGTTCGATCCCTGGGTGGGAAAGATCCCCTGGAGCAGGAAACAGCAGCCCACTCAGTAATCTTGCCTGGGAAATCCCATGGACAGAGCAGCCTGGCAGACCACAGTCCGTAGAGTCACAGAAGAATTGGATACAACTTAGAAACTAAACAACAATCCAGCATCACAGGGGTTGTCAGAAATGGAGATTCCTATGATTCCTAGGCACAGTAAAGTTTAAGAGCCAGGGCTCAAATCCATTTACCTAATCCTGGCCATTCCTGCCCCAATCTCAGCAACCTCGTCCCATCACCTAACTCGTTGCCCACCTCTACTCCACCCACTGGCCAGCCCCATCTACTCTACCCCACAGCAGGGCCAGCTTCTTGGGCATGTGACCATGCAGTCACACGGGCCCCACACTTGCTGTAATGTTCTGCCATCACTGGCTGAAACAACTAATTCTTAGGCTGAGGCCCTACGGTTTGATGTTGTGTTAGTCTCCTTTTGCACCAGTTGTATAGCCGGTCCTGTCCTTAGCAACACCCCCGGAAATCTGTCCACTTCTGTCCTTCTCTAAGGCCTGGTCTAAGCCACTGTCCTCTCTCCAGGATGACTTCTATAGCCCCCTGCCTGGTCTCCCGACTCCCACTTAGCTCTTTTCCTATTGCAGCTGCACTTCCCTCCAGAGTCAGATTTTCAGATGGAATGAGCAATGCCACACCTATCTCCTGCTAAACATCCTCAGCCTTTCCGAAGCCTTTAATTCACTGATACTTACCTGCTTACCCCTTCAGCCTCATTTTATACCACTCTCCACCTTGATTCTCAGGTGTCTCAGTGGTAAAGAATCCCTCTACCAATGCAGGAGACGCAAGTTCGATCCCTGGGTTGGGAAGATCCCCTGGAGAAGGAAACAGCATCCCACTCCAGCATTCTTGCCTGGGAAATCCCATGGACAGAGGAGCCAGGCGGGCTAACAGTCCAGGGGGTGGCAAAAGAGTCAGACACAACTAAGCAACTACACAACAACAGCCCCCTCGCTTATTACATTCCTCCTGGACGCTGTATACCTCTCCTTGATGGCATCTGCCCCATTCAGCACTTTACAGGCATTGGTATGATGGTTCTGTCTTCCCCCCTCAACTGAAAACTCCTCAGAGCAGAGACCACCCTTTTGGCCGTGTAAATACACATTGCTTGAGAATCATATTACCAGATAAGATGAGACCGTCAGTACTCAAGCCCAGTATGTGTTTCCCCAGGCGGATGCCCCCAACCCATCCCTCATCCCGGAGACCGATGCCGTGGGAGTGACCGTGGTCCTCATCACCTGCACCTACCATGGACAGGAGTTCATCCGAGTCGGCTACTATGTCAACAATGAGTACCTCAGCCCCGAGCTGCGCGAGAACCCGCCCCTGAAACCAGACTTCTCTCAGGTAGGGCTCTTCTTCACACTTCCTGCTTCAGACAGGTGGTCCTTTGCACTTGGGGGTAGTTGAGTCCTTGGAATTGGGAGCCAAGGTCACTTATTAAGTGGTGCTCAGCTCTCACAGCACCAGGCTAGAACAAGAGAGAGAAAGATCTTTGTTTCTCAGAACTTTGCCTCACAGAATCAAGATTAGATAGGCCCCAGGACTTCCCTGACGGTCCAGTGGTTAAGACTCTGCACTTCCAATGCAGGGGCCGTGGGTTCGATCCCTAGTTGGGGAACTAAGATCCTGCATGCCACGGCAGTATGGCCAAAATAAAAACAATAATATATTCTTTCTCAAGCCTTTATCAAATGTAGTAGAAAAGCTTGTGTGTGTGTATATATATATAGTATATGTAATGTATATATTTTTAGAAAACTTATGAATTTTTGCCTAACTAAAAAATTTATGACATTTTAATTCCACTTGTTTGACTTAGTATGAATAGAATACTAGATTTCCAATTTTAAAAAAAGGGATATGCTACAAGCAACAAAGGTTTACTGTATATGGCACAGGGAACTATAGTCAATACCTTATAATAACCTATAATGGAAAATAGTCTGAAATATATGTGTATAACTGAATCCCCTTGCTGTGCACCTGAAACATTGTAAGTCAACTATACGTCAATAAAATATATATTAAGAAAAAAATAATAATGATAAAATTAAGATTAGATAGGCCCCAGCTCTAAGTCATGGTGTACAGGCATTCCCCGGAGTTGTACACATATTGTTGATGCTAATGGAATAAGTAAGCAAAGTCGGCTCTTCCTGGGCTCTGGGAGGGGGTCTGAAAGCGCACTGTTTTGTGGGAGGAATACGAAGGCATGCTAACAAGCGTTGGTGTTCCTTTTCCCGCCCCAGCTCCAGCGGAACATCTTGGCCTCAAACCCCCGGGTGACCCGCTTCCACATCAACTGGGACAACAACATGGACAGGCTGGAGGCCATAGAGAACCAGGACTCCGCCCTGGGCTGCAGTCTCCCCCTCAGCTGCACCCCCATCAAGGGCTTGGGTCTCCCCGGCTGCATCCCGGGCCTCCTCCCTGAGAACTCCATGGACTGCATCTAACTGTGGGACTCCAAGGCCCTACTTGGGCCCAGCTGGGACCACGGCCAGTCTCTCCTGGCACATCTGGAAGGGGCAGCCAGGCCTCCCGGAGAGCATCGGGAAGGGCATATGGAGGACTTTGGGGCCATCAGCTATATCCAGGCCAGTCACACTTGGCCCTCAGGAAGGAACGGGCTTCTGGTCTCTCCTAGCCCTGGCCCAGAGGGTCATCTCCCCTCTACTGCCCAGGCCTGAAAGAACCTGGTACTTCAGTTCTTAATTCTTTCGGAGCGTCCTTTCTCTCTTCTGCACACACTATAAGCTCCACCTGCGGGTCATTGTGCCACCGTCGTCCCAGGAGTGCCACTGACCCAAAACTTTTCCCACAGACCTCCCTGGCCTGCCTTGAGGCTTTCTGGTCAATGCCTGGCAAGGCTCCGACCCTGTTGGGCCAAAGGCTCTGCCATTCATTTCCCTTCCCAACCATCTGCACAGATCCACCCAGCTGCCTGGAGTCCCCAAACTCGGACACAATTTCTGTCCTTTTGCCAGAATGATTTTTTTAAGTCTTTTCAATTCAGTAGCCCTCTGGAAAACTCTGTTCCCAAAAAGGTGATCAGCAGGATGCTAAGATGGTTGACTCTTCTTTGGGTCACAGCCACCTTCCTCTTGCCTCCCAACTGGATCTGGCTTTCCCTGGAGGCTGCCCCTTGGAGACAATGGCGTGTTGGAGGGGCCTGCTTTTCTCAGTCTGTCTCAGTATTGGTGTCAGGACCCCTCTGCTTCTGGCTGCCTTGATCTGCACTCTGCCAAGACCCCGTGTTCTCAGGCCACAGTGCAGACCAGGGAAGCAGTAGGGACCCTGAAAACCTTCCTTCCCCTGCCATGCTCCTCACCCTCACCCCTATTCCCTCGCTGCTACGTGGATGCTGTTGTGATTGCAGTTTGTGTATTAAAGGTTTTTATAGTAAATGTTTGGTTGGTCTGAAAATAAAAAGCACTTCATCTAGACTCTTTCTGCTTTTGTCTCCAGTAGGTGGAGGCAGTTTTGTCTGTCTCTCTTCATAATGGGAGCGTTGTGGGGGAGGGGGGGGTGCAGCCTCTTGCCTCAACCAGTAGGTTGACTGCCCCTTTCTCCCTTACTCAGCTTCTTTTTATAGTCTTGTCATAGTTGTACTCCAGACTGAGGTCCAGGAAGGGGCTTTCAAAATTTAAGCAACCCAGCTGTTCTGCAGATAGAGCATAACCAGTGATTTTTCAGACTTGTCATGACCTTGACCCACCAGAAGAAATTAACATTGCTCTCTGAGGGCCCACATATCAATACTTGTATTAAATTTTACTTAAACTTACTTTGTAACTCCACATCCCCAGGTGAAGTGGTGAGCCATTTCCCCATAATTCACAGGAAAACCCAGACTTCTCTCCCTGAAACTATGGTGGACTTAGGAGCATGGATCTAGACGGCTGCTGGGTGGGGTGTTCAGATCATACCAGTCCAGACTCAGAGCAGCCAGTTGGCTTGTAGACCTGAGACCAGTCAATCTCCCCAAGCTGAGGGGGGGCTAGCTCATCCAGTCCCCTGCCCCTGGCATCACCTCCTACTTGGGCTTTCCTCTACCTCGGTTTCAACTGGGCAGCAGTTTTGCCCCCAACCAGGGCACACTTAACAATGTCTAGAGATGGTTTTGGTGGCAGGTGGCACTAGTGGTAAAAGAACCCGCCTGCCAATGCAGGAGACTTAAGAGATGAGGGTTCAATCTCTCCCTCAGGAAGATCCCCTAGAGAAGGAAATGGCAACCCACTCCAATATCCTTGCCTGGAAGATCCCATGGACAGAGGAGCCTGAAGGGTTCCAGTCGACAGGGTTGCACAGAGTTGGACACAACTGAAGCGACTTAGCATGGGAGAGATGGTTTTAGTTGTCACAGGTAGCAGAGGAATGGGAGGCTCTACCGGCATGGGGTGGGGATACTGCTGAACGCTCTGCAACGTACAAGGCAGCACCCCACCCCCAGCCCAGCATAGACTGAGCCAGCCCCGAATGTCACAAACGTGCCGGTGGGAAACTGACCGTCCCCACGGCTGTCTGTATTTAAAGGGGACCCTGAAGGAAGAGGGGCTTTCCAGCTGGTAAACGATCTGCCTGCCTTTGGAGGACACACAAAAGACGCAGGTTCAATCCCTGGGTTGGGAAGATCCCCTGGCAGAGGAAATGGCAACCGACTCCAGTATTCTTACCTGGATAATCCCATGAACAGAGGAGCCTGGTGGGCTACAGTCCATGGGGTCACAAAGTCGGACACGACTAATCATGCACGCACGCACGCTGAAGGAAGGGGCATCTTGCTACTTCTCTGTTCCAGGAGATGAGGTTCCTTTTGCACTGCCCAGAGGGAATCCTCAACCTGGCTGTGCCCCATATTCCTCATCTGTAAAATGGGAGTGATGATAATAGTACCTACGTGAAAGGAGTGTGGTGCGAAGTAATGTATTTAACAAGTGCCAGCTCTTACTGGCAAGAGGCCAGGGTGGGCACCCAGCAAAGAGGTATCTACTGAGTGCCCCCCTCCCAGAGCCCAGCATCCTCCTGAAGTTCCTCCAGCAGGGTCCCATCCTGGACCCGACCCCGCTGCCGCTATCCTGCGCCAGGCTTTATGAATGACGACGGCCGGCGGCCCGGCGACCTATGACCCGCGGCGCCTGCCGCGCCCCTCCCCCGCTTGGCAGGTGGACAGCGGCTGCGCCGGGGTTGGGGTTGGGGGGGGCCGAGGCGCCAACCTTGGCTGGCCCGCAGCCGCTGCCGCACTGAACGGGGGCGGGGGACTGCGGCGCGCACGGGGCCGGGCGAACGCCTGCCTGGACCGCCTCCTGGGCCTCCGAGCGCTGCGCGGCCGCCGGCCAGCAGCCGCCGGCGCGCCGGGGCAGCAGACTGCGCCTCCGCCCCGCCCTCTCACCCAGGGATTGACACTGAACGTTCTGCCGGGGCTTGCCGGACAGCGCTCCTCCACCAATCGGCAGCCTCGCTAGGCGGGCCCCGGGCCCTGTCGGAAGACTCCGCCAATCAGACGGGTCGGCCCGCCCGGTTGGGGTCTCGCAAGCGCTCTAGTGGCCAAGCGTCCTAGGAGCGCGTCATGAGGCCGAGAGCCTATGGCAGCGCGGGAGGGTCGCGAAGGACCAATGAATGGCGGCGCAGCGCCGTCAGTCAGGGCGGCCTAGGCCAATGAGCTGCGGGCTGCGGGGGCGTCACGGACAGCAGCAGCGGACTTGGGCTGAGGTTCCCGGGCGGGCGGGCGCGGAGAGACGCGGGAAGCAGGGGCTGGGCGGGGGTCGCGGCGCCTCAGCCAGCGCAGCCAACCCGAGGGGCCGCCGCCGCCGCCGCCCAGCGCGCTCCGGGGCCGCGGGCCGCCTCCAGCACCCGCCGCGCCGCAGCTCCGGCACCGGCCCCGGCCGCCGCCGCCGCCGCGATGGGCAACGCCGCCGCCGCCAAGAAGGGCAGCGAGCAAGAGAGCGGTGAGTGCCCGGGCCGTGACCCCGATCCCGGCCTCGCGCTTCCAGCCTCCTCCCTGTCCATCACTGCTTGGCCCCCCCCCCCACGCGCCCCCCCCTCCCAGTTTCTCTCTGCTTACCCCCAGGCGCCCCTTCCCCCTGCCTGTCCAAGGTTGGGGTCCAGGGCCCGCAGAAGACCTCGTAGGAGCCCCCTTGCCAAAGACCTCCTCTCCACTGCAAAGACTGTGCTCCCCCCTCAGCTGTCACTGCCAGCCATGGCACGTATGACCGCTGGGCCCCCACATGGGGCCCTATCACCACCCCACTCCCTACTTTCCTGGTCCCTCTCCGCAGATTCTAATCCCCCCACTTCTTCACTCACCTCTTCCACAGATGAGACCCACTGCCAAACCCCGACCCAGGCTTCTGTCAGTCTGGGAGTGCTATGGGGTCTGCCTCCACCCCACAGGGTCCTTGGCCACTTGGTGACCACACCCCTACCCCCTCCAGCCCCCGCCATCTTTCTCCTGCCCTTCCCCTCTTCACCTTATCACAGCCCCCCTTCAAACCCACCCTTGAGCGTTTCCCAGAGCCACCTCCAGCATTGTTTTTCCCTTCTGTGTCACTTGGCATGGGGCACAGGATCTTTCTGGGTCCCTCTGCCCCTCTCTCATCCTGTCACTATCACTGCTTCTCTGCCTGTGCTTCCTTCTCCAAGCAAGCGTCTGTCCCTGGCTGGAGTCGCAGACTGTTTGTGAACCTAGAGAACTGCTTCTGTGCTTGCAAAGCCAGGTTTGAGCCAATGGTGCTGGAATTCCGTGCGTCCTCTTTCTTGGCTTTGGGGGTGAGGGGTTTCAGCAGAGAGCCCCTTCCCATCTCCTGCTGTGCAGTGAGCTCTAGGCTCTTTGGAGGGCCCCTCAATAAATGGTTGTGTCACAACTGAGGCTTCATCATTCACCCAGTCCCTCAGGCTTCCTTACCTGCTCCTGACTTGGGATGAAAAGTGGGGGATTAAGGGTGAGTTTAGCAAGGCTCATTCAGCTAGAGCTGGGATGGTAAGAAAGAGGACTCGAGGGATGACAGTTGGGAAGAGTAGTAGGTGACATCTAATGCCTTGCTTTGCCAAGAGACAGATGCTGATCATCCCTAGGGTTCACCCAGAGGGGCGCCTGTTTCCACCCTCAGCCCCCAAATCAAATTGGCCTTTTCCAGCCAGCCAGGGAAAGAGATTCTGTATCTGAAAATGCCTTCAGAAATGGTCTTGAGCTCCTTCCTCAAGTCATCCAGCTCTCAAATTGTCATCACTCCAGGCCTAAAGTTGGGCCTCAACTAGGATCCCCTTCCAGTTACCCAGAAATAGAGTTGAAAAGGAATGGCCACATCCAAATATGCCTTTCCCAGTTACTTGTCTCAGATCCCAGTGTCTGAGTTCCCTGAATGCCCCCTCCCAGAAAGACCCAAGCATGGAAGCCAGGGAACTTTATTTCCACCCAGATTCAAATAGCAGAACTTATAGCTGCTAAGCAGCCATGGAGAAGCCTGACATGTCACCGATGGGCGGGGGACAGGGAGGCAAGTGCCTGTAGCTGAGCGCTTGATGACAGAGGAGCAGGTGGGTAGTGACCAAAAATGGTCTGGGCATGAGCATGGAGGGGACTAGACAGAGGGGGAGGGGCTGGGCCCCCAGCAGGTGAGGCTGGCCCGGAGGTGTAAGGTAGAGGCAAGCAGTTGTATATTTCAGTGACTCAGTTGAAAGTTGGGAGATGACATAGTCCTGGGAAACTTTCAAGGCGTATCAAACACATGCAGTGGAGAGAGGTGGGGTGGCAAAACCACACAGGGAAAAGGATCCCCAAGAAAAAGATAAGAAGCTCCGGAAGGAACCGCTAATTCAGAGTACAAGCTGGATACCCAGGAAGGGACTATCAGGATAAAATAGAGCCACTATTTACTGGGCAGCTAGGATGTGCCGGGCCAAATGGTCTCCATAGATCTATCTGCTCGAGTGATTTTTCGTAACAGGCTGTTACCTGAATTTTACAAACGAGCTCTCTGAGTTTGACATAGATGATGCCACAGAAGCAGGATTCACATCCATTTCCATCTACCAGCCAAATTCCTGGACCCCAGAATTTCCCAACTCAAACATTTCCAAGCTGCCCCCCTGATTTTTCACTATATTCACTTCTATTTTGTTAACTGAAATAAAAATTTTGACTCACTTTTGTTCAGATGTAAATTTTGATCCGTCCTGAGAAATAATATAAATGAAATCATGGGATTGCTATACCAGTTATATTCTCTCTGGTACACCTTAAAATACAATGAAACTAGAAAGGCAAAATATCCTCAACATCAGTTCGTCCCCAGCCAGTGGGACCTGGTCACACTTTGGGAAACATCCTAAGCTGTACTTCCAGAGATTTGCAGGGGCTCTTGGAGAAGGAAACAGGATGAGGAAAGAAGCCCCTCTTTGCTTCAAAGCTCCGATTCTGAGAGGATGGAGCTAGACAAAATTTGCCCTCTCCCGCAACTAGGACGGGGTGGAGGTGGGGATAGTAGCCTGGTCAGCCTTCAGGGGGCACCTGAATTTCATCTGCCAGACATCAGCCCAACTAGAGTAAGGAAAGTGCCAAAACGTAGTAGGCACCATTTGGCATCCTGCAGCCCCCTGTGCTGCCGTCTCCATGGTGGGGCAGTACAGCATTGGCCTCCTCTCAAGAGGGCAGGGATTTAGAACCAGCCCGGGGATGGGGTGGGGGAAAGTGTTAGTCACTCAGTCATGTCAGACTCTTTGCCACCCCATGGACTGTAGCCCGCCAGGTTCCTCTGTCCATGGGATTCTCCAGGCTAGAATACCGCAGTGGGTAACCATTCCCAACTCCAGGGGATTTTCCTGACCCAGGGATCGAACCCGAGTCTCCTGCATTGCAGGCAGATTTTTTATTGTCTGAGACACCAAGGAAGGAGGAAATCTGTACCCAAAGATGCCAGAGCCACTGGTGGCAACCTGGGTAAGATGCTAAGAGGGCAGAGGAAAAACAAGATCAAGCCCAGGGCTCTGAACAAGCTCGAGGAATTGAGAGAGGGCAGTGGCCCCAAGAGGCCCTGGGGACGGGCAGCCAACTGGGTCTCCAGCCTTGGCTGCCCTGGCCAAAAAGGCACCCCTAAGAGCTGGTCCATGGAAGAAGGTACAGGCCTGGTAAGAAGAAGCCCTCCAGACCTCCCCCAACCCCTACCCCAGGTCCCAGAGACCAGAAGATTTACACGCTGAGAGTGAGACTTGCTCCCAAGAGGTCCATAGATGGGAAGAATTGTGGCCCTCCTAACATACTACAGAAGCCTGAGAAGGCCAAACACCCTCTGTGTGTTGGCAGTTGTACAGGTGCCCAAGAGGGTCCTGCCAAGACAGTTTTTCCTTTAAGTCCACCTGGACTTAAAGAAGCTTGAGGGTCCTCCCTGCCCCTCCCCTGCACCCGCTGGCCCGCAGGTTGGATTTCTCTTCCTGCCACCACCCCACTACTCCCTGGCTCCCCCTATAGGCAGGGCTCTGGTGATGAGCAGCTAAGCTGGTGCAGCAGGTCTCATGAGCCTTCCCAGCCACCGTAGTCCAGGTGCTTTGAGAGGAAGACTGAGTGATGGCTTCCAACCCCAACGATGGTGAGGCTGAGCCCTGTTGCTATAGCAACTTCCCAGGCACACTCTGACCCTCAAGTCAAGGAGGGATTAGAGTAGAGTTTAGGGAGCAAGTGGAGAGGAAAAGACTGTGGACCCCTGACTGGCCCTGGAAACCCTTCCTAACAACCCTGAGTAGGGAAGAGCAGGGGAGATGGGTGGTTTAGTTCAGACAAGGGGGCAGGGGGTGGGGTGGATGAGCCTCCCAGATTGGGGATCTGGCCCAGACCCAGGCAGTGGGGTAGACCAGCTCAGTGATGGGGTTCAGTTCAGAGTGGGGGTTGGTCCAGCTCAGTGATGGAGTCCAGGTGGTACTAGGCAGTGGTCCAGTCCAGTGTTGAGGTCCAACTCAGACTAGGGCATGGCCCAGCCTAGGGCTTGGCCTTCCTGCCGCAGACTTTCCAGGACGAGCAAGTTTCAGGGAACACGGGGTCCTGAGATTTTTTGGGGGGGGGGGGCCTGAGGCTGGGATCCTGCTTCCTGCTGGGGCCCTGGCTTTTTGAGGGCTGTTTTCCCTATGAGCCCAAGTGGAATCCAGCCCAGGGTGGAAGCTGGTACCCCTCCTGTGGGAAACAGGAGCAGGCCAGGCCTACAGTCTCCAAAGACAGCAGCTAGCTGGGTTTCCCTTCTCTGCCACTTCCTGTTGTCAGCAGGGGCCGAGGTTGCCAGGCACTCCGGGGAATAAGTAGCTGCCACTGACCCTCCACTACTTTTGGGGATCTGGAAAGAAGGAGGAAGATGGTCAAAGCTGCCTCCCCCTCCCCCACCCCTGGGTTTAGCGTTTCGTTTCCGGTTTGGACTTTCAGGGCTGAGAGCAGAGCCAAGCACAGGGCAAGGTTTGACAGAGGCCAAGGACATCCCGGGATGCCATGCCCGTCTCCGCCCCTGCACAGGAGCAGGACTGAGTTCGATGTTACCCATTTCTCTCTCAAAGTAGCCAAATTTGAGGGCTCCAGTTTCAGAGAGCACTTGGGGGAGGAGATAGGGTGTTTCTCGCTGCCCCCCCCCCCCCCACCTCCGCCTTTCTCTCCAGCTGCTCTTTCAGCTAATTAATGGAGTTCTGGGGCCTCCTTGACCCCCAGGGAGGCCCCGGCTGCTGCCTGGGCCTGAGCCTTAACTCCTTCCCCTCCCCAGTGGGCACTGCCCTGGGCACATTGGATGCCATCCTCTGGGCGGTCAAGCACCCACTGAGAAAGGCAGGGCCTGGCAGCGGGGAGCAGTGAAGTCCCTGGAACGGGAAGTTAGCTTTAGCACCCCGCCCCCAGGGCAGGCAGGCCCGCCAGGAGGGACACCCTCAGGAGACTCTTCCCACCACCTGCTGCCAAGGAGGGCCTTTACCAACCTTGGCCAGCCGGGAGCAGGTACCTTTAAATGCTTCCCTAGCAACCAGCTCCTCCTCCTCCCCTGTCCACCCCCACCCCCAGGCCCTCCCAAGGAAGTCAGCTCAGAGACTCTGCTGTATTCCTGGTTTCCCTACCAAGGGAACGTTCCTGGGAGAGTCAAGGCGGCCTGGGATGGATCCGGGGTCAGGCAGAGGCTGGGATGGGGACTCAGAGACCACCTTCCAGCTATGGCTGCAGCTGCTTCTCTGGGGCCATCTGATTGTCCGCCTCCTGGGCTACCTGCGCCATACCCTCTGGGCACCTAAGCCGCAACCAGCACCTTGAGCCTCCCTGGCCACAGGCAGATGGGCCCCCCGATCACCCCATCCCACTCCACTCCCCGCCCTTGTACCCCCTGCTGGAAGAGGCAGGAAGCAGAGGTGAGTATGGGGACTCCTGGCTGGGTTTCCCCCCCATCATTATTCCTCTTTATCTGCCCTCTCTTCCTGCCACTGCCACACCCTGTCCCTCACCCCCAAATCTGGCAAGCTGATGAGAGCGCACACAGCCTGGCTCCTCCTGCACTTTGGAAAGGCCGGAGCAGGGCTGTGTCAGGATCAGGGCATCCATGTGGAGCCTCTTAGTGGGGTACCAGCAGACAGAGACGCCGACCCACCACTTTGGGAAAAAACAGGATGTGGCATTTCTCAGGGACAACTGAGAGGAAAAGAAGAAGCAGGACCTGCTTTTCTCCTGGATTCCTCTCAAATGCACTCCTCTCTGCCTTCTTGGGTGGGTGACGGTAGAGTCCCAAGAGGGTACCTTCATCTCCCCCTGCCCCCCCCACCCACCTTCATCCAGAATTCAGCGTGTACGTTTGGAGGTTTCCAAGGAAGGTGTCGTATGTCCAGAAAGATTCCGCTAGTGAAACCCTTGCAAGTGGTGCAGCCCCCAGGCTCAGAGAGTTCTCACACAAGTTGGTGGCTCAGCCAGGCGCACCAACCGAGGACCCTCGGCCATTCCTGACTGCCCCCTCTCTGCCCGGTCATTCTTCATAGGGCTTTCCTAGCCAACTATCTCTCCTCCGTCTGCCACTCTTGTGGCCCCACAGAAGGCTCTTCTCTTGGAACACTCAGGGAGAGTCTTAGGATTGATGGGGGGAGGGGTGTGGCTACTCACAAGGCTGTGGGCATCCTGGCACTGCCTACAGGTGAGCCAGGCAAATGACAGGCAAAGCCAAAGTACAGGTTTGCAGGACCCTCTCAGGGTGGCAACCGTCCCAGGGACATCAGGGTTGAGGATAGCTCTGTCTATGGGCCACCCTGGTGCCTGTGACCCATCAGAAGCAAAGTAGTTAATCTCGTGGGTGTTAGGGATTGTCTGGAAAGTGATCAGAGGCCAGTCTTCTCATCTGTCCAATGAGAGTAACAGCAGCTCTGAGCCATCAGTGTGGGAATTAAGCGTGGAAAGCATTGAGTGTGTCGCAGAGCTGACACAGAGATGGTCCCTGAACAGCAGCACGCCTGGCCCCAGGGGGGCCATTGGACGGACAGGTCCATGCTGCAGGAGTCCGTCAGGCTGCGCATTCAGTGCTCTACCTGGATTTTATACTTCTATTTAAAAATATATTTGAACCTCCCTGATGGTCCAGTGGTTAAGACTCCACGCTTCCACTGCAGGTGGGGGGCGCAGGCCCCATCCTTCATCAGGGAAGTTCTGCCTACCATGCCGTGAGGCCCCAAAAACTTAAAAATAAAAAACACTTCACAGCAAAATTAATAGCTGACATTTACATGGTGCTAGCACCCTGTGCCAGCCACCATCCAGACCCCCTTTGCCAAGATTAACTCCTTCAGTCCCCACAACTACCCCACTGGGTCATTACTGTTATTATCCCCAGTTTACGGATGAGGAAAACTGAGGCCCAGAGGTCAGTCACCTAAGGTCACACAGCAGGTGTGACCAGGCCAGGAGCTGAACTTGATCTTATCCCACAGTCCTGGCCCCTATCTACTTTGCCGGGCTGCTGCTCCACATTGGTGGGAATGCCTGTTTTCAGGCTTCAGTTGGGGGGGTGGGGAGGGGGGTGGTGAATGGGGAGCACAGATAAAAGGAATGTGGGAGGGGGCAAGTGAACCAAAGGAGAGAGTGGACACAAAGTAGCAAGCCCAGGGTCGCAGGGAAATCTTCAGTGCTAGCTAGAAGGTGATCACCTGGGGCTGCTGAGGGGCCTGTAGGGGGCAGGCATCAGGCGAGGCTTTCTTTGAAGCGGCTCAGGAGCCAGGGGCCCTCCACTGGCACAGGCGGGAATGGAGCCAGCTGGGGGCCAAGGCAACAGCTGAACCCCCCAAGGGCGCCTGCTACCCGAGCCCCAGAGGCCTCCACCCGGACCGGCCTCCCCAGAGAAGGGACCAGAGGAGCCGCCAAATCCAAAGGCTATAAATACCTCGGCTGGCGTCGTCCCTGGCCCTGGAATGTCGGTCAGAACTGGGGCGAGTGGGGGTGGGCTGGCCCGGGCACTGTTCTCTGTCCCCCCACCAAGAGTGACCCCCCAAGTCGCCCTGTCCCCCATTGTGGACAGAGTTGAGACTGGACCCCAGCTGTCTGTAGTAAAGGGGACCCACGCCCCAGCCCAGATCAGGCCCCCCCACCCACCCAAGGTTACCCTCAGACTCAGCCAGGATACCCAAAGGCCCAGGGAGAAGGTCAGGCTCTAGGTTAAGGTGACCGCACCCCACTTTCCACAAAGCGGCATCTCCCTGGGAATAGCCCGGGGCCACGCCAGCAACATGGGGTCTTCACCTCACTGCCTTCTTCTCTTTCTTTCAGTGAAAGAATTCTTAGCCAAAGCCAAAGAAGATTTTCTTAAAAAATGGGAAAATCCTGCTCAGGTAAGCCCCGTGGGTACAGAGCCCCGGGAAGGGTGACTGACAGCCCCCTCACCCCCAACCACATCCAGGTGACATGGCTAGGATTTTGGGGCCCTGTGGAGGCGCCTCACCTGGCCTCATTCACCCCATCGATGCTCATGGGGGCACCTGATCACACATTGCCAGGCTCCTCCACCCCACCACCCCCTTCCAACGGGCGGCCCCTGCCCCCCCAGGCAGCTGCCAGCAGCTCCTGGGCCCCTGGCCAGGGCTGGATCCGGACCCTGCCACCAGCCTTGAGGAATGCGCCCTCCGCCATCTTGTTTTTCCGCCCCCGGCCTCACCGGCTTCGCTCCACCCGGTGCCCACGGCCCCCTCTGCTGGTGGCAGAGGGGACGCCCCAAACCTGGGCCGCGCAGGCTGCAGGGGTTGGGGTGGTCCCTGACCCTCCAGAGCCCTCTGTCTGCAGAACACAGCCCACTTGGATCAATTTGAACGAATCAAGACTCTCGGCACGGGCTCCTTCGGGCGGGTGATGCTGGTGAAGCACAAAGAGACCGGGAACCACTATGCCATGAAGATCCTTGACAAACAGAAGGTGAGTCTGGCCCTGCCACGCGGCCCAGGGCCCAGCTACCAGGGCTCCGCCCGCCCAGTGGTCACCACCTGGAGCACCTCCATAACGTGCCAGACCCGAGGGCAGGAAGGGTACCGAACTGCCTTCAGAAAGCTTCCCCTCCCCGGGAGCCACCCGCGCCAATCCCAGCATGGAGGCGGCATCAGACACCTAGCCTGTCTCGAGGAAGCCGGGCATTTTCCTGAGGGGAGTGATGTCTACGCAGACCTCCTTTCTGCAAATATTTTTGCCAGGCAAAATGTTCTAGAGCAGCACTGTCCAGGAGAAATATCACATATGGTTTTACATTTTCTAGACTCCTCATTTTATCTTTATTTATTTGGCCAAGCGGCTTGTGGGATTTTAGTTCCCTGACCAGGGATCGAACCCGGGCCCTCAGCCATGAGAGCATGGAGTCCTAACCACTGGACCACCAGGGAATTCCCTAGAATGCTCATTTTAAGAGTTAAAAAAAAGAGTTAAAAAAAACAAGTGGAATTCATTTTAACAGTGTGTTGTAATTAAGCCAGTATATCTCCAATATTATCGTTTCAACATATGTATCCAGTGTAGAAATATCATTAATGAGACACTTTACATTCTTTTTTTTCCGTACTAAGTCTTAGAAATCCAGAGTGTACTTTACACTTAGAACACATCTTCGTTTGGATGTTCATTTTCACTAGAAAGAAAAGAAAAAAGTTGAAAAGCATATTCATATATTCCAAACAGGCTTGAAAGTTGCCCAGTAACTGCATTGAGTATCAGTTTTTAAATTTTCATTTTAAATACTTTGAGTTTTTTGTTTTTTTTTTTTAATCTTTTTTTCGGCTGTGCTGGGTCTTTGTTGCTGCTCAGACTTTTCTCTAGTTGTCGCAAGCGGGGGCTACTCTCCAGCTGTGGTGCACAGGCCTCTCATTGCAGTGGCTTCTCTTGCGGAGCACAGGCTCAGTAGTTGTGGCCCATGAGCTTAGTTCCTCCGAGGCAGGTGAGATCTTCCCAGATCAGGGATCGAACTCACATCTCTTACATTGGCAGGCATATTCTTTACCACTGAGCCACCAGGTAAGCCCCAAGATACTTTCAATCTTAAACTCAATCTGTCAGTCAACCAGCCATGTTTTAAGTACTCAGCAGCTGTACATGGCTAGTGTGGACTGTCCTGGACAGTGCAGGTATAGACCCAGAGGATGTAGTTGTGGGCAAAGCAGAAGATGCCCCATTGCAGTGGGGCTCAGAGCTGACCGAGGGGCCAGACTGCGTACGTGTGACAAGCTGGTCTGAGGTTGACTAGCTGCATGTGACCTTGGGCACCACACTTCCCCTCTTTGCATCTGGGCTTCCAGACAGGCATGTTCCCAGTGCATCGTCCTCAGGACTCCTGTCAGTGTGTGAGGCGGCTGCTGGGGATGGCTGAGGGCCAAGGAGGAATTAGCCCAGGGTTCAGGTGGATTGTGGGGAGGGGCGTGCTCTAGTTGCAAGGAAGGTGTTTCTCAACCCCCCCACCCCTTGGTTGCCCCTTCTGCCTGTATGTTCTGTTTCAGCTCAGCTGCCCCTTCCTCCAGGAAGCCTTCTCTGACTCCTCAGACTTCACCAGGTGCCTTATCTGGGCATCCAGATAAGGCCCCCAGCTTCCCCCACCAGGGCTGTGACCCCTGTGGCCTGGTGACTCATGTGTTCTTGCCCTGAATTGCATGACTGCATGCCATGTGGGGACAGGCACCTGGCCCAGGGCTTGACAGTCCCCAGGCACTCAAACAGTGTGGGGTTTTTTTTAGGTCAAAACGTGTTTATTTACTTATGACTGCACTGGGTCTTTGTTGTGCAGCGTGCACAACCTTTCTCCAGCTGCAGCCAGTGGGGCCTACTCTCTAGTTGCCATGTGGTGTACAGGCTTCTCATTGCCGTGGCTTCTCTTATGGAGCATGGGCTCTAGGGCATGCGGGCTTCAGTAGTTGGGACTTGCAGGCTCACTAGTTGTGATACACGGGTTTAATTGCACCATGGCATGTGGCATTGCCCCTGACCAGGGATCGAACCTGTGTCCCCTGCATTGGCAGGCGGATTCTTCACCACTGGACCACCAGGGAAGTCCCCACTCATACAATTCTAGATGAAGGACCTGGCCAGGCCCTGGCACCTCTCCTTTTTTTTGGGTGGTCAGGAGGAAAAGGACTCACTCACACCCCGTCCTCTCCACTCTCCCCTCCTACTCCTGCAGGTGGTGAAGCTGAAACAGATTGAGCACACCCTGAACGAGAAGCGCATCCTGCAGGCGGTCAACTTTCCGTTCCTTGTCAAACTCGAGTTCTCCTTCAAGGTGGGGTTCCAGTGGCGGCAGACCGAGGCCACGGCCAGGCAGTGCAGCCTCTGGGTTCCCAGAGCTGGGGCCGGGCCGATCACCACCGGTGGCTGTCCACTGATGGGGCAGGGGTGTGCAAATCAGCCTGGGGCTCTGATCGCCCCAAGTTCAGCTGGGCCTGCCAGCCTCTAGCTTGATAAGCTGGGGCTAGTCCCTCAATCTGGATAACATCCCTCAAAATCATCACTCATTTATAGCAAGCACCTGACACACGGCCATAAGCCAGGCCACTCAGCCTGGGTTCCAATCCCATCCCTGCACTTCCTGGCCGTGTGACCCTGGCCAGGGACTTTACTCCCCTGAGCCTTGGTTTCTTCATCTGTTAAAGGGGTATCGTGGCAGTCCCCACCTGGGGCTGCCGTGACAGTTCAAAGCACAGCATGCGCACGCTGTGTGAGCTGTTTTGGGCATCATCCTAAGCCTTGACTGCGAGAACTGGGAAAGGCCATTCAGGGTCTGTGACCTCTGCGGTCACAAGGGTCCTGCACTTGGTCTTGAAATTGATAATCCTGTCTTTAACAAGGGGCCTCATACTTTTATTTGTGGGGGCCCCACAAATTCTGTACCCCATCCTGGGCCCAGTTGACAGATGAGAAAACCGTGGCCCCAAGAGCCTTGCTCAAGACATGAGCCACCATGGAATTCTGACTGCAGCCCAGACCGACTGGCCAGGTCCCTCATGTACCCCTCACCGGCCCTCACTTTGGGCCCCCGTAAGCAGGGTGACAGCTGCCCCTAGTTGCTGGCAGGCAGAAGGAAATGAGACAGGTAATTGGTGAGCACAGAGCCTGGCACTGGAACGTGCTCCACTTGGGAGCCAAGATGGTGGTTGTCACTTTGTGAAAACCTGCCAGGTAAGGGCACTAGGCCTGCAGATGGGGCCCGGGGCTTGGGGAGCAGAACCCTGATCACTTGCTGCTTCCCACAGGACAACTCAAATTTATACATGGTCATGGAGTATGTGCCCGGTGGGGAGATGTTCTCACACCTGCGACGGATCGGGAGGTTCAGGTGAGCCCGACACCCCACCCCGCCACCTTGGGGCTGTCCATGGGCATCATCCGTGGAAGTGGTCTCTCGGGGTCCCAGTGAGTTCTCGTTCCCCCTGAGCTGAGGAATCTGAATCTACAATGTCTCAACTACCATGAAACAAAACAAACACAGTGACTTATGTGTCACCCCGTGAGTGAGTGATTTTATGTCCTTTAAATTTATGCTGTTTTATTTTACTTATTTATACAGTGATACATTTTATGTACAATAAAATGCACAGGTTTTCAATACCCAGTCCCATGAGTTTTGACAGCTGCATACGTGTGTGTAGCCGCCATCCTGGAAAATTCCCTCGAATGCCTTTCTTGGCAAATCACCGGCCCAACAAAGGCAAACGTCCTTTCTGGCTTTCAAACACCATAAGTGCGTTTGGTCTGGGTCTGGACTTGATATAAATGGCCTCACACAGTTCATATTCTTTTGTCCCTTTTCTTCTCTTGCTTCACATAATCATTTTGAGACCCTGCCACATTGTTGGGTGTATTCCTCATTCGTCCTGGTGGTGGTGTTGGGTCCGATCCCATTGTATGAATCTGTTGCAACCTGTGATTCCATTCCTCTGCTGATGGACACAAGGGCTGTCTCCAGTCCAGGGCTGTAGATGAAGAAGGTTGCTCTGTGGGTGCTTTTTTTTTTAATCACAAAATAAGGCTTATAATTATTTAGTCTCTTAGAGTACTCACACAAGAGAAACTGACAAATCCACCTTGTTATTTAATCACTTCAGTTGTGTCCGACTCTTTGCAACCCCATGGACTGTAGCCCTGCCAGGCTCCTCTGTCCATGGGATCTCCCAGGCAAGAATACTGGAGTGTGTTGACATTCCCCTTCTCCATCTGCTGATGCATCATGATTGCCTAGGCTGGAGACAGCGCCATAGGCCCACCTGCTGGACTGTTCCGGGGCGGGCGGGTGCTGCGGGTATGGCTATACCCGCATCCATCTCACCCATCCCACTCTCCCATCCCCTCCTCTCTTATCTCCATCAGTGAGCCCCATGCGCGCTTCTACGCCGCCCAGATTGTCCTGACCTTTGAGTACCTGCACTCGCTTGATCTCATCTACCGGGACCTGAAGCCGGAGAACCTCCTCATCGACCAGCAGGGCTACATTCAGGTGCCCACTGGGCCAGGCGAGGGGGCAGCCCCAGGCGGCTCAGCCTGAACCCTCCCGCCCTCCCAGCCAACCGCCCGTCCTTGTGCCCACAGGTGACAGACTTCGGTTTCGCCAAGCGTGTTAAAGGCCGCACCTGGACCTTGTGTGGGACCCCTGAGTACTTGGCCCCTGAGATCATCCTGAGTAAAGTAGGCGCTTCCTGACCCCTCCCACCGCCCGGAGGCCTGTTCTGCCCTTACCCCCTCCTCACCCTTCTCCCCACACCTGCACCTCACCCTTCTCCCTCCAGGGCTACAACAAAGCTGTGGACTGGTGGGCCCTGGGGGTCCTTATCTACGAAATGGCCGCAGGCTACCCACCCTTCTTCGCCGACCAGCCCATCCAGATCTACGAGAAGATTGTCTCTGGGAAGGTGAGGCCTGGATGTTGGGGGCTCAGCCCTAAGACCAACCCTTCCCCGCCCATCCTGCCCACCATGGAGCCCTGCTCCTCACTGTCAGAACAATCTAGGGAATTCCCTGATGGCCCAGCGGTTAAGACTCCGCGCTTGCTTCCACTGCAGGGGGCTCGGGTTTGATCCCTGGGTCGGGGAACTAAGTCCCACATGCCTCACGGGGCAACCAAAGGAAAACCAAAAGAACAAATCTAGAAGTTCACGAAGTCAGGCCAGGTGGTGAAGCCAGACACACCCACCACACTGAGGCCACCACTTCACACAGCCTCACTCATCTCTGGACCTTCAGTGCCGAAACCCCACGGGTTTCCAAAACCCCAGGCTTCGCTCAAACTCCTGCCCTGCCTGACATGAGGCTCGTCTCACCTCTGCGTGACCCCCTTAGCGTCAGTATCCATAAGTTTGACAGCAGAAACGCAAGTGTGTTCAGTTCCCAGGCGCTACCTTAGAGCCCTGCAGAGAGTCACTGAGGACACATAGCCCCGCCTCCTTTCCCAAACACAGACTTTCTAACTTGGAGGACGTGGGTAAGGGGTGGCTGACCTGTTAGAGCCCTGGAGTGCATGAAGTGTCTGCTGCCCCATGCACCCCCTGGGTCACACAGCACTGTGAGGGAGGAGGAAGCTGAGGCCCAGAGATTGGGCATGTCTGGTTCAAGATCACACAGCACTGTTGTTCCGAGAAAGGTTGGGAGCCCCAAGTCTGCCTTCAGCTCACCCACCTCCCCTGGAGGACCAGCCACCCCTCCATCTGGCTCAGAAAGTGGTGGACGTGGCTCCCAGCTCAGCCTCGGTGGACTGACCTGGTTCTAAGTCCCGGCTCTGCCATCCATCAACTTTGAAACCTCAAGCCAATATCTTTGCTTCTCTGAGTCTCATCCATCTCAGAACTGGGGAACAAGCCACTTGCCTCTCAGGGAGGTTTAAGAGAGTCACCAACTACCAAGTGGAGTCGTTAAAAAAGGGAAAGATGAGGTGTCTGCCACAAGGCACAATAGAGGTTGCCAAGAAAATGGCCCAGAGTGGGGAGAAAAAAAAAGTCATAGAAGTTTCTGAGGGGGAGAGGAGATGAGCTTGACTCCCTTCTTTGTAGCATTTCACAGTTCCCACGCACCCTCAGCAGGATTATCTCCCTCATGCAGCCTTGGGATATCTGCCCCGTGCCAGAGAGGCAGGCACAGGCCCAGAGAGGTTAAGGCGGTGGCCAAGGTCACACAGCATGGAAGAAGCAGAGCAGTGCTGGAAGTCAGTTCTTGCAGCTGTAAATTCACTGACTACTTCTATACAAGGCTGCAGCCTCAAAGCATTTGGGGGAAGTTTCTGGAAGTTACACTGAGCCTTAAAGAATGGAAGAGCCTTAGCTATGCAGAGAGAGAGAAATAGAAAAACAATCATTTCTCTCAGAAACATGAATATTTCTGAAGTCCCCCAACCCCAGCAGAGCTGCCTTAAGAAGCAGTGGCTAAGGATGCAAGTTTTGGAGTCCATCAGACCCCACATACGGAACCAACCTATCCTGCTCCTCAGTGTGACCTTGGGCAAGCCTCAGTTTCCTCCTCTCTAAAATGGGAATCTCGGGAACTCCCCAGCAGGCCAGTAGTTAGGAGTCTCTGCTTTCACTGCCAAGGACCCAGGTTCAGTCCCTGGTCGGGGAACTAAGATGCCACAAGCCTCACGGGGAGGCCAGAAAAATGAAAAATCAAATGGGAACCTCATAGCTCTTACCTTGCTCCGGCGGTTCTCAAAGTGGTCCCTCCTCCAGCAGCATCAGCATAGCCCAGGCACTGGCTAGAAATACAAGCTCTCAGGCCCTCCCCAGATCTCCTCAGTCGGAAACTCCAGTGGGCCCAACGAGCTGTTTTAAATGGGATTCCAACACACCATTTTGGGCTCCTCCACCCAATAAGACTGTTGGGTGAGGAAGGCAGTGTCCTGGGCTCCCCAGGCTCCAAAGGGGTTTCCCAGTCTTCCTGTGTTATCTGCTCTCCAGGTGCGGTTTCCGTCCCACTTCAGCTCTGACTTGAAGGATCTGCTGCGCAACCTCCTACAAGTGGACCTCACCAAGCGCTTTGGGAACCTCAAGAATGGGGTCAATGATATCAAGAACCACAAGTGGTTTGCCACAACTGACTGGATTGCCATCTACCAGAGGAAGGTAGGGCACCCCTTTCCTTCCTCAGGTGCTCTGGGGGTTTGGGGAGAAGGGGGGGAGTATTACCAATGGAGAGATGAAAAGGGAAGGGGAATCTAAAAATAGCCTTCAGGCTCTGGGTGAATGTAGATGTGGCAACTTAGAGCAGTGGGGGTCTAGAAACAGAATTGCAGAGTCATTTGGCCACTCTGTGACCTTGGGCAGGAGACTGTTCTCTCTGGAAAGTATTAATAATTTGCCCATCAATGTGTTCGCTGTAAAATTCTTTTTTTTTTTTTAATTTATTTATCTGCACCAGGTCTTAGTTGCAGCATATAGGGTCTTTAGTTGCAGCAGGTAGGATCTAGTTCCTCGACTAGGGATCAAACCTGGACCCCTTGCCTTGGGAGCACAGAGTTGTAGCCACTGGACCACTAGGGAAGACTTCTATAAGATTCTTAAGAGTCCACACTCTAATGCTAAGCTCAGGCCTGGGTCAGAGTAAGTTATCTTATGAATGTTAGCCCATTCGCATTTATTGTTGTAATGATGATTATGTTGACTGCTGAGGTCTGAGTGGTTCTTGACCCCTCTCCAGGTGGAAGCTCCCTTCATACCAAAGTTTAAAGGCCCTGGGGACACAAGTAACTTTGACGACTATGAGGAGGAAGAGATCCGAGTCTCCATCAATGAGAAGTGTGGCAAGGAGTTTTCTGAGTTCTAGGGGTGTGCCTGTGCGCCCATGGGTTTTCTTTCTTTCCTTTTTTTTTTTTTTTTTTGGTGGGGGGGGTGGGAGGGTTGGATTGAACAGCCAGAGGGCCCCAGAGTTCCTTGCATCTAATTTAACCCACCTCGCCCCACCCTCCAGGGTAGGGGGAGCAGGAAGTCCAGGTATTTGGGGCAAAACACCAGCTGCTCCCCCTCACCCCCTTTGCCCTCCTGCCCCCCCCCCCCCCACTGCTTTTGCCTTTCTTCCACAGCCCCCCACCCCAGCCCATTTCTGCCTGTTTTAAACGAGTTTCTCAGTTCTTCCCTTCTTCAGGTCAGACCAGGTCTCCCTGGTTTCAGGGACAGGGTGTGGCAAGAGGGGCCCAAACTTAACTACAGCCACCCCTCCCCCCCCCCCCAAAAAAAAAGACCGACAGGCACCGCTCTCTAACTGCGAATGAATGAAAAGCCAGCCTTGCCTTCAGAATAATCCTGCCAGGGAAGGAGAGATTTTAGTGACACGTTCAGTGGGCCACTTGCTATAATTTTTTTTTTAAATACAATTTACAGTCTTATTTAAGTTCCACCAATGCCTCCCTCCCTCCTTCCTCTCCCACCCTTTCCCATGCCCCTCCTCTCCAAATCGTTTTTTTTTTTTTTTTTTTTTTTTATAACAAAAATGGGAAGCAGACTGACTGTAAAGGAAGGAGCTGGGTTCGAACCTCTCCCCCAAGCTGCTAATCTCTCCTGCCTCCTCCCCCCACCCCTTTCCCCAGGATCCCCTGCCAAGCCTGGAAGGGTCTCAGCCCCTCTAGGAAGCCCCTACTCTGTTCTGCCCCCAACAGACCTGTCTTCACCCTTGGGCTTCGGGACCCAGACAAAGCAGCTGCCCCTCTCCCTGCCAAAGAGGAGTCGTCCCCTGAAAAGACAGAGGGGGAGCCCCGAGCCCAGGGTCGTCCCTCCCAGTAACACTCTCCCCAAACTCCTTGATTTTATTCTCAGCTAGATTTTAATGTCCAGCCTCCTGTCAATTGGGAAGGCAATCACCGCAAAAGGAGGTAGAGCGCCCCCTCCCCCGGGTTCAAGGCCAGGGTTGCTGGTGAGGGGCTGCTTGTTTTATTCACCCAGCAGCCTCCGCCCCCCCCCCCCCCCCCCATCTTGGGCGCTCCTCCTCTGCTTAGCTGTCAGCTGTCAATCACCGGTTCTCCCCCCACCCCACCGCCACCACCCATTTGTGGTTTTTTCTCTCTTAATAGAAAAGTCGGGAGTCACCCCATTCATCCCCATATTTGTCCCTCTCATCATTTCTCCCCATCCCAGGAGGAGCTCTCAGGCCTGGGGTGGGGCCCGGGTGGGCGCGGGGGTGATTCAACCTGTGTGCTGCGAAGGACGCAACTTCCTCTTGAACAGTGTGCTGTTGTAAACATATTTGAAAACTATTATCAATAAAGTTTTGTTTAAAAAAAAGTGTCGCTAGTGTGCCTGACTTCGGTCACCCACCCACGCACCCCCAGGGGGTTGGAAAGAGAATTTCGGACCCCAGCGTCCAAGCTGATCAGCACCTGGCCTGGAGTCCTTGTAAAGCCGGGTTTAGCTGGAATTCCGCCACTCCCCTCCGCCCTGCCGGAGAAGGGGGCGCCAAACTGCCCTCTGACCCCAGATTAGGGGTCCCCACATTCTGAGGGGCACCCCCTCTGCGTCCAACGAGAGGCCGAAAGGGCGGGAGCTCTAAGGAGACGCTGGGGCCGGCGCGCCTGGAAGCCGAGCGGCGGCGGGGGCGGCCCTGGCAGGGGGGGTATGGGGTGGTGGAGACCGTGCGCGCCCCCCTCCCCGCGCAGGGCCAAGCACGCCCAAGGGGCACGGAGGCGGCGGTGGTCCGAAGGTCCCCGCGGCGCCGGGTGAGCGCAGTGGCCCGGCCCGCGGGCGGCGAGTTCCCGGTAAGTGCGGTCCCGAGAGCGGAGCGCGCCGGGGAGGCGTGGAGAGGGGGGCTGGGCGCCGGGGACGTCTGGGTCCCGCGCCCAATGGCTGGAGGGCGGCCGAGCACCGCCCGCCCGCCCCGCCCGCCCCCTCTCCCCTCCCCCCGGCGCTCCCCTCCCCCTCCCCCGCCCGCCGCTTTCCCCCGCCCCCGCCCCGGCGCCAACTCCGCGGCGCCTCCTTAAAAAGCGCGCGGGAGTTGTAAGGGGGGGCCGGGGCGAGCCGGAGTGAGCGAGAGCGCAGGGTAAAGGGGGCGGGCGGGGGGCCCGGGCTCCACCTTAAAAGCGGGCGCGTGGGGGTGGGAGGGAGGAAGGCGGGCGGCGGGGAGGAGGGAGGGAGGGAAGGAAGGGGGGCCGGAGTGTCCCGGGCGCAGGGCGCGCGTGCGGCGGCGGCGGCGGCGGCGGGGAGGGGCCGGCCGCGCCGCGCTCCCCTCCTCCCTCCTCGCATCCCCGGCCCCGCGCGCGCCCAGCAGAAGCGGGTCTGTGTGTGCGTGCGTGCGAGTGAGTGAGTGTGTGCATATTTTTTTCTCTCTTTTCTTTCTCTCTCACTGTTTTTTTTTTTCTCTCTCTCTCTCGCTCCCTCTCTCTCTCGTTCTTTTTTTTTTTTTTTTTTTTTGCAAAGAAACAGCAGCGCCGCCGCCGCTCCGCCGAGGCGCTGCGCCCCCCGGGGGGGGAGGCGGAGGAGGCGGGCAGCGGCGGAGGGAGGGGTGCCGGGGAGGGGGGCGCCGCGCTGGGAGGGAGGCAGCGCGCACGGTGCAGCCGGGCCGGGCGGGAGGCATGGCGGGGCCCCCGGCCCTACCCCCGCCGGAGACGGCGGCGGCCGCCACCACGGCGGCCGCTGCCTCGTCGTCCGCCGCTTCCCCGCACTACCAAGAGTGGATCCTGGACACCATCGACTCGCTGCGCTCGCGCAAGGCGCGGCCGGACCTGGAGCGCATCTGCCGGATGGTGCGGCGGCGGCACGGCCCGGAGCCGGAGCGCACGCGCGCCGAGCTAGAGAAACTGATCCAGCAACGCGCCGTGCTCCGGGTCAGCTACAAGGGGAGCATCTCGTACCGCAACGCGGCGCGCGTCCAGCCGCCCCGGCGCGGAGCCACCCCGCCGGCCCCGCCGCGCGCCCCCCGCGGGGGCCCCGCTGCCGCCGCCGCGCCGCCGCCCACGCCCGCCCCGCCGCCACCGCCCGCGCCCGTCGCCGCCGCCGCCGCCCCGGCCCGGGCGCCCCGCGCGGCCGCCGCTGCTGCCGCCACAGCGCCCCCCTCGCCCGGCCCCGCGCAACCGGGCCCCCGCGCGCAGCGGGCCGCGCCCCTGGCCGCGCCGCCGCCCGCGCCCGCCGCTCCTCCGGCAGTGGCGCCCCCGGCCGGCCCGCGCCGCGCCCCCCCGCCCGCCGTCGCCGCCCGGGAGCCGCCGCTGCCGCCGGCGCCACAGCCACAGCAGCAGCCGCCGCCGCCGCCGCCGCAGCCACAGCAGCCGCCGGAGGGGGGCGCGGCGCGGGCCGGCGGCCCGGCTCGGCCCGTGAGCCTGCGGGAAGTCGTGCGCTACCTCGGGGGTAGCGGCGGCGCCGGCGGCCGCCTAACCCGCGGCCGCGTGCAGGGTTTGCTAGAGGAGGAGGCGGCGGCTCGGGGCCGCCTGGAGCGCACTCGTCTCGGAGCGCTCGCGCTGCCCCGCGGGGACAGGCCCGGGCGGGCGCCCCCGGCCGCCAGCGCCCGCGCGTCGCGGAGCAAGGTGAGCGCGCCGCGGAGGGGGGCGCCGTGCGGTGGGCAGGTGCTGGCGAAGTTGGTGGCGGGGCGAGAGTCCCAGGAGGAAGCGGGCCGCAGGCGGCCGGGGCTTTGCGCTTCTTCCCTGCGGGCTTGGCGGGTGGTGACCTTGGCAAGTGACTTGATCTTCGCCAGCCTCAGTTTCCTCCGCTGTAAAACGCGACTTAATAACAGTAGCGACCTCTTGGGGTTGTTGAGCGAGTTTAGTGAGATTTGGCTACTGAGAGCTTTATTAACACAGAGTCTGGCACGGAGTGGATGTGTAAAAGTTAGTCCGTGTTGGTATTAAAGGTGGTGGTGAGGCAGTCCGCCTGGTCCTGGATCCCCGGGTCGGGCCCAGGGCTAGAACAGCTACTGCCCTTACGGGCCTCCCTCTCTTGCTCCAGAGAGGTGGAGAAGAGCGAGTGCTTGAGAAGGAAGAGGAGGATGAAGATGACGAAGATGAAGATGATGAAGATGAAGTGTCTGAGGGCTCCGAGGTGCCCGAGGGAGACCGTCCTGCAGGTGCCCAACACCACCAGCTTAATGGCGAGCGGGGCCCTCAGAGTGCCAAGGAGAGGGTCAAGGAGTGGACGCCCTGTGGGCCCCACCAGGGCCAGGATGAAGGACGCGGGCCAGCGCCAGGCAGTGGCACCCGTCAAGTGTTCTCGATGGCCGCCATGAATAAGGAAGGGGGATCAGGTAAGGGCTCCTCCGGGTGGGGGAGGGTGGCTGGTGGGGGGGAACCGAGCCCCAAGACAAAACCACAGGCATCTGCTTTTTATTTCCTAGCCTCTGCTGCCACTGGGCCAGACTCCCCATCCCCCGTGCCTTTGCCCCCAGGAAAACCAGCCCTCCCTGGGGCCGATGGGACCCCCTTTGGCTGTCCGTAAGTTGCAGTGTTTGAGACACGGGGTGGGGTGGGGGCCGCTGCCCAGGTGTGCGTGACCGAACCACAGGAGTGTCACTGCTCACTGGTTCCCTCTGTTCCAACACAGTTCAGGGCGCAAGGAGAAGCCGGCTGATCCTGTGGAGTGGACGGTGACAGATGTGGTTGAATACTTCACTGAGGCTGGCTTCCCGGAGCAGGCGACAGCTTTCCAAGAGCAGGTGGGTTCAGCCCCTTAGCTTAGCCCCAGGGTTTCAGGGTCTCAGTGGGGGTGTATTCTGACCCTGCTCTCTCTCTCTCTCTTTCTCCTCTGTCCCACCCAGGAAATCGATGGCAAGTCTTTGCTGCTCATGCAACGCACAGACGTGCTGACTGGCCTGTCCATCCGCCTCGGCCCAGCCCTGAAAATCTACGAGCACCACATCAAGGTGCTGCAGCAAGGCCACTTTGAGGAGGACGACCCCGACGGCTTTCTAGGCTGAATGCCCAGCCTCACACCCCTGCCCCAACCCACTCCAGTCTCCATCTCACCCAAGACCCCCAAGAGTCTGGGAGCTGGACCGGGGACACCCTCAGCCCTTGTAACAGATTCTAGTGAGGGGGCATTCCTACTCACCTTTCCCCCAACATACACGGCTCTGGCCCCCCAGCACATCCTGTACTCCCTGACAAAGGAGTGTGGGGTGGGACAGGACCTATTCCTTTCACCCCAGGAGGCCAACCCTTTCCCCCCGCCCCCTGCCCCCTATCTAGGACATTTTGGGGAGAGAAAATGGGGGCTTCCCATCTCCCCTAGATCCTCTTCAGTTCAGCCAGATATTTCCTATATCAATGTTTTATTCTGCCTGTTCATTTTGGTGGGTGGCCTTTCCTCTCTCCCCCACCACCCAGGCCCCTCCCCAGTCTGGCCCTGGCCTCCAGCCCCTGGGAGCAGCTGGGAAGGGGGTCCGTAGATCTTCCCTACCCATCCTCCCCTTTTCTTTCTGTTCGTTGTTGCTCCAGCTGGCCGTATTGCTTTTTAATATTGCACCGAAGGTTTTTTAAATAAAATTTTAAAAAAAGAGAGAAGAAAAAAATGGCATGGAGTCCATTTCATAAAAGTAGTCTGGGGAGGAGAAGAGCCACATCAGCCCCCTGGGAGCCTTGGGTTTCGGACAAAGCTGTGTGCGGTGGAAGACTAGGTAGTGAGTGGTGCTGCCTCAGAGCTGGCTGTAATTTTGACAGTAACTGTTCCAGGAGAAAAGGATTATTTGTTTCTTCTGCCATCTCTCCTTTCCCAGAATAGTCCCTGGGCACATAGTAGGTGCTCAAATATTTGTTAAGTGACTAGCAGTTAACTCTAGGTTTTATGAGCATTCTCTGGGTTCTCACCAGAGCCCCATGAGGCAGAGCTCATTAAAAAAAAAAAAAAAACACTTT
Organism: Cervus elaphus; assembly: GCF_910594005.1. NCBI lineage: Eukaryota > Metazoa > Chordata > Mammalia > Artiodactyla > Cervidae > Cervus > Cervus elaphus. The sequence goes on from NC_057823.1 coordinate 14,178,999, forward strand.
ATAGACCTGGCAACTGGCTCATCACTGCAAAGATGCTGGCTCGGTGTCACACAGGGTGGGGTCAGACACCTGTCATTCTTTACCCAGCGTCTTTAAGTATAATTAATGTATTTGGCTTCAGACCTCTGTATCTGACAACGTTTGCATGTTAACAAAGAATCCAGTCTACAACTTGGGGGGGTGGGGAGGGCAGAAGTCTCTTCTGGGCCCATGGTAGGGTCCCCAATCCTCAAGGTCTTTTTCATAAAAGGGACAGGAGGGACTGGGCCATCAGATGAGATCATGAGATGGGGAAATCTTTTCCAAGTGAAGATTTTTATTGTTAGTGACAACTACTACATCACAAGAGCCTAGTAAGTTCTAGTCAGTTTCTCAATTCCATTAGGTTTTTGTTTTTCTTTTTAAATACAGATTCCAGGGCCTGGGGGTCAGAGTCAGCGAGCGAGGCGGGGCCTTCCTTGATTTCTATACATGCAACCCCAGGGGTTTGACGCGCCGAGAAGATCCCTCCTCCCTAGGAAACCACCTCCGAGAGTTAGATGCGCTGGCCCCAGGCCGCGCCCCCAGAACACCGCCGCGCCAGCAGCAGCCCAGGAGGCGCACCCCACGGTCAGGTTCCGGGAGCGCGCGTGTGCGCGGGGCGCCGCTGCCGCGCAGCGCGGGCAGGAGCGGCGCGCCCCTCCGGCGTGTTGAAATTCAAATGAGGCGAACTCCCTCCACGCGGCGCCGGCAGGGAGGTAGAGGCTGGGGTGAACCAGGCCAGGCAGGTCCGAGATACCCTGGGCGGGGTCGAACCCGCGGCCAATGTGAGCAGCGGAGGCTTAAAGAGCTCCGGTGGTCCCCGCCTCTTGCCGCACGATGGCAACCGAACAGTGGTTCGTGGGGCCGCTCCCCGCGGGCTCTGGGGAAACGCCGCCCCTGGACGACTTGGAATCTGGGGCACAGCCCTGCGAAGACCCCTCGTGGTCGCCTCCCCCTGGCGGACCTGGGAACCCACCCGAGGCGGAGCCCGAGAAGGATGTTCAAGGACAGCTGCCCCAGACCCCCACCTCTACGCCGTCCCCAGAGCGTCCGGCCCCAGGCCCCCGGCCCACCCCTCCTCGCCTGCCGTTGGACACCTTGTTCAGCCCCGTCACCGAACAGCTCTGCTACCTGCTTAAGAAGGCAGATGATTTCCAGAGCTACTTGCTCTACAGGTGATGCTCGACGGGGCCCTAGATTCTACCATGGATAAAGGGGCAGAGGAGGGTTTAACAAAATAGGCGAAATACACTAGGTTTGCAAACTCAAAAGCATTGGGAGCTAGACGAAGTAAATGACGCTGGCTGATTAGCAACCCAATTTCAGAGTTATGAGAACTGTGTAGAAACTTGGGGTTAGGGAGGGCGGACTACTATGTGGGATTTTGGGGTTGCCAAACTGCTAGAACTTTTCTCCCACTTTTTAACTGTTGGCTTAAGTTTCGAACCTTGGGCAGGCTAAACAAAACCTATCTGGGCCAGATTTGGCCTGCTGGCCACCAGTTTGAGACCTCAGAGGATAATATTCCCAGACCAAGGGAAGGGGGACTGTGATGCTCACAGATTAATGTCCATTGGAATCCCCTGGGAGGTTGTTTAAATCCTAGATTTCTGAGCTTCACCCAGGGAATAGTAGTAGGTCAAAGTCAGACGTGGGACTCAGGTGTCTGCATTTTAACAAGTGTTTCACATGTCTTTGATGATGGTGGTCCTGAAAGGTCCTCTGGGAGTTTGTTCGTAGTGGGAGTCCAGGCCAGGGATACAGGTGGGAGGGGTGCGTAGAATGGGAGAAATTGGTGGGGGAGCCAAGCACTCAGGCAAAGGCCTGCTTCTCCCTTCAGCAGGGACCGAGTGCAGAAGGAACAGTTGGCAAAGGCCATGCCCACCTTCTTGCAGATGTGTGAGCCCTACTTCCTGTACCTGGAGGCAGCTGCTCGGAGTGTGCCCCCCGTCTATGGAGCCCTGCAGGAGCTGATCCGAAAGGGGGTGTGTGTGGAGCAGGTTTCCTAGACCCTGATGCCCCTTTCTGCATCCCTCAGGCCTGGGGGATGGGGAGGATGCTCCTGGAAGGCCAACTAATCTCGTTATGCCCCCTCTTCCATACAGCTGCTGGAGATCTCCCAACAACTCACTCTTCGCCTGGAACAGCTGGTCCTAATGTATGCCTCTTTTGGGTTCGTGAACTTGGAGGAGACTGACCCCCTAAGGTAAAAGCCTAAGAGACTTGGCTTGGGGTCAGGGGTGGAGGAGCCCAGGGCATAGCCTCATTCCCTACTCTTGAATCTCCTTCCAGCATCTCCTGTTTCTTCTGCGGGAGGTTCTCCATCAGTCCCTCCCATGAGGTGTCCATCTTCAGATACTGTGCCCCTGCTGCCTACACCGCCAGCCGCTTCCCCCGATACCTCTATAAGAAGATGCGCTGGAACCTGGAAACCACCCCAGAGGCCAGCAGCCAGGAGCAAGATTCCCACGTGGATTAGTGAGTCCCCTTATCAGAATCCAAGTCCTCCCCCTCGCTATGGGAGAATGCCAGTTTGGGCCACTGAACCACCACCAAAGTGGAAAACCAAGCAGGAATTCAAGAACCTTTGCAAGGTCATCCTCACCTTAAATATACATATATACATACATACATACATACATAGATGCACCCATCAAAATAGAAGTCGTTATCTTTAAAAAGTAGGCTGACAGGGAGAAAAGACCTCAGTATTGTCACATGCCTACCTGAGAACCTGAAGGTAACTTTTGATGAGTTTCCACTTTACCTCCAAAATTAAAGCCCTCAAACAGAAGAACTAAGAGACTGCTCACTGCTCACTTTTAATTGCTGCCCCTTCCCTTCCCAGCTACTTCTTATGCTATCGAGATACATGGGAAGACACAGGCAAGAGTCCGGCCAATTCCTGCCCCCAGATTCAGAAGCTGTGGTCCATCGGCCGATGGGTGCCCCTAGGACCAGCCGAGGATGACCTTTATTCATGGTAGGAGCCAGGGCAATGGTAAGGTGGGTGGGGTCTGGAGGGAGGGACAGAAGCCAACCAGAGACCATCTGCCTCCCTCAACATTGTTACCATTGATAATAATGAATTTTATTGTGCCCTGAAAAGCCTTTATGCAGACTCATGTAACAATCCACTGAGGTCTATACTACTAGCCCCATTTTACAAAGGAAACAGGTGTTCAGAGAGGTTAAGTTACCTGCCAAAGGACACACAGCTCGTTGAGTAATCAGCCAGGTCAGGGATAAAATTGCTCAGCCTCCCAGAGCCTTACACTCTAGGTTTCGCATCAACAAGGAAACCACTTTCCCCCAGGGTTTTTCCCACCCCCAGCTGAAACAAAGCCTCTTTCAGCCACAGTTTCTCGCTCAAGGGGAGGGGCTCCCGAGTAGCAGGGGACGCTCACGTCCTGGCCTGTCTGTCCCTGGCGCCCAGGATTTTGTGCCCGCAGCCGCCTGGGGACTATCAGCAGCTGCTAACCATCGGCTTCGAGGAGCCGTCGCACATGCTGGCCACCGACCTGCTGGTGCAGATCCTCACGGGCCAGGCAGGCACGGCTCGGCCCCCGAGCGCCGCCGGGCCCGCGGCGTGGGCCGCTCAGGAGTCTTGAACCTGGAGAGAGGGTGGGAGCTGGAGCTTGACAGTTCCAAACTCCAGGAGAGCGGGTAGGGGAGGGGCTCACTCGTTCTCCTAGTGCGGCTCGGCCTGCCTTCCAAGGGGCCAGGCCGAGCTGGCCCGTCCGCACTGGATCCGGCCCGGCCGCGGAGCCCTGCTTGTGAACACACCAGTTTTGTGTTAAATAAAAGAAAGAAAGAGGTCACAGGCTCAGCGTCCGCTCGGAGCGCCGCTCCCCTCCCCTTGGGGAGAGGAGGCCCCGCCTACTCGCTGTGGCCTTCTGGGTAATGTAGTCTTATGGAAACAAAACCGTGGTCCGCTGACTGGCTGACGGGAGCTCAGAGCATGCGTAGGGGCCGGTACCAAGCAAAAAGGGAAGTAGCGGCCCCTGTCAACAACCGGAACCCAGATAACCGCAAGTTTCGGGTAGCGAGGAAATTCAACGCCCACTGTGAGAAGGAACGCAGGGCTACGCCCACTCTCATGTTTTGACCCGGAAATTATTTCCCTGTACCGAAAAAGACTATATTTCCCGACGTGCCCCAGGAAAGGGCCAGCGATCAGTTTCCTAAGCGCCGAGGTTAGATCTTTCTCTTCCAGCTTTTGGGTCATGGCTTGGGCAGGTCGCTGTACCCTCCTGAGGTGTCCGGGGCGCGGGCTGGGGGGGAGAGCGGTGAGGCCCTCCTTGGACTGAAAAGGAGACCGGGTTGAGAGGTGAACCTGCCTACCTAGAGCTTCAGAGACCAGGTGGTGGAGCCTGCACCTGATAGCAACTGGTCACTTGCCAGGGGAGGAGTGTCCTTCTCATCCGGCTGTCAGTCAGCTGCGAGTTACCCACCCCTCTCCCCTTAAACTAACGGACACCTTTTGAGTCTCCCTTGCATTTTCAGAGTTGGAGGAGAGACTTGGAGCCCTGCTTACCTAATAGTCCCTGACACATAGTATTATCATGTGTTATGATTATCCCAGTTTACAAATTATAAAAATAGAAACGTGAAGTGAAACATGATTAACCAAAACCCTTGTCTTTTTGGAGTAGGAGTAGAGGCTTCTGGTGACAATTTCTGACTGCACCAAGGATTTTTTAGTCCACAACCCAGGAGTTTGAATGAGTCCAAATGGGTTCTGAAGTTCCCTAATACTGAGTCAAGGCCCCTCTGAGTTCACCACCACTACTGTTCAGACTTAGTTCAGTTCAGTTCAGTTCAGTCACTCAGTCGTGTCCGACTCTTGGCAACCCCATGGACTGCAGCACACCAGGCCTCCCTGTCCATCACCAACTCACGTAGCCTACCCAAACTCATGTCCATTGAGTCGGTGGTGCCATCCAACCATCTCATCCTCTGTCGTCCCCTTCTCCTCCTGCCCTCAGTCTTTCCCAGCCTCAGGACCTTTTCAAATGAGTCAGTTCTTTGCATCAGGTGGCCAAGGTATTGGAGTTTCAGCTTCAACATCAGTCCTTCCAATGAACACCCAGGACTGATCTCCTTTAGGATGGACTGGTTGGATCTCCTTGCAGTCCAAGGGACTCTCAAGAGTCTTCTCCAACACCACAGTTCAAAAGCATCAATTCTTTGGCGCTCAGCGTTCTTTATAGTCCAACTTTCACATCCATACATGACTACTGGAAAACTGTTTAGACTAGTCCAGTCCAATAGAAATTTGAGCCACAAATGCGAGTCACCTATGTAATTGCAAATTTTTAAGAGCTATACTAAAAGAATAAAGAGGCCAGACTTTTAGTGATATTTTTATTTAACCCCAGATATCTAAAATATTTTTGCAATATATAAGAAATTATTTTTTAAAAAAGAAATTATTGAGGTATCCCCCCTTTTTTGTACTAGGTTTTTGAAATCTGTGTATTTTGCACTTATAGCACATCTCAATTTGGACTAGCCACATGCAGCTTTAATTTATCTTCCCTTAAGACAAATCCACAAGCCACTTAAAACTAGATTTCTGGTGGGTGGTGGCAGTCCCGGGAGAAGAAGGAAACAGGTTTGATTTCCTGGGTCCTGTTGGTCAGGAGGGAAGCCCTGGTGGCTCAATGATAAAGAACCTGCCTGCCAATGCAATGGGGGAGATGGTGGGAGGGTTTTCCATCCCTGAGTGGGGAAGATCTCCTGGAGAAGGAAATGGCAACCCACTCCAGAATTCTTGCCTGGGAAAACCCCATGGACAGATGAGCCTGGTGGAATGTATAGTCCATAGGGTCGTAAAAGAGTCAGGCACAACTTAGAGAGTAAGCAACCAGTAGTTGCTCAGGAACTGTCTACACCCATGATTCTCTAGCTTTAGAATCACTGGAGGGTTTGATCACTAAGTCTGGGATGGAACTTTTTTCTTACAAGATCCCAAGTGATGCTGATGTTGCTCATCCAGACACCACACTTTAAGCCTGTATCGACCTATATCGAGCCTACATCGATTTCGTGGCTCTCAAACTTGGCTCCATGTTAGAAACACCTGAGGAGCTTTATTGATTCCAAAGCTTCTATCAGAATCTGATTTATTTGACATAAGCATGCCTCAGGTAACTTTAATATGCAAGAAAGTTCATGAACCCAGGTCTATACTTAACTTCTGTCAACTTGACATACTTAGCTCTTAGCTCCTCTGCAGGGGATTGAAAACAGGCTCTTGGTGTTTCCATTTTCCACCTTGGCAGTGCTGGCTCTGAACTCTGGTGTTTAACACTTGAGAGTTCCTCGAACTGCAAGGAGATCAAACCAGTCAATCCTAAAGGGAATCAATCCTGAATATTCATTGGAAAGACTGATGCTCCAATACTTAGGCCCCCTGATGCAAACAGCTGACTCATTAGAAAAGACCCTGATGCTGGGAAAGATTGAAGGCAGGAGAAGGGGACAACAGAGGATGAGATGATTGGATGCATCACCAACTCAATGGACGTGAGTTTGAGCAAGCTCAAGGAGATGGTGAAGGACAGGGAAGCCTGGTGTGTTGCAGTTCATGGGGTTGCAAAGAGTCAGAGATGACTGAGCGACTGAACAACAAATGCTGGCTCTTTCCTGCCTTTCTCTCCATTCCTCCCAGAGTCACAGTCAAGCATGTGGTCAGTGTGCTGATGATGGGGTCAGGGATGGGTCCTTGGGCTGAGCTACTGTTGGGGTGCAGTGCTGTGTGAGCTAGACCCAGGCATAAATCCAGGAGTTTAAACAATGATTCTAAAACAGTCTTTTCTGGGTCTCAGCGTATCTCCAGGAATTTGATACATTAAAACTGCAGAATATACTGCACTGATGCAGCTTTACAGCTTATCTTGAACCCCATCAGAGGCCTTGGACCCCTAGTCTTGGGACCAAGGGAAGTTAAGGAGGGCTTGCCAGCTGAGCCACAAGCCCTATTGCAAACAGGTATTGTTTGCTGTCTGCTCTTACCTCCCACCAATTAAAGTTTTCTAAATAGTCACAATTCTTTAAAGTTCAGTAGATTTCTCTTTTAAAGATGATTTCCAGTTATTTTCGGGTTTTTTGTTTTAGATTTTTTTGGCTGCACCACAGGGGTTGTGGGATTTTAGTTCCCAAACCTGGGATTGAACAAGGGTCTTCCTTCGGCAGTGAAATCATGACATCCTAACCACTGGACTGCCAGGGAATCCCCTCCAGTTGCTTTTGGAAAACAGACTTAACACCACTGAGCTCACTCACTGAAAACACTGGTAATACGAAGTAACCCCTACCTCCTCCCTGTTGAAACCAGGTCTTTGTTTTACAGCACACCCTCTCGCTCTTTTAATATATGTCTGGGGTCTGTAAGGGCTTCCCTGGTGGCTAAGATGGTAAAGAATCTGTGTGCAATTTTGGAGACCCGGGTTCCATCCCTGGGTTGGGAGGCAACCCACTCAGTATTCTTGCCTGGAGAATTCTATGGACTGAGGAGCCTGGTGAGCTACAGTCCATGGGCTCTCAAAGAGTCAGAAACGACTGAGCAGCTAACACACACACACTGGGGTCTGTAAGCATCTGAGGTTTACACTTGCTAGGCAGATTATAAATGGCCTTACATGCCCTGCTAAGGAGCTTGAACTACCAACACCACATTTTTTTTTTTTGTAGCTATTGTTTATATCCCCAGGGTGGGAACAACCTCTTATCACTTCTGTCTAGCCAGCACCATGCGCGGGGCACGTCGTTTGGCACCAACAAAAGTTGACGAAATCTGGAAAGGGAGGGCATGAGTTCGTTTGTCCCAAAGCCGCAGTTCGCGCCCGCATCGCTAGGGGGCACTAGGACCCCGGCAGGGCCGGGGGAGACCAGCGGCCACGGAACCGGGCGACAAGGGGACATTATGCATTCCGGCTGGCGCCTCCCGTGTGTGTCAGGCCTTCCTCGTCTCGCCGCGCTCCTGCCCCACCCCAGGAGAAGAAAACCCAGAAGAAAACAGCCTGCACTGTCCAGAAAGAAAGGGCTTTATTGGGGAGTAGGGGCAGCCGAGGACCCCTGTCTTCTAACAGACAAGGCCAGAAGGAGAGGCTAAGTGCCGTTTGCAGTTAGGCGGCGAAGGGCTGGGCAGTTTTACTGGCGGTGGTGATGGCGGTGCTTCCCAATGCGGACTAACAGTCTTATAGAAGATTCTGGTCAGTTTCACAAAGTCAGGTTCAAGGATGCTGATCGATTGCGTCTTCCCCGGCGCAGACCTGTGGCCCTTCTCCAGGCCTTCCGCGGATACGGAGGGCACTCCTGAGCGCCCGGGCCCGAGGGTCTGCGGGGCATGTTACTTTCCTCCTGGGACCCCAGAAGACCGGAACCTCAAGGCTCCTCCTGCCAGGGGGAGGGGCCAGACCAAAGGCAAGTCTTAGCGGCGCGCGCACCGCGAGTGGGGACACCCAGGCGCCGGATGGGGCAGTATGGGCCCCACGACCACCGCCTCCTCCTCACCCGCGGGCCACGCCCCGGACTTTGGGTCCTAGCGCAGTGACTTCCCAGGGAGCCCTTTCGCTAGCCCAGTTTTCTCCCATGCAGAGGGTTGGGGTAGGGGCAGGAGGGGAAAGGAGTTCCCACCTGTTCCAGACCGTTCTCCGAAGCCTTTCTGCGAGGAGGCCAGATCACCGCCAGCTTTCCGTCGCCCCTGCTCACTGCGGAGGAAGGGGCGCTCAGCTGGGATTGCCCCACCCTACGCCTTACCGGCAGGAGGCGGCCAAGACGAAGGAGAGCGGCCGCGCCCCTTAAACACACACAGGCGTTCACCCCCCTCCTCCCCACGGAAGCCTCCGTCCCGAGGGAGGAGGGAGGAACCCCAGGGAGGGGGAAGGCGAACAAACCCACAGTGAGGAGGTAGGAACCAGAAAATTCAGAGGGGGAGATCCAGGTGTGCCAGAACCCAGGGAGGGTCCCTGGGAACCCGACAAAGACATCTGGGATCCTCCTCCCTTCCCCCACCACAAGCCTAGGTGGGGTGGGTCTGGGAGTTCGACGGGGGTGGGGGTGGAGCATAGGGACGGTCAGTCCAGAAAGGGTGGGCAGAGAGAGTCGAGTCGAGAGGGGTGGCCGGGGAGTTTGGGAGCCAGGAAGGGGGACCCTGAGGATTAGAGGCCCGTTGGAGTTGGGGAGTCGGTGAAAGCGGCTGGAGCCCAGGGAATCCCCAGCGTTGGGGCGCCGGTGGCTTACCCGTTAGGCTGGGCGCGGGCTCCTTGAACTCGGCGGTGCCGTAGAGGCTCAGCCGCTGGCGCTGCAAATCCCGCTCGCGCTCATTCACCTCGCGCACCTCCTGCTCCAGCAGCGACGGTGCGATAGGCGGCGGGGCGCGAGCCAGCACCGGACACCGGCCCTGTACGACTGAATGCGGCCGGCCTCCGGGCTCGGGCAGCCGCTGCGTGTCTGCGCTGCCCTCCACCGCGGGTGAGGAGTAGCACCCAGCCTCGAAGAAGCGCTTGAGCTCGCCCAGCGGCTGCGGCGGCGGCCGGGCGCTCTGCTTCGGGACCTCGGGGCGCGCCAGCGCCGCCTGCCGATAGGCCTCCCGCTCGATGTCTCGCTGCATCTGCGCGCCCGCCCGAGCGCGCTCCAAAGCGCGCGGGAGCGCGGGGCTGGGGCCCGGCAAGCTGAGCACCGGCCGCACGCGCAGTTCGACGAGTTCACTGCCCGCGCGACCTGGGCTCAGGCCCCGGCTCCGGCGCAAGCTTTCCTCGCGTTCGCAGCTGCGGCGGATTTCGCGCTCGATGGGCGTCTCCATGAGTGGCTCCTCTCGGGGATGTTGTGGGGTCTCCGAACGCAACTGGAGGGCTTCCGAGTTCGACTCAGAGGAGGTTTCCGGACCTTGAGAGAGACACTGCTCCAGGAGCCCCGCGCCTGGCGCTTCAGACGGTTCAGGGTCGTCGCTTCCTTGCCCAGGACTCTCAAAGCCCCCAGCTGCGGTCGGCCCAGGACGCTCTGCGTCCTGCTTCGCTGATGGCCCGAGGACTTCCCTCTCTTGCTCAGGAGTCTCCGCGCCCTGGTCTGGGGAGGGCACGGGGACGTCGGTATTCAGCTCTGCGGCAGGCTTGGGAATTTCAATATCTAAGCCGGGAGGTTCAGGCCCACGCGCTTCGGAAGACCCCAGGGCTCCGTTCTGAGGCCCAGGGGCTTAGGTGTCCAGGGTTGGGAGCAGCTCGGAAGCCTTAGCTCCCAGCGCTGGAGTTTTGATGCCCAGAGCTGGGACACCCTGCCCTGCGCAGCACCTGTGGTTGCAATTGCCGTCCGCTGGTTCCAAGGCGTCGCCCGCACGAGCCACTTCTCTGACCCGCCCCTGTCCTCCAAGAACTGCCCTCGGGGGCAGGGCCGGGCACCGCCCCCTGCACCTGCCGGCCGGACTCGGAGCCCCGCCCTGGCCCCGCCCCCGAGGGGGGGGCGCTTCATCTGGGCACTGGGTTTGGTCCACTGACCCGCCTGTCAGCTCGGGGCATTGGATGTTTTAGAAGAGAGCGTCCCTAGACCTAGACTGCTACCTGGGGGCGCCAGTCTAGATGCAGTGTTCACTCAATGGGCGCCACCTTGGCACCTTTTCAGGCTCACGTCTCCGGCATTACCAGGGGTCTTGGTCCCACCCAGCTGCACGCCTGGCTGAACCTCTGAACCACTGTCTTCTGGTGGGGTGTCCTCCGAAACCATCTTTCCGGGGCCTGGCCTGGCCCGCCAATCCTGTGTCAGCAGGCTGGCAGCGACACCAACGGCCTCAGGGCTGTCCTTTCAAGTTCCACCACTGCAGCGCACAGTTCGGGCTGGAGGGGGCGCCAGGAACCGCCTCTCCGACCGCCCCAGTCTCCCTCCCCGAGCCGAGCGCCAGCGCCCGCGCCAGGCCCATACGGCGCTTCCCCTCACCCCACCCGGAAAAGTCCGCGAGCCGGCCACTGCCCAGCGCACTCCCAGACCGAGGGCCGAGGCAGGCATGCACACACAGCGTGCCTAGGGCCCAGAAGAGCGGCTGAGATTGGAAAGGCTGTCACCTTGGGCCCAGGCGACTGGGAGACCCAGAGAAGTATCCAGGCTTGTGGGGGAAGTAGCTCCCTGCAGCTGGGGTCAGATTGTGGTGTTCTTGGCCAGGATTGATGCCAGGAACAGGCGAACTACTCCCAGGGACATTTTCCACTCTCTTCCACTGGGCTTTCGCCAAAACCTGCCTCCACCCCTCCCCCTCCATTTTGGGATGACCAGTGAAAAAAGATAGTTCCCTAAAGAAAGGGGGGGGGGGGCGGCTACACAGTCTCAGGATCGCCAATAATCCCGCAACTCCCTGCCTATGCTGGTAACTCCCTATCTATCCACCCTCTCACTCCACTCTCCTGGATCCCAATCTCAAGCTGCTACCCTCCTACCTCTGACTCTATTGGCCCAATTGGGATTGGGCCCACCTGGGTTTCATCCCACTGAGAACCTGAGCCAAGTTGTCAGCCTTCTCCAAGACTCAGTTTCTTTATCTGTAAAATGGGGATGGTAGTACTTACCCCTTTGGGAGGCGCTGACGATGAAGACTCTACTTCTGGAATGAGTTGTCTCTACAGTGGACTCTCCACTTTATCATCTCCTATTCCTCTTCTTCCCTGATGGCTCAGTGGTAAAGAATCCGCCTGCAGTGCAGGAGACACGGGTTCAACCCCTGGGTCAGGAAGATCTCCTGGAGGAGCAAATAGCAACACACTCCAGTATGCTTGCCTGAAAAATCCCCATGGACAGAGGAGCCTGGCGGGATACCATCCAAAGAGTCACAGAGTCAAAAACGACTTCACATGAGTATGTGCATCTCTCTTCTAGCCATGCATACCGTGCTCTCGGTTCCACCACACCACAGACCCTTCTCTGTCCAAGGATCTCCGTGACCTCCATTTACCAGACCTGGTCACTGGCTTTTCCCTGAGTTCCTTTCCACTAGCTCCTTAGTCTTGGAGAACGCTACCCATTTATGGTTTTCCTCTGACCTCCCAGGTGCCCCTTTTCAGATTTCTGGTTCACCTGCATCAGTGGATTCTTTCCCCTCTGGCTTCCATTGGGTTTGACTGATGGGAGAGAGGCGAATGAGAGATCATGTGTTCTTCCTCCAAGCTTCGTTGGCTGTGTCCCTCCACTGCCGGCAGCAGCTCCAAACAGCTCTCTCCCTCCAGGGCTATGGGGTGGTAAGAGCTCCCAGCTGTTGCTAATCCAGCCAGTGCACTATGCCTTCTTTATTTCCTTCTATTGAGTTCTGATCAATTACTCAGTTTAAGTATACAATCTCTTTCCTGCCAACACTCAGACCTTGACAAACTCCAATTTCACACTTTAAACACCATCTCTATGCAGATGTCTCCCAAATTTATATCTCTAACTCTAATTTCTCCTCTGAGTTTTAACTCATATCCAAGTCCCCAGTCTAATAGATAGGTCAAACTGAACACTTTCAAAACTGAATTCTTGGTCTCCCCCCAACTCTACTTCTCTTTACTACATATAGCAACTCACTCATGCTGTTTTTCATGTCCCAAAATGTAGAACTCAGCCTCAATTTCTCTTTTTTCCCTACCCACCCCAGTCCATTCATATATTGGATTGCTGTTTGCTCTGCCTCCAATATATATTCTGAATTCGTCCACTTTTCCCAGCCATTCATTGCCCTCTGATGTCTCTCCAACAAACTTAGGAGAAAAGTCCAAATTTCCTACCCTGGCTCAACACCCTTCCCACTTCTCAGATCTCAGCTCCTGACACCGTCTCCCTTGATCCCTCCTCCATCTGAACCTTTATGCTTTCCTCAAACTCTGCGATTACATTCCCACCCCCAGGGCCTTTGTACTGGCCTTTCTCTCTGCTTGGAATGACTCAGTACGTGGCTGGTTTCTGCTATTCAGATCTTGATTCAGATGTCACTGCTTCAGAGAAGTGGTCTCTGATCACCCAGCCTAGCTCAAACACAGCTCTTTTTCATAACTCTATCCCTGCCTATTTTTTTTTTTTTTTTTTGTAATTCACCCAATACTACAGTTGGGCTTCCCTTGTGGCTCAGATAGTAAAGACTCTGCCTACAATGCAGGAGAACCAGGTTTGATCCCTGAGTTGGGAAGATCCCCAGGAGAAGGGAATGGCTACCTAATCTAGTATTCTTGCCTGGAGAGTGCCATGGACGGAGGAGCCTGGTGTGCTACAATCCATGGAATCACAAAGAGTTAGACACAACTGAGTGACTAACACTTTCACAATACTATAGTTATCATCAATTACCTTGTTTCTTTATTGTATATTATCTATCTCTGCCTGCCCCCCACCTCAGCTGCAAAGTGAGTGGTATTACAGCATTTTCTGTTTGTCATGTTCACCCAACTCTCTCATGCCTAGAACAGTGCCTGACACATAACGCTTATTAAAGAATGTTCCCAAAATTGGGAACAAAGAAATAAACTAGACTTGGAAGTTGCCACTGAGTTTAGGAGACAGACACAATTATAAACAGAACAATCTTGCCTCAAGGTGGAACCCAGGACGAGAGTATAGAGGGAACCCTATATAAGTGTTTATCTAAATAGCTAACAGTTACAATAGATATAAGCATTGAAGTAAAATATACACTCTCCTCCAAAAGGTGGGAACAACCCAAATGTCCATCAACAAATGAATGGATAATCAAAATGTGATCCATTCATACAATGGAATATTATTCAGCCATGAAAAGGAACGAAACACTGATTCAAGCTAAAATGCAGATGAACCTTTAAAACATGGAGAAAGGAACAGCAACCCACTCCAGTATTCTTGCCCGGGAAACCCCACGGACAGAGGAGCCTAGTGGGCTACAGTTCATAGGGTTACGAAGAGTCAGACACTACTCAGCAACTAACACTTTTCTCTTTTGAAAAAAATGATGCTCAGTGAAAGAAGCCAAACAGAACAGGCCACATATTGTATGAGTCCACTGACTGAAAAAAAATGTCCAGAATAGGTAAATCTACAGAGACAGATGCAGATCAGTGGTTGCCAGGGGCTTGGGAGGGGAGTGCCTGTTTAATGGGTACAGAATTTCCTTTTGGGGTAATGAAAAGGTTCTGGACCTAAATAGTAGCAAGTTGCACAACATTACAAATGTACTAAATGCTACCAATGGTAATTTTTTTGTGTGTGTATTTTACCACAATTAAAAACTGATTTTTAAAAATGTGTTCTCTATTTCTATCATGGCAAATAAACTTTTATTTTATTTTATTTTTTAAAACTTTTATTAAAAAAAAAAAAAACTTGGCTGACTTGGGTCTTAGTTGTGGCACAAGAGATCTTCGTGCCTCATGTGGGATCTTTCACTGTGGCATGTGGGCTTGGTTGCCCCACTGCATGGGAAATCTTAGTTTCCAGACCAGGAATCAAACTCATGTCCCCGTCATGGCAAGGTGGGGGATTCTTAACCACTGAACCACCATGGAAGTCCCCCAAATATGCTTTTAGGAGGATATATTGGGTTAGCCAAAAAGTTCACTTGGGTTTTGCCATACCATCTTCGGGTTGTTGTTATGAAAAAAGAAAAAAAAAAAAACCCAAAGGAACATTTTGACCAGCCCAATAGAAGACCAGGTTCAACTGAAAATATTTTGAATCCCTAGGAGTTTTGTCCTTGGCATAGGAAAACCCCAGGCCTCAGTCTGGCCCCGTTTGTTTTCCACCCCCAAGTCTGTCCTGCACAATGAGGGGCCTTGTACATGTACTTAGGGACCCTGTCCCATGTACCCAAGCTCTTTCCTCGCTCCTCTGCCAATTTTTGGCCATCCTGAGTAGGATCTAGAGCAGGGAGGAAGGATTAAGTTGGGCACATTCCCTTTGTTCCATGGGGAGCAGACCCTCTGAAGCAAGGAAGGGGCCTAGGGGACTTCCCTGGCGGTCCAGTGGTTAAGACTGTAGGGGCCATGGGTGCGATCCCAGATCGGCTGGGGTGAACTAAGACCCTGCATGCTATAGAGCTTGACCACAAGAGTGTTGGGGGCTGCAGCAGACCACCCTGGAGAGTAGGAGATGATTTCCCCAAGAGGATGGTTGGATAAAACACATGTTCAGCTGAGAAAAGGGGCGCTGCTCCTTGAAGAAAGGAATGGTGGGAAGATTGAATAGGGACCTTCAAGACTTGGATAAGAAGTTCTCTAGACATTTCTCATCACTACACTCCCCCAATAGTTATCAAACCTAAAGGGCGTCCAGTGTCCTGGAGGCAATTTGATTGAATTCTCTCATTTTCTGAAAGGGGAAACAGAGGTCCAGAAAGGAAGTTGCCCTGAGTTGTCCAGAGCTCAAGCCTTCTGGTTCTCATGAGGCACAGGCTCTGGTCTCCAGAATCTTCTGGTGGGATCAGCCCTCCATCCTCACCCCAGAGATCAGGGTCCAAGAAGGGAGGGCAGTAGTATGTAAAAGCAACAGTGTTCGAAGGCAGGTTACCGTTGGTGGGCAGCCGGACTTGGAATGTCTAGGGTGCCAAGCAAAGGTGCCCTTGTCTGAGGGGTCAGGGAGTCCCAGCCCTAGTCCACAGGCTTGACCAGGCATGTGAGAGTGTGTTTGCCGGGAGGCAGCCGAGTGCAGCAAGGAGGCCAGTGGCTGGTAAATAATTGATCAGGACAGCTGATAGTACCTCCCCAGAACTGCCCGCCAGCCCCCAGCCCCCCTCAGCCCGGCCCAGGCGTCTCCCGCCTCCTGGCCCAAACCAGCTGGACCAGCTCTCCCAGTGCCCGCCTGCCGCCCCCCCCCAACTCCCGACAGCCAAGTCACAGCCTCCGGGGCACCTTTCGGCAAGCACCCGGGGTGGTGGATCTGGAATTCGGAAATCAGAACGTGGGCTTCTGGGCAGAGATGGCCCTGCAGAGCCATGTGTGGTCTCTGGCCACACCCATGTAAGTGTCCGGGGTCAGGGGGGCCAGTGGGCAGGGCCTGGGAGGGGCTCATGGGAGACGCTGGCCTTCCTAAGGGGGGACGGCAGGGTGGGGGTTGTTGCTGCTTAGAGCTCCAGCTAGCCTCTCCTAAGGGGGCCAGGAAGAATGAAGGGCGGCTGGCAGCCAACCCTGGAGCCTCTTCAATGCCCCCCTCCCCCGAAAGTCGGGTGGGAGATGTGAATTCTTACCCCCTTGTTTTTTTGGGATTTTCCACCGGCAGGCTTCAAGCCCAAAGTCCAGCCAGAGGCGGGGTGGGGCTATTACTTGAGTGGGGGATGGGGAATGTCAGGGTCCCTCATATTTCGCCTCTAAATTCATCCTTTGGCGTCTGGGGTGGGAAGAAATGTTTGAAATCCAACAGGAAAAAAAGTTAACAGCTCCCAAACTGGAAAAGAGAATTTCAACAGGGAAATGATTACCTGCTTAATGAAATGACCACCAACTGTCCCTGGCAGGGCAAAAAGCTGAAGATTTAGAGACAAGCAACATTGAATAAAGTGTGCAGATTATTTTAATATTTGAGATGTGAAGTCCTTTGAAAGTCAGAAAATGGAAGGGGCTCCAGAGGTTTGTAGAGACTTCTGGAAAAGGGGCTCCCTCCAGGGACCCCAATTGGGTCCCTCACTCTTTTGGGTTCCCCGTTGCATTATTCACCAACTACAAACCTGGTTGCCTAGCAATGGGAATCTGATCTCCCCCCACCCCCCCAGCAAGGAGGAGGCAGGGTGATTACATCTTGGGCGTGGGAGAACAGAGGGGAGACTTTAGCCTCCCCCAGGGCAAACCTATTAGCAGGGGGTCTGAGCTTCCTTTAGGACACCCTGTAAAGCATGAACTTCAGCATCCTGCCCTAATTGGAATTGAAGACCCACCTCCCCAGGCTGATCTCTGGTCCCCTGGCTGTCAAGATAAAGATGCATGAACTTCCATTTCTCCACAGTGTTTCCAGTATTTGGGCTCTAAGAGCCTTGAGTTCCAATCCTGACTCAATGACATTAGACAAGTCTTCTGCCACTTCTCAGAGCCTCAGTTTCCTTTTCTGTAAAATGGGGACAGTAGTACTACTTAGCTTTTAGGATGGTCGAGAGGGTTAAATGAGTTATTAAAGTTTTTTGAAAGGCGCTCAGTCCTGTCTGACTCTTTGCAACCCCATGGACTGTAGCCTGCCAGGCTCCTCTCTCCATGGAATTTTCCAGGCAAGAATCCTGGAGTGGGTAGCTGTTGCCTTCTCCTGCAGATCTTCCCAACCTAGGTATCGAACCTAGATCTCCCGCACTGCAGGTGGATTCTTTACCATCTGAGCCATCATGGAAGCCCCAAATAAGTTACTAGGAGTAAAGCATTTAACGGTGCCCAGCACGTGGTGTGCACTGGCTAATGGTTGGCTGATTTTCTTCTCAGTTGGAATGTCAACTCAGCAAAAAGTTGACTACAGTGTCTCAAGATCAGGGCAGGGAGGAGGAGGCGGAGATGGCTGCGGGAGCCTAGCGGAAGCCCCATAGAGCACTTAGAGAGCTATATATAGTAAGTGCTAAATGCGAGCTCACTATTATGCCTTCATGGTGAAGCCAGAGAAGATCCAGGAGGCCCCACCAGAGTTTGGGCAATGAGGTTTAAACTCATCTGATAGGTTAGTGCTCAAATTAATAAATCTTTGAAGGGCTTGCTCTGTGCCCACCCTGGGCGATGTGTCAGGGCCAACATGCAGATAGATATATCCTTCTAGATATTGGAAGCACCTCCATGTAGCTGGCACCCAGTGCATCTCTGTGATGGGAAGTTGTGACGATGACTGTCCCCGACGTGCACTGCAGTACCAACCAGTCTCCAGCTTCCAGGGGGAGCCCAAATGGACTAGGGGTGCCCTGGAGGCTGAGACCTGGGGACCCCGGGGTGTTTTGAGGTGGACAACGATGGGGGAATTGCAGGTTAAACCTTAAACGGCAAGTCCCCCTCCCCCCAGTTCGGAGTCCAGCACTAAGCAGTGTGACCTGGTGATCCTTGCCCCCTGGGAGGGTGGCTTGCAAGTGGAAGAGGCAGCTCTGGAGTTACCATGGCAATGGCATGTGTCCACAGCGAGATGGACACTTATCTCCCAGACTCTCACCCCCTCCCTCAACCCGCATGTAAGGGATGCTGGGTAACAGACAAGGTCCAGAGAGGGTGTGGATTTGGGAAAAAATACAGAGCATGTTCCAGCCTGGTGGGATTCAAGCTTCTGGGGATGGTTATTATAATTAATTAAAAACATTATTAGTCATGGGAATTATTTAAATTATTATTTTTCTTTTTGACTTGCGGGATCTTAGTTCCCCGACCAGGGATTGAATCCCTGCCCTCAGCAGTAAGCGCCCAGTCCTAACCACTGGACCGTCAGGGAATTGCCTAAAATTACTATTAATAATAAACTATGCTACTGTTTTGAGGGCACATAGTCCTAAGTTTTTTCCTGCATGGATAGATATTTCCCTGAAAGGGAATCTCTCTCTGCAAGGTGAGGAAGGGTCAAGCTATTCTGGTCCATTTTACAGATGGGGAAACTGAGGCTCAGAGGGGTGATGTCTAGCCTCAGAAGCTATTTAGCTCAGCCTGTCCCGGCCAGGGCTCTCTCCCCCTCACAGGACCCCTGCCTTCTGCCCTGACTCCTCCCAGGTGCAAAGGGGAAATAGAGAAAAGTACTGGGTTTGGTTGATTTCCAAGCAGCTCAGGGATCTTGGCTCAAAGAGGGGTGTTCAAGAGATGGGTCTGCGAGGGTTGGGCCCCCGGGAGGCTCCTTTCGCAGCCCAAGCCGGCCGCCCCTCAACCCCGCTCCCCTTCAACCCCCGCCGTCTCCCTGCAGGCCCATGGCGGAGAGCTCCCTCTACCGGCAGCGACTTGAGGTCATCGCGGTAAGGGACGCCCTACCAGCGCGCTGCGCCCTGAGCCCGAGGCACCGCTCGCCACACCCAGGCCTCTTCCTCACCTCTTTGCTATCTCAGGGAGCAGGCCTAGCGCTCTGAACGTGCGGGGAGCACCCTCAGCTCCAGCCGCGCCTGGGGCGCCCCACCAAAATCCTCAGGCCCCTCTGCTCCTCAGTTCTTCTGTATGATCATCAACACCCCCAGAATGGAGCTCTGGGGACTCCGCACTCTCAAATCTGCAGCATCTGTTCCATTCTTGAACCCCGTCTTCCAGATACACCATGTCTGAAGCCCCCTGTCTCAGACCCCCAATCTGGACCTCATCTCTCCGGACCTCCATCTCTGAATCCCCATCTCGCCAACCCCATCTCTCTGGTCCTCCACTGCTGCACTCGCATCTCTCTGGACCATCTCTACATCCTAGTCTCGCTAGATCCTCACGACTGCACCTCCATTTCCGTCTTCCCACCTTACTAGCCCCCTCCATTGGATCCTCATATCTGGACCCCCATCTCTCTGAATCGCATTCCTCTTAATCCCATATCTCAGACCCCTCCCCCTCTGGATTCCCATTCCGGGGCCCTCCCTATCCACAGACCCCGCCCCCCTTCCGCCCGGGCGAGGCCTCCGCAGCATCTGGGGCGCGGCCGGCCCCGCCCCCGCCGGCCCCGCCCCTACCCTCTGCTGACTCAGCGCCTCCGCCCCCCAACCTCTTCCCCGCCCGGGGCCCCGACGTGTGTTCCGCTACCCGGTGCGGCTTGCAGTCCCGGGAGTCCCGGGAGCCCCCGGGAGCCCCGGCGAACCCGGCGGAGGAGGGAGGGGGGAAGGGGAGGCGGCGGCCCCGGCCGGCCCCACCCGGCCAGCGGGCAGCTCAGGGTCCTCTGTGCGCAGGAGAAGCGGCGGCTACAAGAGGAGATACGCGCGGCGCGCCGCGAGCTGGAGGAAGAGAAACTCCGCGTGGAACGGCTCAAGGTTGGGGGCGGCCGGGGGCGCCTGCTTAGCCCGGGCAATGAAGTGGGGGTGTCTATGAGAGTCAGTTCTGGGAACCAAAGGAGCCTCTCTTTATACATGGGGTTGGGGGAGTTGGTTCCAGCTTCGGGGACGGGCGTCTTCCCCAGCTTGGGAAGAGTGGTTGGTGGTGATGGGGGACGTTTGTTCTACCTTCGGGAAGATCATGGGAGCGTGTTTGTTCCGCTTTGGGGTAGAGAGGGGCTAAGAGGGACGTTAATTTCCCCTTTTGGGGTGTCTGTCCCATTCTGGAAAAGTTGGGGAGATTGATGGGGGAGATTGATGGGTGTTTCTTCCAGCGTGGGAAAGCTGTCGGCTGGGAACGGGGTGGCTTCCCACCTGGCATTGTTGGGGCAAGTATCCCAGCCTGAGGCAGAAATGTCTGTCCGTCCACATGCCCCTTCCCATGGCCAGAGGAAGTCTCTCCGGGAACGCTGGCTAATGGACGGGGCAGCTGAGGAGCCAGAGCGGCCCCAGGACCCCACCTCACAGGACCCCCAGTCACCTGAAGACCAAGCTCAGGCCCGCATCCGGAACCTGGAAGACAGCTTGTTCACGTGAGTAGATAGCTTCGCCCTGCCTGATAGCTTCGCCCCTCTGTCTAGGCCAGGCCCCTCCGCCCACTCCGCTGAGACTTCCGGTGGGGGTGGCCCGTTGAGCCTGGGGTCCAGGCTCCCAGCAGCCCCTTCTCTTCCCCAGACTCCAATCCCAGCTGCAGCTGCTGCAGAGTGCGTCCACAGGTGCCCAGCACAAGCCCTCAGGCAGGCCCACCTGGCGACGACAGGTGAGGAACTAGGGGATGAACCAGCAGAGCTCAAAGCAGTAGTCTCCAAGCACAGTTGAATTTTTTTTGACCCTGCTATGTGGCTTAATTCCCTGACCAGGGATCGAACCTGTGCTCCCTGCAATGGAAGCGCAGTTACTTAACCATTGGACTGGCAGGGAAGTACCCAATCACAGTTTAGATGCTGGGTCCTCTGGTCTTGTGGTCTTGGGCAAGTTGCTTTCCATGCCTAAGTCTCAGTTTCCCCATCTCTAAAATGGGGATACATAACAATAGCATACAGCTGGAAGAGGTGTGAGAGAGGGTCAATGAGATCATAGCTTGGTACCGGAAGCAGACACAACGGAATGTTTTTTTGATATGTTGTCAAGTTGTGTTAATCGCTCGGTTGTGTTTGACTGAGTTTGTGACCCCATGGACTATAGCCCGCCAGGCTCCTCTGTTCATGGAATTCTCCAGGCAAGAATACTAGAGTTGCTATTTCCTTCTTCAGGGGATCTTCCTGATCCAGGGATTGAACCGGGATCTCCTGCATTGCAGGCAGATTCTTTATCATCTGAACCACCAGGGAAGCCCTATTTTGATATATGATTGCCAATATGACCTGAATGAAGAAAGTAGTCAGAAAATGTTGTGGGGCGGGGTTGGGGCTGGGGGGCTGGGGCTGGGAGTTCCCTGACAGTTCGGCGGTTAGGACTCGGTGCTTTCACTATAGTGGCCTGGGTTCAATTCCTGGTTGGGATTACTAAAATGATCCCACAAGCCGCACAGTTTGGCCAAAAAAAAAGAAAAGAAAATGTGGGGATGTGTTCTCAGAATTCAGCCTCCCAAATGGGAAAAGGGTCCCCATGAGATGCTCTAGTGATTTGAGGCATTTCCATGATTTGAGGGATTTGGGATTTTGTTTTGGTAATGCCTCTATTAAGATATAATCTACATGCCGTACAACATATGGGTCTTTGAAAACCAAGACGACTTTACATTAAGATCTGGCTCTCTGGGTTATCCTTGAAGTCCATAGATCCAGTAACATTATCCAGTATCCATAGATCCAGTAACTGATGCACCTGGCCCCAATAAGCTGTGGGTTTTCCACAGCCCCCACCTCTCCTTGATGCCTTACTTTGGCTCCCAGGTGCCTGTCTCAGGACAGAAGGGGAGAGGAGACCTTTGGACAGAGGAGGGTAGGATTGAGAGCTATGAGAGATCTGTGGGGTCTGGTGGAGGTGGCCTGCATGGCCAGGTCCCCAGCTCCCCTCCCTGAGCTCATCTTTCCCTCCATCCCTTCCTCACTCCACTCCAGCCACCCAGACCCTTTTCTGTCCCTTGAACTTGCTTAATTCATTATAGCCCCAGGGCTTTGCACTTGCCTTTCCCCTCTTCCTAGAATGCCCTTTCCCACCTCTTGACTTAAGGCTGGCTCTTCTCACCTTTCAGGCCTTTGTTCAATGTCACCACCTCCAAGAGGCCCTCCTGCATCTTTTTTTTTCTTTTTTTAATATTTATTTGGCTGTATCAGATCTTAGTTGCAGCATGTGAGGTCTAATTCCCTGACCAGCGGTCAAACCCATGCCCCTGCATTGGGAGCATGGAGTCTTAGCCACTGGACCACCAGGGAAGTCCCCCTCCTGCATTTTATACCTACAGGAGGCACCCCATCACCTCCCAGACATTTCCTAGCCCCTTATCCTGTTCCCCCCCCCCATAGCCCTTCTCACTTCCTGAATTATAGATTTGTATTTTATGTTTATTACCTGCTTCCTCCCACTGGAATTTAAGTTTTAACAGCTAAAGTCTTAAGTATCCCTTAAGTGGGATTTCCCAGGCGACTCAGTTGTAAAGAATCCACCTGCTGGTGCAGGAGATGTGAGTTTGATCCCTGGGTCGGGAAGATCCCCTGGAGTAGGAAATGGCAACCCGATCTCATATTCTTGTCTGGAAAATTCCATGGGCAGAGGAGCCTGGCAGGCTACAGTTCACGGGGTCACAGAGTCAGACATGACGGAGCACGCATGCATGTCCCTTAAGTAACCTCAGTAGCTGGCAGAGTAGGTCCCCAATAGAGGGCGAGGCTGCATGGACACAGGATTGACTGGGTGCATACCATGTGCAGGGCAGTGCAGTAGAGGGAGCTTAGAGAGGTGAGGAAGACTCACGGTTTGGTCCTGAAGTAATGGGGAGCCATCCAGGGTGTTTGAGCAGGGGAGGGGTGCTGCCATGCTGGAGGCTGGAAGTGAGATGTGGGCTGCCCTGACCTTGTTTCTGCCATCCCTGCAGGGTCACCGTCCTCTCTCCCAGCCCAGCGTGGAGTCAGGTCCTGCAGGTGGGTGTTTTGAGGTCTGGGGGTCGCAAGAGGAAGGGCCTGAACCTCACACTGTTGCCCCATCTCTCCTCTTCCTTGACTCCCCCAGGCCAGACCGATCTAAACAAGAGAGCCTCCTTGCCAGCCGGACCGGTGGGCACATACCCGGAGTCCCCCTCCGAGCCCAGAACTGAGGCTGCCGGGGTTCCAGCAGCCCCGAGGCAGGTCCCTGGGGTGGCAGGAACCTCCTCAGAAGCCAATGGCCCCTGCCCTGGATCCAGCCTCCCTCTGGAGCAGGAGCCGAGTCAGGGGGTGGTGGCACCTGAGGGGGCAGTGAGTGAGGCCAAAGCAGGAGGCATGGTGAAGGTGGTGTGGGAGGGGCTGAGGGCCACGGAGGACTGTGCCATCGGGGCCACAGGCTTGGAGCTGGAGGCTAAGGTGGAGGAGATGGTATTGGAGGCCATCGGGGACAGACAGGAAGCCAGCCGTCCAGAGCTCCCCTCGTGGGTCAAGGAGGAAAGGGCCATCGTGGAGGTGGTCTGGGAGGGGGTGGGGGGTACAGAGGGCAGTGACTTGGAGGCCATGGTGGAGGCAGGCAGGGGCCCAGAGGCCTTGCAGACCGGCTCCCTGGGGCTCCAGGAGGGATCGGAGGGAGCAGCTCCTGGAGCAGGTGCCCCCAGAAGCAGCCCTGATGGTGATGGGCAGGGGGTCTTTGGAGGAGAGGAGGGGTCCTTCATTTGGGTGGAGAGAGTGACCCTCAATGAGGAATGGGAGGAGCTGGAGGTGGAGGGGTTGGAAGGGCCAAAGGCACTGGGAAGGGAGGAAGAGGATGAGTGTCCACGGCGGGCAGAGGGCACAGGCGAGGAGGAAACGTGGGAGGTGGAGAGGAGGCGGGCGGAAGGACCTGAAGGTGCAGAGAAGAGAGGCAGTGAGGGAAAGGCAGGCACGGATCCAGAAGGAGCAGAGATGTCACTGGTGGCAGAGGGGAAAGGAAGCCAGGAATCCTTGGAGCCAGAGAGAAGAGGTGAGGAACACGTGGAAACAGAGATGGGAGGAGGTGATGAACCATTGTCGGCAGAAAGGAAAGAAGCTGAGGGACCTCGGGGGGCAGAGAGGGGAAGAGATGAGAAGCCATTGGGAGTAGAGCAGAACGGAGGTGAGGAAAAGCTAGAGGCAAGCCAAGAACCAGAGGCAGCAGAGAGAAAAGGGGAGGACTCACTGACGGTAGAGAGAATAGGAGGTGAGAAGCCATTGGAGGAAAAGGAAAAAGGAGATGAAAGGGCAGAGAGAATGGGAGACGAAGAGCCCTTGGAGGCAGAGAGAATGGGAGACGAAGAGCCCTTGGAGGCAGAGAAAACAGGAGACGAGAAATCACAGAAGGTAGCAGGACCGGGAGGTCAAGAGCCACTGGAGGCAGAGAAAACAGAAGATGAGAAATCACAGAAGGTAGAGAGAATGGGAGGTGAGGAGCCATTGGAGGCAGCGAAGACAAGAGATGAGAAATCACAGAAGGTAGAGAGAGCTGGAGGTGAGGAGCCATCAGAGGTGGAGAAAAATGAAGATGAGGACTCGCTGAAGGCAGAGAGAACCGGGGGTGAGGAGCCATTGCAGACAGAGAAGACTCAGGGGGTCGGGGAAGAGCAGGGAGAGTCAGAAGAAGAAAAGGAATGTCAGGCAGAGAAAGTGAGTGAGGCAGGGGCTCCCGCAGAAGCCAAGGAGGTGCCGAGGCCGGAGGATGAAGGACAGCAGCCCCAGGAGAAGCAGGAAAGCTCCCCAGAAGCAGAAGTGGAAGCAGCGAAGCCCCAAACTCCTGCTGAGGGCCAGGACCCCACTGGAGATGCCACCCCACTCCTGGCAGAGACGTCAGCTCAGGATCAGCCTGCTGAGTGCCAGCCACTGCTGCAGATGGAGGGGCCCAGGGCCAACCCCAGTGCCCGCCCCGTGCCCACTTATGCGCCTGCCCGGCAGCTGGAGCCATCTGCCCCTCCGGAAGGTGAAGAGGCTAGCGGCCCTAAGCAGAAGACTTGCCAGTGTTGTGCGGTTATGTGAGCTCATGCCCTCCACCCAGTCCCAGCTCCTCTCACAGCTACCTCGGCCTCTTGGCATCCAGCAGGCAGTCCCAGGCGCAGACGGGGCACCGGACTGACCATGGCACCTGGGAGCCCGTTGGTGTACACGTTCCACCTCCACCTGGGCTTCCGGACCCCTCACCCGCTGCCTGTGACCTGGCCCTCTTCTGTGACAAAGCTTTTTATACTTGAAAATAAAATGCTAAGCATTCGGACAGTGTGAGTGTGTGTGTGTTGTTGGCCCAGGACCCCCTCACCGTCTCCTCGTGGGAAGTGGAGGGCTTGACTCTGCTAGAAGCAAAGATTGAGTCAGTGAGAGTTAAATAGATGTGGCTGCCGTTAACAAAAAGATCTCAAGCTATAGTAGCTATCAAAAGAGAAAACAATTTATTTCTTTGGACACGTCTATGGGATCACTTGGAAACTCTGTTTTCTGTTTCTCGCGCTGCCTCCACCTTGGGTGTGGCCAAAGCTATATCACAGGGCACATCAAGGCTCCAGCTCATGGAAACGGGAAGGGAATGTGGAAGAGCCCCCACCCAGACTCAGCGTTGATGCACGTCACCTCTGCTTAGGTTTCACCAGTGAGAACTCAGTCCTTGGTTACACTGAGCTGCAAGGGAGGCTGAGAATGCGTCCGACTACAGTTCTGTGATAGCAGCAGGACAGATCTGGGGAGTAGCTGCCACTCTGGATATCATATATTTTTCCTTTGCTCCCTCATCCATCCACATTTTCCCTGTAGGGCCAGGCCCTTCTCTGTAGGGGTCCTTGAGTCTCAGCTCTTCCTTGGCTGGGTGTCCTCAGGCAAGTGACTCAGCTCTGAGCCTCTATGTTTTCATCTGTCAAAGGAGCTCCCCTCTCCCCTCCTGAGGTCAGTTCAGGCCGTAACCTGGAGCCTGCAGTGGGGCCCACAAGGCCCAGCTCCTCAGGTGTGGGCAGGAAGTGTTTCTCATACCCAGAGTCCAGTGGCGCCAAGGGCTGGGGGGGCTCCTTAACCGGAACCTGCTCTATTTCCTCCACTTCCAGGATGGGTGAGTCGCCAGGGGGCTGGGCCTGGGGCACCTCCTGGGGAGAGAAGAGGCCGAGATTGTTCCCCTTGTACATGTAAGTGTGCATGCTAAGTTGTTTCAGTCGTGTCCGACTCTGTGACCCTATGGACTACCAGGCTCCTCTGTCCATGGGATTCTCCAGGCAAGAATATTGGAGTGGGTTGCCATGCCCTCCTCCAGGGATCTTCCCGACCCAGGGATCAAACCCATGTCTCCTGCATTGGCAGGTGAATTCTTTACCATTAAATCCTGGGAAGCCCCTTCCCCTCATAACCCCCCCACCCTAGTTCCCAACTATTCCCCACTGTCCTAGCTTTCCCCAATCCCCTAGAGGGCCCCAATCAGCCAGGCTTTTCACTCACCTTCATGTGCGGCAGGCTGAAATTGCTATTGGCAGGGTCAGGAATCTTCTCCCAGATCCAGTGGGGCAGTATCTTGTGCTGCAGGTGGACACACCTGGCAAGCAGGTTCAGAGTCAGGGCAGGGAATCCAAGTGGCCAGATACCCATGCCCAGATGGCAAGGTCCAGGCACGTCACCGAGCTCTGACGCATCATCCCCTCATCCCCGCAGCCCCCACTCCCCCCCACCACCCCTGCCAAGCCAAGCTCAGCGATGCCCAGCTGCCCTCCCCACCTGGGCAGAGACCCATGTGTCTGACGGCCTCACCTTCCGCAGGTGGCCAGGCTCACACCACAGCTGGTCAGGAGCACACCCCACAGGAAAAAGACAACTGACAGAACTTTCCAGTTCAGGGTGTTATCTGGGGGGCAAGGGGGAGGGGCAGAAGAACATTTGGACATCAAGAAGGCCGGGAGGGCTCAGGGAAGGCTCCTGGGTGGGGCAGGGAACAGGTAAGGAAGTGGATACACGGGCAGGGCTCATGAATGGGTGAGGGCTTCTCAGGTGGCCCAGTGGTAAAGAATCTGCCTGCCAATGCAGGAGATGCAGAAGATTAGGTTTTGATCCCTGGGTTGGCAGATCCCCTGGAGAAGGAAATGACAACCCTCTCCAGTATTCTTGCTAGAGAAGCCCACGGACAGAGGAGCCTGGTGGGCTACAGTCCATGGGGTCACTAAGAGTCAGACATGACTCAGCATGCAGGCACAAATCAGTAGGGGGAGTCTCAGAGTGGGAGTGGGACTTGTGAGAAGGTCAAGGTCAGGGATGGGTGAAAGGGTCAAAGACACACATTGCCTGTTAATCCACAGCAGTATTTAGCAGCATCAAAATGCATCATCAACATCCCCAAGTCAAAAGGTTGTCTACCCAATGAAGTTCAGTAAGGATTGTGTAACCCCCCTCCAGTGGAACAGGGTCCCCTCCCATAGCAGTCCCACCCCAGACCCCTACCTGGTAGGTGGAACTGGAGGCTTGGACCAGGTGGGCCCTGTCCTGCGATGGTGGATGCAGTCACCCACAGCTTGCAGGGACCCCAGTGAAGGTCGGGCAGGGTCATGTTTCGGGTGCTGCCAGTCACTGAAGGACATACACAGAGAGGTGAGGAAGGCAGTCAAGTCCTGCCTCAGGACCTTTGCACGTGCCATGCTGTCTGCAACACTCTCTCCCAGACATCCACATGGTTCCCGCCTCACCTCCTCCAGCTCTTTGCCCACAGGTCACCTATCCAGTGAGAACTTTCCTGACTGCCCCTCCAGCCCAACCAGTTAAAACAGCACTTGCTTCTCCATTCATCTTTCTTGCTTTATTCCTCTACTCAGCACTTACCATCATCTGATATACTGCATAGATAGTATTTACTTTATCTATGCCTGCATGTCCCCCATGAGAAAGTTAGGGCCACGAGGGCCATATTCCCAGAGTCGTGTCCAGCTCTAGTCAGTGCCTGGCACATGGAAACCACTAAATAGTGATATACAGTTGACCTTTGAACAAGGCAGGGGTTAGGGGTGTCAACTCTTAACTGTTAAAAATCCAAGTACAGTATAATTTATAGTCTGCCCTCCTTATCTGTGCTGCTGCTGCTGCTGTCAAGTCTGAATCTTTGCGACCCCATGGACTGTAGCCCACCTGGTTCCTCTGTCCATGGAAATCTCCGGGCAAGAATACTGGAGTGGGTAGCCATTTCCTCCTCTGGGGGGTCTTCCCCACCCATGGATTGAACTCAAACCTCCTGCATCCCTTGCACTGGCAGGCGGGTTCTTTACCACTGAGTCACCAACACTCTCTTCCAGTCACCAACTCACTCTCTGCCTTCCTTATCTGTGGTTCCTCAATAGGGGCTTTCCTGGTGGCTCAGCTGGTAAAGAATCTGCTTACAGTGCAGGAGACCTGGGTTTGATCTCTGGGTGGGGAAGATCCCCTGGAGAAGGGAATAGCTACCCACTCCAGAATTCTTCCCTGGAGAATTCCATGGACAGAGAAGCCTGGTGGGCTACAGTCCCTGGGGTCGCAAAGAGTCAGACACAACTGAGCAACTAACACACACTCTGTAATTCCTAGTTCCACATCAGCAGATTCAACCAACCATACATAGTACTGTTAAATTTACTATGGAAAAAAGTCATGTATAACTAGACTTGCACAGTTCAAACCTGTGTTGTTCAAGGGTCAAGTGTATATTGGAATAAATAAAAGAATGCATGAATATCATATCCCTCAGAATGCACAGGATCCAGTGAAGGGAAATTTGCTTCAGACCAGGGAGAGACATCTGCACCTCCCACAACTGTTTTTGTTTACTTCTTTGACTGTGCCTTAGAGTTGTGGGATTTTTGTTCCCCTACCAGGGATTGAACCCAGACCAGGAGTTAAACCTAGACCTTCAGCTGTAAGAGTCCTAACCACCTGTCCATCAACTATTATCAGTCATTGATAAAGGGCTGCAACTGAAGGGCCTTGATTCCCCAGCACTTCCAGCTGTTGAGGCAAGCAAAATGCTTCAGACCAGAAAAAGCCCTCAGGCCAGGAATGCAGATGCCAGAGACTGGGAGATAAACTCTGGGCTCTAAGTAGGGCCCTGATGCCACCCATCACAGTAAATAAGGCTCCTGAAATCCCTTCTCAGAACCTGTGGTGCCATATAGCCTTCCCCAACTGGGAATTTTCCAGAATTGCGGCTCCTCTTCTTTTGTCTATATATACTTATGGTCTTGGGACTCCATCCTTAATCTCTCACTTGATGCCCTTCTCAGGCTGTCCCAAGTTCTTTATACCAAGGAGAGACTGCAGTGTTAAATCTCAGCCTAGAACTTATTGCTAGATCTGAAACTTGAGTATCTGACCATCTCATGGACAATCCCACTTCGATGAGGATGTCAGGTACAACAAATCCAAATGGGTCCCCCAAATTCTTCTCGAAAGTCCTTACCACTGGACCGCCAGGGAATTCCCTATTTTTGTGTGCTTTTTAACTGGATGTGCCATATAAAGATATCCAAGCTAAAACATCAAGTAGAAAAAGAAAGCTGCAAAACATCAGTCATAAGCTTTAGGGGCCTATAACATGGTTCTCTTTTAATACTATTAGTAGGTACATGTACTCATAAAAGGAGAAAGGGGAGCAGAGGATGAGACGGTTAGATGGCATCACCCACTCAACAGACAAGAATCTGAGCAAACTCCGGGAGATGTGAAGGACAGGGGAGCCTGGCATGCGGCAGTCCATGGGGTTGCAAAGAATCAGACATAATTTAGCAACTGAGCAACACATAAATATATATGATTTTTAACCCAGTGATATCTATGTATTCGTGCAAAGTGCAGTCATGGTAAATAACTATGTTTAAAAAAAAATAGGCTTTATCAGTTAGAGACAAAAGCAGAAGTACCGAATTATTTAAGGGTGAAATGAAACCAAAGACACACGAGGTAAAAAGTGTGGGGGATACACTGAAACACGAATGATTAAATGCAGTTAACTATTGAAACTGGATGGTGGGTACACAAGGGTTTGCTACACTATTTTTCCTACTTTTGCTTGAAATTTTCTACAGTAAAGCAGTTTAAAATTTTCAAACAACACAACTCAGAAACAACACACAAAAACACAACTCCCATCTTTGTGTTAACGTACACAGGGCAAAATATGGAAGCTGCATGATCAGTATCACTGAAGTGATGAGAATGCTGATATATTTGAGTATATATACTTCTTTAATGCGTCAGTTTTTTAAATACTTTTATTTCTTTATTTTTGGCTGTGCTGGGTCTTCATTGCTGAGTGGGTTTTCTCTAGCTGTGGCGAGCAGGGGCTACTCGCTAATTGTGGAGCAGACACTTATTGTGGCGGCTTCTCTCGTTGCAGATCATGGGCTCTAGGTGCCCGGGCTTCAGGAGTTGCAGCCCGTGGGCTCAGTAGCTGAGGCTCTCTGGTTCTAGAGGACAGGCTCATAGTTGTCGCACACAGACTGAGGTGCTCTGAGGCATGTGGGATCTTCCTGGGTCAGAGATCGAGCCCTCATCTCCTGCATTGGCGGGTGGATTCTTCACCACTGAGCAACTAGGGAAGCCCCAGCGTGTCCGTTTTAAAAACAAGAACAGGTAACTTTTGTGATCAGAAGAAAAGAATATTTTGAAGTTTTTTTACTTTTTTTTTTACTTTTTATGGTATCTGTGTGAGATGATGGATGTGAACGAAATTTATATTGGGAATCATTTCACAGTATTTGTGAGTCAAACCATTACGATGTACACCTTAAACATCCATAGTGTGTTTGTCAATTATATCTCAAGATGACTGTGGGGGAAAGGGTGATAAAGAGAATTTAGGGACTTCCCTGGTGGTCCAGTGGTTAAGAATCTGCCCGCCAATGCAGGGGACACAGATTTGATCCCTGGTCCAGGAAGATCCCACATGCTGCAGAGCTGCTAAGTCCACGCGCCACAAGGACTGAAGCCAGAGCCCCTGAGAACCTGTGCTCCGCAACAAAAGCCACCGCAATGAGAAGCCCGGGAACCGCCGCAACTAGAGAAAGCTAGCGAGCAGCAACAAAGACCCAGAGCGGCCAAAAATAAGAAAGGCATTTTTAAAAGGAATCTGTGCTCACCGTAAAAATGTAGCCTACATCCAAAGGTATAAAAAAGAAATAAAAATCATATGTAATTCTAAAATCCCTATTGATGCTGTGGAGGAATTTCTTTCCATAGTTGTGTCTCTGCTTTGCTCAGTGCTGGGTTTCTTATTGTATACAAGTGGAACCATCCCACAAAGTTTTATAACCCTTTTATCTTTTTTCACTTAATAAACTATGACAGACATCTTTCAATGTCAATAAATATAGATCAGACTCTTCATTTTAAACGGCCACAAGACAGTCTATTATACTGATAGCCACCAGGGTTATTATCCACTGGGGAACCCACGATATCAGGTGTTCTCGGAGGGGCTGAGAGGAAGCCAAAAGGTCCCATCTGGGGGCCAAGGGGGGTTAGACTGATGGGTGGGTCTTACAGGGGCTGGGAGCAGAGGCAGAGGAGCTCACCATTCTTGCAGACAGAAGGCCTGGTTCCACTCTGAGTGCACAGGGTGTAGTGGGTGAGATGGCCCCGAAGTTGGTGCCGTGGGACCTCTCCCCACGCTACGGCAGGGGTCCCTGAGGGGGTATCCTGGACTCGCCAAACCACTGGCCCCGATAACGGTACTGGCGAGAGAAAATCAGTGGGTCAGGTTCTGCCAGGATTTCAGAACCCTCCATCCTCCAGGCCCACCACTTACCTAGTTCCTCTCTGAACTTCCAGACGGAGGGGGCAGGGGCCAAGCCCCAAGGAGAGACCATGGTCACCGTGATTCGGTAAGGGACCCCTTCCTTGAAATCCACTGAGGAGGACAGGAGCAAAGACCCGTTAGAGTTGGCTGCCCCCCCCCCAACTCGTTTCTTATTTTGTAAGGAATCTTCATTGGTGACTCCAGAGGGACGCTCTGCTATAAGGGTTTTGAGGAAAAGTAATTTATCTGGGAGGTAACCACAGAAAACACCAATAGGGCAGTGGGGAAATGAAGCCGGGAAGGAAAGACACCCAGGAAACTGTGTTAGAGAACAAGTTCCCAATATGACCAACCAAGGCTCAGTCCCACTGGTGCCCTCTGGGTGGCAGAAGAGCTGACAATCCTGAGCTCCATCCCACCCAAGGAGGGAGGGAGGTGGGGTATTTATCCATCGACCATTACTGGTGAAAGGCTGCATCTGAGGGGACTTGATTCCCAGGCACTTCAGCTATCTAGGCAGGCAAGATGCTTCAGACCAGAAAAAGCCCTTGGGCCAGGAATGCAGGTGCCAGAGACTGGGAGATAAACTCTGGGCTCTGAGTGGGGCCCTGACATCACCCATCACAGTAAATAAGGCTCCTGAAATCCCTTCTCAAAGTCTGTGGTGCCACATAGCCTTCCCCAACTGGGAATTTTCCAAAACTGGGGCTCCTTTTCTTCTGTCCATATATACTTATAGTCTTGGGACTTTATCCTAAATCTCTCACTTGACACCTTCTCAGGCTATCCCAAGTTCTTTACACCAAGGACAGACACCCCAGTGTTAAATCTCAGCCTAGAACTTATTGCTAGATTTGAGACTTGAGTATCTGACAGTCCCATGGACAATCCCACTTGGAGGAGCAAGTCAGGTGCAACAAATCCAAATGGGTCCCCCAAATTCTGCGGTAAGACTCCCCAACAAAAACCTGCCTGCTTCTCTCCCGTCCTTCGTTCCCTCTCAGAAGGAGCAAATACAGTCCTTTCTGAAAGGGAAAGTGTCACTCCCTCTTTAGTGTCCGACTCTTTGTGACCCCATGGACTGTAACCCGCCAGGCTTCTCTGTCCACGGAATTCTCCAGGGTAGAATACTGGAGTGGGGAGGCATTCCCTTCTCCAGGGAATCTTCCAGACCCAGGGACTAAACCCAGGTCTCCTGCACTGCAGGCAGATTCTTCACCGTCTAAGCCACCAGGGAAGCCCCCAGTCCCTCCTGGGTTTCTCAATTCCAGCCCTCACCCTCTCAGCCCGTTCCTCCCACAGCCGCCAGGGGGCACCTGTGAGCAACTGAGTCAGGACACACCCTTCCTCCGCTTAGAGCCCTGTGTGGCTCCCACCTCACCCGCAGAAAAAAGCAAAGTCTTCTTCATGAGCCACAAGGCTTTGCACATTCTGCCCTGTCCGCTCCCTGCCCTCACCTCCTCCCACCTTCCCCTTTGCTCATTCCACTCCAGCCACACTGGGCTCCCCACTGCTCTCCAACACCTAAGGCACATTTCTGCCTCAGAGACTTTGCAGTTTGTCCCCTCTTGTTTTTCCCATAGACATCCTCATGGATCCTTCAGGTCTTAGTTTAAATGCCACTTTCCCAGAGAGACTTTTTCTTCTTTTTTTTTTCCCATAAAATAAATATCTTCCCTCCTCCCCCTTACCCTGATTTACTTTGCTCCAATTACATTACAGGGGTTTCCCTGGTGGCTCAGGGGTAAAGAACCCTCCTGCAATGCAGGAGATGCAAGTTCCATCCCTGCATCAGGAAGATCCCCTAGAGAAGGAAATGGCAACCCACTCCAGTATTCTGGCCTGGAAGATCCCATGGACAGAGGAGCCTGGCGGGCTACAGTCCATGGGGTACACAGAGCGTTGGACACGACTTAGCAACTAAACAGCTCATTGCATTACAGAGGTATTTGGTTTTTGTCCCACTGGTTGCCTGCCCTACAAGATGAGGATGGAGATGTTGGTGGAGATGAGGGAAGGGATGCTGTTGAGAGGAGACTACAGTGATAGTTCAGGGTTTGGCTTTAGAAACCTGACTACGTGGTTCAAATCCTGGTTCTACCACATACTTGTTGTATGGCCTCAGGGGAGTTGCTTAACTTCTCTGAGCCTTTTTCTTTTTTTTTTCTGAGCCTTTTTCTTTATCTTCATGATAATAGCAGAAACCTGCTTTATAAGGAAGATGGAATGATTTCACGCTGATGGAAAGGCCAATACACATCAGCTGCCATCACTGTGTGTGTGTCATCGTTAACTTGCCAAGTCGTGTCCAACTCCTGTGACCCCATGGACTGTAGCCCTCCAGGCTCCTCTGTCCAGGGGATTTTCCCAGGCAAGAACACTGGACTGGGTAGCCATTTCCTTCTCCAGAGGATCATCCCAACCTGGGGACTGACCCTGCATCTCCTGCATTGCAGGTGGATTATTTACTGCTGAGCCACTGGGGAAGCCCATCATTGTGTACTGGTGTCTAGAATAGGGCTTGGCACACAGTGGGTAGTCAGTGAATGTTTCTTACACGAATTAATAGTACTTGAACACTCTTCTGCAAATCCAGCCTCTCCTCTGTTCTCCAACAGCTGAAATGGGATCCCAGGTGCCCTTCGGCCTCACCTGGCAACACTGCGCTGAAGTTCCCAGGAGGAAGCCGAACCCAGTTGAGGTTCTCCAAGGGGTCGCCGTCTCGAATCCAGTCCACCACATGCTCCTGAAGCTCCCTAGGCTCCTGTTGCCAAGTCACCAGCAGCTCTTTGTTTCCAGAGATGCTCCTGACCACCACGCCATGGGGGGCAAAGTCTGGACCTAGAGGATGAGGAGGAGAAATCTCAGCTGTCTACTTGGGACGTCTCCACTTGCACCTCCAGGGCATCTCACAAAGGAAGTTCACAGCCTCTTACCCAAGCAAGTCAAAGAGAGGCTGGTAGGAGGCTCCCAGCTTGTGGCATTCACGGCAGACACCCCCACCCACTCTGCTTGGGTGGGGATGGAGAAGTTGCAGCAGGGGATCTCCTGGATCACCTCCTGATCTTTAACCTGGATCCAGACTCTGTAGGTCACCTGCACGCAGAGCCCTGAAGCCTAAAGGATAAGGGGAAGGAGGGGTGAATCTCTCTCCTTATCAGGCACATACTGTGCATCTCAGTGAGGTCACTGGATAAACCCATCAGTGAAACATTTTTGTTGGTTTCACTGTTGTTTGATCACGAAGTCATGTCTGATTCTTGACATGAATCAGACCCAGGTTACTCTGTCCATGGGATTTTTCCAGGCAAGAATACTGGAGTGGGTTGCCATTTCCTTCTCCAGGGCAGTCCTCCTGACCCAGGGATTGAACCTGCATCTCCCACACTGGCAGGTGGATTCTTTACCGCTGAGTCACCAAGGAAGCCCTGGTTTCACGGTACAGGGGAGGAAACCAAGTCTCAGAGGGGCTCAACAGCAGAAGTGAGATTAGAATACAGCGTGTGAGCCAGAACTAGGGTGCAAAACAAGAAAGGATACCAAAAATCCAATCAAGATAAATTATATTTTAATGCAATATTTTTAAAATTTCTTTTTACTGAAGTATAGTTGATTTATGAAGCTGTGTTCATTGCTGCTGTAAGCAGTCACACACGCATACACACACACACACACATATACACATTCTTTTTCATACTCTTTTCCATTATGGTTTATCACCGGATATTGAATACAGTTCTCTGTTCTACAGTAGGACCTTGTTGTAACACAGTATTTTAATCCATCAAAATTAATGCAAAAAAAAAAAAAAAAGACAAATTTTCAAGATTTTAAGTAAGGGACTTCCCTGGTGGTGCAGTGAGTAGAATCTGCCTGCCAATAGGGGGAACATGGATTCGATTCCCAGTTCGGGATAATTCCACATGCTGCAAAGCAACTAACCCCATGGGCCAAAACTACTGAAGCCTGCTCACCCTAGAGCCAGCAAGCTGCCAACTACTGAGCTCACGAGCTACAACTACTCAAGCTGGAATGTCTATAGCCTGTGAACCACCAGGGTATAGAGAAGCCACTGCAGTGAGAAGCTCATGCACCACAACTAGAGAGTAGCCCCTGCCCTCTGCAACTAGACAAAGCCCACATGTAGCACCGAAGACCCAGTGCAGCCAAAAATAAATTTTTAAAAAACAAGAGAAAATAAAATGATTTCTAAAAAAAAATATTTTCAGTTCAGTTCGGTCGCTCAGTCGTGTCCGACTCCCTGCGACCTCATGAACTGCAGCACGCCAGGCCTCCCTGTCCATCACCAACTCCCGGAGTCCATCCAAACCCATGTCCATTGAGTCGGTGATGCCATCCAACCGTCTTATCCTCTGTCGTCCCCTTCTCCTGCCCTCAATCTTTCCCAGCATCAGGGTCTTTTCAAATGAGTCAGCTCTTCTCATCAGGTGACCAAAGTATTGGAGTTTCAGCTTCAGCATCAGTCCTTCCAATGAACACCCAGGACTGATCTTTAGGACGGATGGGTTGGATCTCCTTGCAGTCCAGGGGACTCTCAAGAGTCTTCTCCAACACCACAGTTCAAAAGCATCAGTTCTTCGGTGCTCAAAGACAAAATCTGGCCAACGCACTTGTATAACCCTGCCTCGCTCACCTTACCCCATTCTGTCCTGTGTGGTTCTTAGGGACTGCAAAATTCCCACTGTTGTACAGAGGAGTGGTTATGTGTAGCAAAGAGGATGGTACCCTCCAGAGTCCTTTGGGGAAACTTGTGAGACTATCTGGTTACCTCAACGATTGGTATTTGATGCGCAAGAGCCAGGGACACTACTCTCTCCTAGAAACAAAAAGTTGCCCCACCTCCCTTGTGACTTTAGAATGTCATCCCAACTGGAAACTTCTATAGATAGAAAAATCTAACAATTTTAGCTGATCCTAAGACCTAACACCATTTGATGTATAAATACAAAACCTTTGGGGAACGGGTTTTAATATTCACTGAATGTTAAAATATTCCAAACATATAGGGACTTTCCAGGCAGTTGTGATTATCAATTTCCAGTACGATCTGTGTTTTGATCAGAGCATTTCTCTTGCATTGTCTCATCCCTTTGAAGTCCTTGGAAACTGGCTCAATAGCCTGGTATGTGGACAACTCTGGTAAATGTCCTGTTTGGTATGGAAAGAATGCATGTTCAGATGTTCCCTGTGTGAGTCCACTTGGTTGTCAGCTACTCACATGCTCAGATCTTCTAGATCTTGACTTGTTTTCCAGCTGCTTGTTATGGAATTACTTAGAGGAGTATGTGAAAATCTCCCACAATGGATGTGAATTCAGAGAGTTCCCCTTGTAGTTCTGTCAATTTTCACTTTATGTATTTTATTTATTTATTTATTTTTTTTCACTTTAGGTATTTTAAAGCTATGTTATGAGGTACACGGAGCTTCCCTGGTGTAAACAGTAAAGCTTCCCTAGTGTAGACAGTAAAGAATCTGCCTGCAGTGCAGGAGACCGGGGTTCGATCCTTGAGCGAGAAGATTCCCCCCAGAGGAGGGCACAGTAATCCGTTCCAGTATTCTTGCCTGGAGAATCCCATGGACAGAGAAGCCTGGTGGGCTACAGTCTGTGGGCCTGCAAAGAGTCGACCACTAAGAGACTAACACAACCCTATCAGGTAGGTACAGATTTAGTACTCATGCCATACTGGTGAACTGAATACTCTGGCATTATGTAGCAGCCTTATTTCCCCTTTATTTTCTACTGAATGTTACAATACACTGTATACTGTATGTTACAACACAATACACTGTATTTATACACTTTTAAATGTGCATATATATATATATATGGGTTATAAGAACTATATTTCTATTTTATAATTTTATCATGTATTATTTACTTGGGGCTGTATGGAGCTTCGTTGCTTGATGGGCTTTTCTCTAGTTGCAGAGAGTGGGGGCTACTGGTTGTGGTACTCGGGCTTCACACTGCAGCGGCCTCTCTTGCTGTGGGGCACAGGCTCTAGGCACACAGGCTTCAGTAGCTGTGGCTCCCCGGCTCTAGAGTACAGGCTAAATAGTTGCGGCACACAGGCTGAGTTGCTCAGTTGCAAGTGGGATCTTCCCGGATGGGGGACCGAATCTGTTTCTCCTGCATTGGCAGGCAGATTCTTTACCACTGAACCACCAGGGAAGCCCTGAGCTATGTATTTGATTTCAGTATAGTAAAGGGGCATTACAAGGTATGTGTCATAAAACGGAGGCACTGAGGGACTTTGCTGGTGGTCCAGTGATTACGACTCCATGTTTCCAATGCAAGGAGCACAGGATTGATCCTTGGTCAGGGAATTAAGATCCCACAGGCCCTGGAGCATGGCCAAAAAAAGCGAAAAAAAAATTTAAATAAATAAAATAAAGGTATTGAAAGTGTGAATTATGCTTTGAAAGCCAATAAACATCAGCTCTGCCATGTACCAGTTGTGTGGTTTGGGGCAACCTCTCTATGTCTCATTTTCTCATCTGTAAAGTTTGTCAATATAAATAAGTGTGTAGGCGAGGACCTGGCACACAGTAAGAGCTCTGGAAATATTATGCATGGTTAAAGTGAGTGATATTATTAGATCGTGTGGCCCAAGAAAGTAAGAGCCCTGTTACTGGTTTCTTGCCATGTTTACCGTGAGTCAGGGCCTTGCAGTGCATGGAACCGACTAGGTGCTCAACAGACTTGGGTCAGTGAGAACTGTTTCATTCTTGTCTGTCATCTCACAAGCCCTGTTTTTGTTTTGGTTTTTTAAAAAATATTTATTTGTTTGGCTGCACCAGGTCTTAGTTGAGGCACACGGAATCTTCAATTTTCATTGCAGGAAGTGGGGTCTTTTAGCATACAGGATCTAGTTCCCTGACCAGGGATCGAACCCAGGTGCCTTGCATTGGGAGCTCAGAGTCTTAGCCACTGGACCACCAGGAAATCCCTACCATGCCCCCGCCCCCCACCTTTTAAAATTATTTATTTATTTTATTTTTGACTGTTCTGGATCTTTGCTCCTGGACTCTGGCTTTTTCTAGTTGCTGCGAGCGGGGACTACTCTCCAGTTGCAGTGCTCGGGTTCCTCACTGTGGTGGCTTCTCTTATTGCAGAGCTCAGGATCAAGGGCGCGAGGGCTTCAGTAGTTGTGGCATGTGGGCTTAGTTGCCCCAGGGCATGTGGGACCTTCCCAGCCCAGGGACTGAACTTGTTCATGTCCCCTGCATTGATAGGCAGGTTGTCAGCCACTGGACCATGAGAGAAATCCCTACAATGCCCTTTTGATACTAACATCAAAGCCCTTAGCATACCTGGCTATACTTTGTGGAGCTGAGCCTTGTATTGCTTCTAAATCTTTGCACCCAACGTCCCCCCCCCCCCCCGCCTGGAACACTCGTACCCATCTTCAAGTCTCAGCTCAGATCCCCTACTTTCAGTCAACATTGGTGGAGTCTTGCTTGAGTCCAGCGCCATGCCAGGACTTCCCTGATGATCCCCTCCTTGAAGCCCTGAAGCAGCCTCAAGAGGGCAGCATAGTAGCCTCTGTTTTGTTTACATCATTGTTTTTTTGGTTTTGGGGGTGTTTTTGATTTTGCAGCAGCGGGTAGCCTGTGGGATCTCAGTTCCCCGACCAGGGATTGAACCCACGACCTTGGGAGTGAAAGCTCGGAGTCCTAACCGCTGGACCACCAAGTAAGTCCCTGCATCATTGTTATCCAGGGTTTCCTGACATGAGCAGAGAAATGGGTCTTCACAACTCACCTTCCACAGAAGCAGGAGTTCCTGTTCATCCGGTGCCCCACAGATGTTCCCCATGATCCACACATCTTTTGGAGCTGGTGAGGATGGAAAAAGGAGAGACAAATGGGAATGGCATGATGGCCAGACTTCCAGGAGAGGAGAAGATGGGAAGCCCAGAGATCCTCACCAGAGGGTGATGTCTGGAAGGGCAGAATGGGACTCCACTCGCCCCACAGATCCTCCTCTTTGTCCACTCGGCAGCGGCCCAACATCTCGTAGCTAGTGGCCAGTTCCAGGTCCTGGATCTCAATAGGGGTCAGAGGTATGGACTTCACTTCCGGTTCCAGCTGGGGGAGTGACATGTGAGTGATGAGGCTGAAGGCTGAATTGAAAGTTGACCTTTTATATGTCAATGTGTGTGCTCAGGCACTTCAGTCCTGTCCGACTCTTTGGGATCCCCTGGACTGTAGCCCACCAGGTTTCTCTGTCCATGTGATTTTTCTGTCAAGAATACTGGAGTGGGTTGCCAGGCCCTTCTCCAGGAAATCTTCCTGACCTAGGGATAAAACCCGTGTCTCCTGCATCCCCTGCATTACATGCACATTCTTTACCACTGAGCCAGCTGGGAAGCCCTTGAAGGTCAATAGGATGACCAGTACTGTCTTGCTTTGCCTGGGAGACAGAGTGGGTTTTCAGTTTTAAAATTTCAGTTTTAAAATTGGGACAATCCCTGGCAAAAAGAGACAACTTGATTATCCTTTGTGCCAGGTATAGCAGTAGGTGGGAAATTCTATTATTGTTCTCATTTTACAGATGAGGAAAACTAAGGTCAAGAGAGGGAAAGTGACATAGCCAAGGTCACAGAGCTAGTGAGTACTACAGCTGAGATTCCCACCCAGGCAGTAGGATCTCAACGCCTGTATCTTAGCACTGTTCTGAACTGCATGGATATTCACAATGAAAACAAGTCTATACATTGTGGTATTTTGCATCCCAAGCCATGACTGAGATAGTTGGTTACCCCCACTACCGATTCTCGGCTTCTTCTTTTGGAAACTCTGAGTATCTGTCAGGACCATGTGCATCAAGAATAAAGACATTTCCCAGTCTCCCTTGTAATCAGGTGAGACCATGTGACTATGTTTTGACCAATGAGATATGAGATGACAGATACATGCAACTTTGGGGTTGTGCTCTTAAAGTGTTTGGGCAGGTTCCTCAACTCCTGAGGGTCCCATTGCTCTGGAGCTTTCGTCTTTTTTTTTTTTTTTTCTGTGTGTGAGCTTGGGAAAGTTGCTTAACCTCTCTGAGATTCAGTTTCCCCAACTATGAAACAGAGATGATCGTAAAATAATCTATATATAGGGAAGTCAGAGTACAGTCCTCATTAAGATCATCGAAGCAGATTGCTTAGCT
Source organism: Cervus elaphus (assembly GCF_910594005.1). Classification (NCBI taxonomy): domain Eukaryota; kingdom Metazoa; phylum Chordata; class Mammalia; order Artiodactyla; family Cervidae; genus Cervus; species Cervus elaphus. The sequence continues at coordinate 14,219,966 of NC_057823.1, forward strand.
TGGGACCTGATGCATGGCTGGTGCTTGCAAATATGAACCACTTTTATTATGAACACTTTCGAGTATTTATTGAAAACCAGGCTCTGTTCCTCATCTGTAAAATGGGTAGGCACAAAATACGTCTACCTCAAAGAGTTCTTGTACGGATTTGACAAAGAGCCTCCAACAGTGTGCGGCACACAGTAGGTGCTAAGTAGTATCTGCTATAAACCTTTTTTTTTTTTAGTGTTCATTTATTTATTTGGCTGCATCGTGTCTTAGTTGCAACATGTGGGATCTAATTCCCTGCCCAGAGATTGAACCCTGCATCGGGAGCATGGAATCTTAGCCACTGGACCACCAGGGAAGTCCCCTGCTGTTAACCTCTTACTTTAAGTTTCACGTAAGCTATTTGAGGAGACAGCAAGGAGATCAAACCAGTCAATCCTAAAGGAAATCAACCCTGAATACCCATTGGAAGGACTGATGCTGAAGCTGAAGCTCCAATACTTGGGCCACCTGATGTGAAGAGCCAACTCACTGGAAAAGACCCTGATGCTAGGAAAGATTGAAGGCAGGAGGAGAAGGGAATGACAGAGGATGAGATTGTTGGATGGCATCATCGATTCAATGGACATGAGTTTGAGCAAACTCTGGGAGATAGTGAAGGACAGGGAAATCTGGGGTGCTGCAGTCCATGTAGTCGAAAAGAGCTGGGTACAACTTAGTGATTGAACAAGAACAATTCATTAAATGAAAGTGTCTGAGGAAGTTTACTGAGTTTCTCAAGAATTCCAAGTGAAGGGAATTAATTCCCTGGCTGTCCAGTGGTTAGGACTCCATGCCTTCACTGCCGAGGACCAGGATTCAATCCCTGGTCAGGGGACTAAGATCCTGCAACATGCATGGCATGGCCAAAAAAGAAAAAAAAAAATTCCAAGTGGGACTGCATGGAATTTATCCTGGTGCGGGTACATTTTTTAGCTGAACAAGATGCATGTACAGACCTTTTGTGAGGGATGTGGACAGACTCCAGGGGCAGGTGAGGAGTGAGTTCTGGGCTAGGTCTCTGATTTAGGAATGATGTCCCAGGATCCACCAGAGTAGGATGGGGGAAAAGGGTCCCTGACACTCACCAGCACCCAGGGCATCTGGCACCTTCGGTAGTAAAACTGGCAGACCAAGACCTTATGGGGTGGCCATGTAGGAGGGGCCCACTGGACAACGGCCTCCAGGGGGTCATCTTCTGAGAAGTCCACGTCAGGGTACAGGTGGGGGGCATCTGGCTTCACTGAGGAAGGGGAAATGCATTCAGCAGGGGCCTCCAGGACCACCCACCCCACACACAGCACATCCCCACACACAGCACATCCCTACACTCCCACCCATTACTTCGGGTTTCGAGGTTCACGAAGGTGGGGGGCCAGAGAGGCTGGCCGGCCTTGGCCATCCAGACAAGGAGCTTGTCAGACGTGGTGAGCTGTTCCCGTGGGATCGTCACCCAGTTCTGGCCGGTGGGCACCGCCACGGTCCAGGTTTTGTTGGAATGGCTGCGAGGAGAGATGGGGAAATAGGGGCGGTAGACGAGAGGCTGGGCCCCGAGTCGTAATGATAACATCGGCTCTGCCTGGGTTCAAGTCCTAGTTCTGCTTAAGAACTGTGTGACCTTGAGCAAGCAACTGAAATTCTCTGTGCCTCAGCTTCTTGACCTACAAAATGAAAGTGATAAAAGTGCCTGCGAAAAGGGCTGAATAGGGGAGATGAGATGAGATGAGATACGAAATGCATTTAGGACAGCAAGCAGGACTTCCCTGACGGTCCATGCATGTGCGCTCAGTCCCTCAGTCTTGTTGGACTCTGACCCCATGGGCTGTAGTCCGCCAGGCTGCTCTGTCCATGGGATTTTTCGAGCAAGAAGACAAGAGTGGGTTGCCATTTCCTCCTCCAGAGAAACTTCCCGACCCAGGGATCAAACCTGAGTCTCCTGTGTCTTCTGCATTGGCAGGTGGATTCTTTACCACTGAGCCACCTGGGAAGCCCTTCCTCTGGTCCAATGATTAAAAATTCACCTACCAATGCAGGGGATGTAGGTTCCATCCCTGGTTGGGGAACTAAGATTCCAAGTGCTGTGGAGCAACTAAGCCCGAGCCCAGCAACTACTGAGCTCTCATGCCACAACTAAGATCCCATGCAACCAAATCAAAACACTAAAGGAAAGAATAGCAAGCATCAGGGGCACAATACATGTTATATAGGCATTGGTTATTTTATTTATTGAGCACCTATTATATATATCCACATTAACTTCTATATTTTCTTGGGCTCCAAAATCACTGCAGTGACTGCAGCTATGAAATTAAAAGATGCTTGCTTTTTGGAAGGAAAGAATTACAGCTAAGACAAACCTAGACAGTGTTTAAAAAGCAGACATCACTTTGCTGACAAAGGTCCCTACAGTCAAAGCTATGGTTTTTCCAGTATTAACATGTGCAGCTGTGAGTGTTGGACCATAAAGAAGACGGAGTGCCAAAGAATTGATCCTTTCATATTGTGGTGGTGAAGAAGACTCTTCAGAGTCCTCTGGACAGCAAGGAGATCAAACCAGTCAATCCTAAAGGGAATCCACCCAATGGGAAATCCAATACCCATTGGAAGGACTGGTGCTGAAGCTAGAGCCACAATATTTTGGCCACCTGATGCAAAAAGCCAATGCATTGGAAAAGACCCTGATGCTGGGAAAGACTGAGGGCAAGAGAAGAAGAGGGCAGCAAAGGATGAGATGGTTAGATAGCATCACCTACTCAATGGACACGAATCTGAGCAAACTCCAGGAGGTAGTGGAAGACAGCAGAGCCTGGCATCCATGGGGTCAACAAGATTCAAACACATCTTAGTGACTGAACAACAACAAAAACAACTGTTAAGTCAGCAAATACATATTTTGTGCCAGGCCCTGCTGTAGAAACTGAGAATAGGACTATGACCAAAGCAGGCAAGGATCCACTCTCCAGAGCTGGTATTTCAATGGAGCAGGCAGATGAAACACATATAAATATATAATTGATGGTGGTATAAGCAATGTAAAGAACAATCAAGGGAGTTCCCTGGCTGTCCAGTGGTTAGGACTCCACATTTCCATTGCAGGCGGCACGGGGTTCAATCCCTGATAGGGGAACTAAGATCCCACAAGCCTCCCAGTGAGGCCAAACATACAGAAATAATTAATGAAATTTAAAAAATCAAGCGGGGTGAGGAAGATGAGGTGCACTGAGATGAAGAATGACAGCGCTGTTTTAGTACAGGTGGTCAGGAAAGCTCTCTGGGGAGACATGAGAATAAAGGCCTGAAGGAGGTGGGTGCACAGTTTGTGAAGGGCCTTCCTAAATGAAGAGCATTTTAAGAAGGAACAGCAGCCAAGGCAAGGGTCCCGAGGCCAAACCATGCCTGGTGCTTTTTCTTTTTTTCCTTTCATAATTTTCTTTATTTATTTTTGGCTGTGCTGGGGCTTTGCTGCTGCACATGGGCTTTTCTCTAGTTGCAGCGAGTGGGGGCTACTCTCTAGTTGCGGTGTGCAGGCTTCTCATTGTCGTGGCTCCTCTTGTGGAGCACGGGCTCTAGGGGCGCCGGCTTCAGTAGCTGTGGTGTGTGGGCTCAGTAGTTGCTCCAGAGCACAGGCTCAGTGGGGTTTCCCAGGTGGTAAAGTGGTAAAGAACCTGCCTGCCAATGCAGGAGACATAAGAGATGCAGGTTTGATCCCTGGGTTGAGCAGATCCTCTGGAGGAGGGCATGGCAACCCACTTCAGTATTCTTGCCTGGAGAATCCCAAGGACGGAGGAGCCTGGCGGGCTACGATCCATGGGGTCGCAAAGAGTCAGACACAACTGAAGCGACTTAGCACACGCAAGCACAGGCTGAATAATTGTGGCACACAGGCCTAGTAGCTTTGTGGCATGTGGGATCTTCCCAGACCAGGGATCGAACCCAAGTCTCCTGCATTGGCAAGTGGATTCTTTAGCACTGAGCTAACCAGGAAAGACATGGTTAGATAACATCACCGACTCCTGACTCAATGGACATGAGTTTGAGCAAACTCTGGGATATAGTGAAGGACAGGGAAGCCTGGCGTGCTGCAGTCCATGGGATCGAAAAGAGTTGGACATGACTTAGCGACTGAACAACAACGACCCCAGGGAAGCCTCTGTGCCTGGTATTTTCTGAGCAACAGTGAGGAGGAGGCTTGCATCCTGGAAGAGAGTGAGTAAGGTGGAAGTGGGAGGAGGCGAGGACAGGGAGGTGACAGCAGATTGTTCAGATGACAGCAGGAAGGATTCTGGCTTTTACCCTGAGTGAGCAGGGAGCCCTGGGGTGCTGTGAGCAGGGGAGGGAAGTGCTCTGATTCAGAAGTTCACAGGCGCCCACTGGATGCCATGGTAGAGAAGAGACTGTGGGGGTGAGGATGGAAGCCTGAGTCCTGAGGGGAGGTGACTGTGGGGTCCAGGCCAGCGATGATGGGGACAGGACCATGGTGGGTGATCAGGAAGTAAGGAGTGCCGGATTCTAGATAATGTTAACAAGGCCTGCTGAAGGATCAAATGTGGGTTAGAGAGAGAGGCTTGAGGATGTCCCAAAGGATTGGATTTCAAAGGTTCAAATCAAGGCCGTCATTTCAAAACAAAAACAAAACCAAAAAAAAACACATATGCTGGCAAAGATGTGGAGAAATTGGGACCCTCTTACATTACTGGTAGGAACATAAAACGGTGCAGCTGTTGCAGAAAACAGTTGGTTCCTCAAAAAGTTAAACAGAATTGCCAACTGACCCAGCAATTTTACTCCTAGGCATATACCCCCAAAGAACTGAAAAGAAGGACTCAAAAACTTGCACACATACATCCTCAGTAGCGCTAGTCACAATCACCCACTGCAATTGTTCAATGGTGGAAACATCCCAAGTGTCCATTAACAGATGAGTAGACAAATGCAGTGTATCCATTACAGTAGAATATTGTTCAGCTACAAAAAACGGAATGAAGTTCTGGTCCATGCTACAACATAATGAACCTGAAAAACATGCTGAGTGAATGTATATAGATATAAAAGACCACATAAGGTATGATTCCACTTAGGAGAAATGTCCAGGACAGGCAAATCAAAGGGATGGAAAGTAGATCAGTAGTTGTCAGGGGACAGGGATTGACTGCTGTTAGGGATGAAACTGCCTTTTGAGGGTAATGGACATGTTCTGGAATGAAACAGAGGCACTGGTTGCACAATAATGTGAAGTACTAACAGCTACTGAACTGTTCACTTGCAAATGGTTAATTTCACATTATGCAAATTTCACCTCATTAAAATTTAAAAAAAAAGCTTGCCCAGGCGGCTGCCGAAGATGGCGGAGGGGCAGGTCCTGGTGTTCGACGGCCGAGGCCATCCCCTGGGCCGCCTGGCGGCCACCGTGGTCAAATAGCTGCTTCTGGGCCGGAAGGTTGCGTGCGGTCGTGCTCTGTGAGGGCATCAACATTTCTGGCAATTTCTACAGAAATAAGTTGAAGTACCTGGCCTTTCTCCGCAAGCGGACGAACACCAAGCCCTCCCGCGACCCCTGCCACTTCCGAGGCCCCAGCCGCATCTTCTGGCGGCCCGTGTGAGACATGCTGCCCCACACCAACTGAGGCCAGGCTGCTCTGGAGCGCCTCGAGGTGTTTGATGGGATCCCACCACCTTGTAACCAGAAAAAGCCTATGGTGCTTCCTGCTGCCCTCAAGGTTGTGCGTCTGAAGCCTACTCGGAAGTTTGCCTACCTAGGGCGTCTGGCTCATGAGGTTAGCTGGAAGGACCAGGCAGTAATGGCCACCCTGGACGAGACGAGAAAGGAGAACGCCAAGATCCGCTATCGGAAAAAGCAGCAGCTCACGAGGCTACCGAAGCAGGCAGAAAAGAACATCAAGAAGAAAACTGACAGATTCACAGAGGTCCTCAAGACTCATGGATTCCTAGTCTGAGCCCAATAAAATAGACTGTTTATTCTTCAAAAAGAAAAAAAGAGAGGAGACTTTTTCTTATTCCCTGGTGCAAGCATCCATGCTAAGTTGATTTGCAGTCCTATGTATTGCAGCCCGCCAGGCTCTTCTGTTCCTGGGACCCTCCAGACAAGAATACTGGCGTGAAAGAATACTGGAGTGGGTTGCTATGCCCTCCTCCATGGGATCTCCCCAACCCAGGGATCGAACCCATGTCTCTTACATCTCCTGCATTGGCACTTGGGTTCTTTACCATCAGAGCCACGTGGGAAGCCCTCTTCCTTTCTCCTTCTCTACAAATTAAAACCCCTCTGGACATGGATGGTGGTGATGGCTGCACAACAGTGTGACTGTACTTAATGCCACTGAACTGGACACTTAAAAAAGATTGAGGGGACTTCCCTGGTGGTCCAGTGATTAAGAATCTGCTTGTCAGAGCAGGGGATGCGGGATGGATTCTTGGTCAAGGAACTGGGATCCCACATGCCCTAGAGGCAACTAAGCCCGTGCACTGCAACTAGTGAGAAGCCTTCAAGCCAGGATTAGAGTCCAAGCTGCAAAGACGATCCAGGACAGCCAAAAGAAAAAGATTGAGGAAAAAGGGGGTAAATTTTATGTGTACTTTACCACCATTAAAAAAAAAAAAAACAACCTCCCATGCCAGTTCCCATCTTCAAATGCTCCTTTTCCTCCCTTCTCACAGCCAAATTTGAGATGAATTTGAGTTTCCAAGTGTGATTCATCATGAAGCAATATCAGTCACCCCCTCAGACTGTGGGCTCCATGAGGCTTTCTGTGTCTCTTTCACTGGTGCATCCCCAGCACCAGACCAAATGATCTTTCCAGATTCTCAGAGAGGTTAAGCTACTTGCCTAAGGTCACACAGCAATAAAAAACAACTCCTGGTCATTAAGCATTTTCTTTCCCAAGTGCCTAAACTCACTGAATTCTCAGAACCAACGCTGGGAACCAGGTTCCATTATTATCAGCAGTTGAGAGAGGAAGAAATAAGTGCTCAGAGAGGGAAAGTGACTGGTTCATGGTAACACAGCAAGGAAAGGAGGGAATCTGGAACTGAAGGGCTTGAGAGTGGGGCAGGGCTGGGAGGTGAGGGTGGGCAGGACGAATGGGTCCTCTGAGAAGGCTAGAACCTGAGTGGCTTCAGTGCCCCCCAATTACCCCATTGTACTCACTACTTCTGGCTCTGGACATACAGCATGGAGGGGGCTCCCAGGTCCCCAGGAAGCTCCCAGGAGCAGTTCAGGTTGCCCAGGGGTCCAACTCCATAGCACTGCAGGGGCCCCTGGCTGCCTGGAGAGGGAGGCAGGAGGGTCTCAAGGAAGGGGGTCAGTTCCCCCAGCCTCGGGCACACCCCAGAACTTCTGACAACTGTGGAGGGCGATCCAGGGTCCCTTACTGAAGCGAGCAGCAGGAAGGGGGCGCTGGGCACCGCTCCCCAGGCTTTGGGCATAACTCCTCCCCTCCCACCAGCCACATCCTGTTAACTAACCACCCTCCCCCCCCCCCAACTCCCCGACAAAAGCCCTTACTCTACCCCCGCCTCCAACCCCGGCCTCAAGTTCCCACCTCGCTACCGCCCATTCCCCAAGCCCTCGCATCGCCCGGCCCCTAGCCCGGGGCCGGGGAGAGCAAAGTGGCTTCTGGACCTCGGCCATTCATTCCGCACACTTGAGGGTCACCCTGGAGGATGGGCGCTTTCGCGAGCATGAGACACGAGCTCGCTCCAGAACTCACCCTGGGGCCGAGTCCGGCAGAACAGCAACAACAGAAGCAGAAGCAGCAGCAACGGCTTCGGCCGCGGTGGGAAGGGGGCGGCCGGGGCCCCCCGCATGGCACTCCCGCGCCCCTCCAGTCCGGCCCGGCCTTGCCGGGCCCAGCGCTGCCGCGCCGCCCGCCTCACTCTCGGGAACCAACGCCTGAGCGGCGACGGGAAGCAGAGCCACCCCTCCCGGCCGCCTCCGCACCTTGCGCTCCGGGTCCCCGCCCCTTCTCTGCACCGGAAAGTTCCCGGCAGAACTCGCAGGGGCTGGGGAGGGAGTCTGGGGAGAGGGTGGGGGCTGCGCTGAGGGCGTGGCCGAAGCTGCCTTGATACCTGCCCCTTCCCTCCCCAAACATCACACACTGCCAAGTCTTTTGCAACTTTTTATTTTGAGGGGCTGGAGAAGGTTCTGATCCGTTCCCACCACACACACACACTGAGCTTCCCACCCCAGGATATGAAGAAAACCCAGGAGTCCCTCCACCAACCCTGGGGTCTACAGCTTTAGAACCGCCCCCCACCCCCAGCGGGCGGGGTTGGAGGGAGAAGGGCTGGCAGGCAGAGGGGCTGGCAGGCAGGAAGGCTGGAATGGAGTGGGGGTGTAATTTGGGCTGGCGAATGGCCACAGATGGGACAAAAGAGAGTCACAGCTTGGGCAAGGGTCTGGGTGTGGCCAGTTTGGGTAAGTAGGGACAGTAGGAGACAGAATAGGCCAAGAAAGGCATCATATGGGCTGCTCAGACGTCAGGGTCCCCATTTGGCCAGGTTGGGGCATAGCTTGCTCATGGGTGGGATGGACTGCTCAAAGATCGGGGTTGGGTGGGGGGGACTTTGAGCCCACAGTGCCGGACCTCCGTGACTTGCTGATGAATGAATGCGTGAGGGACCAGAAACAAGTGCCCAGCCAGACACCAGCCAGGTGGATGGCAGGGCTGGGGCATTCACCCCGGGGCTCCCCTGCTGCCCAGTTCCGCTTCTAGCAGAGTCTGCCGATTTCACTCTTGCTGCACCCCCGCTTGCAGCAGTTGCTGGACAGGCCAGCTAGGACGTCGCGTCTGCTCCGCAGAGACCCTGAGGTTCCCTGCCAGCCCTGTCCGGCCCCGAAGAAGGCCTGAGGGGACTTGGTCAGGGCCAGCCACTCGCTGAAGGCCACTGCCTCATCCAGCTCACTCTCCGAGTCGGTGTCCACCTCTGGAAAGGCATCTTCTGCAAAAGATGAGAAGAGTTAGTGCTCGGGATTGTGTCACACCCAGAGTCCCAGCTCCGGGCTGGCCCAGCTACTTCTCTGTTCTGGAGTGTGACTAAGCCTCGTCAGTACAGACTTTGATTCTGCTCAGATGTGGGTTCCTTCTTTGATGAGCAGTTTAACCCCACTGAACTTGACTTTCCTCCTCTGTCACAGCTTTTCCCCTGTGTGCTAAGTCACTTCAGTTGTGTCCGACTCTTTTCAACCTTATAAACCATAGCCCTCCAGGCTCCTCAGTCCATGGCATTCCCCAGGCAACCCACTGGAGTGGGTTACCATGCCCTCCTCCAGAGAACATTCACGACCCAGGGATCGAACCCACATCTTGTCAGGAAGGTTTGGGTACCTCTAGCGCCACCTGGGAAACCCAGCTTTTCCCCTCCTACTTAGTTATTGAGGACCTGATGGTGAAAAACACATGTCTGGGAGCTGAACTGACTGAGCCCTAGTCCAGTTATCACCCTTGAGCTTCAGCTTCCTTGTCTGCAAAGTGGGGATAATAATAACTCCTGGGATGTCCCTGGCGGTCCAGTGGTTAAGACTTTGCCTTCCAATGCAGGGAATGCAGGTTTGATCCCTGGTCGGGGAGCTAAGATTCCCCATGCCTCTTGAAACAGAAGCAGTATTGTAACAAATTCAACAAAGACTTTAAAAATGGTCCACATCAAAAAATTAAAAAAAGCTTCTACCTTGTAGAGTTTTATACAGAGTAGATGACTTAACTAATATGCATTAAAAAAAACAAACTTAAAATAGCATCTGATATATGGTAAGCACTCAGTTCTGTCTTAATCAGTTTAGACTCAATTTTGCCACTTAACAAATGTGCAAGATACAGGAGCTGTGCCTCCTATTTGCAGATAAAGGGGATCAGGGAAGAAAGGCAACTTGGTAGGAGGGTCACCTATTAGGAGATAAATCTAGCCTTGTAGTCACCACACTCTTCTTACTCCCTTCCCTGAAGGCTTGGAAAACACTTTAGTTTCGGCTTCTGAATGGCACTGACCAGGGTTGGGCAAACACCAGCCTTGTGTAACACAGGGCTCACACGTAGCAGGTATCCCAGACCTCTAGCTGGTTCAGATGGCTTGCCGCCCACCCCAACCCCCATCTCAGCTCTGCAGCTCTGCCAACCGGCTCCCTCAGCCTTGGCACAGCTTCAAGGGCCTGGCCCATCTCCCCAGCTGCATGTGGTGCAGGAGGGACCTTCCTGCCCCAGCCCCTCATCTCACCTCCGTCTCTGGTTTCTGGGACCCACCTCATGTCCCGTCAGTCCCGCGGCCACACACACTACCTGCCCAGCCTTACCCACAGCGTCACGGGCACGTCTCCACCGGGAGCCCCCACAGGTGAAGATGACTGCCCGGATGAATTCACGGCCGCAAAGTTTCACTCCGTAGGGTGTTGCCCGGGCCTCGGTCCTCGGCAACAGCTCCCCAGCCAGCAGCCCCACGGCCAGCAACAGCACCAGGTGTCTGAGCATGCTGGACGGGGCTGCCTGAGATGCGAGAATGGGCACAGCAAGGCAGCTTCCTGGTGACTGGTGCCTCTACCGCCTCCTGGCCCCTCATTTATACATCTTAGCTTCCCCCTCCTGTCCTGTAGGAGCTGAGTGACCTCGTTTATCTCCATCAGCAGAGGGGAGGCAGGCATGCCCCCCCCACCAAACCCTGACCTTTCCCGTTTCCTGGACCAAGTGATAACCTTTGGAAGGAATAGGGTGACGTGGTCCAGCTGTCATCACCGGCTGTCATCTTCAACAGAGAGAGGTGAGAAGGCCTCCGCTCAGCAGAGACCAGTGAGAGAGTCAGTTCTTAGGTAGGTTGATAAGAAGTCCGGACTCCCCACGGAGGAGAAAGGGGTCTGGAGTTCTCAAGGAGGAGAAAAAGACAAACTTTTTTTTCTTTAAGCCCTGAGCTGCTGCTGCTGCTGCTAAGTCGCTTGAGTCGTGTCCAACTCTGTGCGACCCCATAGACGGCAGCCCACCAGGCTCCTCCGTCCCTGGGATTCTCCAGGCAAGAATACTGGAGTAGGTTGCCATTTCCTGAGCTGATGATTGCACAACAAAACAACTCATCTTGCTCAAGGATATGTTTTTCCTTAAACTCTGTACCAATGACTATATAACAGCAATGTATCCTGCTTGACGATGTGTTTCTCTTCTTGAGAACCTTCTGACTAATCCGATCATCTTATAAAATGTATATTGTGGGAGTGGGTCTGGTAAGACCTTTACAACCTTGAGACATTCTTTTGATTTATTGTTAATAACCAATTGAAAAGTCTATAGCTCCCTTGCTAAGACTAGCGAGTGGGGCACTCTCTGTCCCCCTTCTGATGTGTATGTCAGAAGCTTTCTCTGTCTCTTTATCACTTTAATAAAACTCTGCTATGCAACAGCTCTTGAGTGATCAAGCTGGTGCCTGGTCCCGAAGCTAAATCTTCTTTGGAGATCATGAATCTGACACCGTTCACTGTAAGCTATCACCAGGAACCCAGACCCCCACCAGGCCAGGAGAGAGGGCGCAACCAGCCCCTCATTACCACCCTACTGCTAGGGTCCTGGGCCTCTTCTGTAATAACAATACTGAGCGCTTACACTGTGTGGGTTAAGGGGCCAGGCACCGCTCTAAATAGTTCAGATATTGTTTAATCAATGTAATCCTCTCCATAACCTATGATAATGCTTCTCAAAATCTGAGCAAGCCTCAGACTCTGGAGGGCTTGTTAAAATACAGATTGCTGGGCACTATTTTCAGAGCATCTGAGAATCTGTGTGTGTGTGCGTGCTCAGCTGTGTCTGACTCTTTTGCGACCCCATGGACTGTAGCCGGCCAGGTTTCTCTGTCCATGGGATTCTCCAGGCAAGAATACTGGAGTGTGTAAGGAAAGGGAGTTAGAGAAGGCGAGGTTCAAGGGAAAAAATAAAAACATGAAACCGGCACTTTACAGGAACAGATCACCTTTAACGAGGTGAGAAGGGGCAGCAGTCAGATTAGTGGGCTGCTGGGCTAAGTGGAAAAGAGAGTAGGTATATATAGAAAACGTATATATGCGGAGATGCATCATTTTGAGGGGGTCTGTTTTTCCTCATGATTATTTTTGATTAGTCAGCTTTTAGCAGCTGGGGTAAGGAATTCCTGAAACCGGCCGGAGACTCGGATCGGCTGGGATCTGAATGTAATCAATCTTAATGTCCATTCCTTTCTTCGGGGGAGAAAGTTCTTTATTCTGTATAGAATGGTGGGGAGGACCTGGAGGGAAGTTTTAACTCCAGGCTATTTTGAGCCGTGTAGCTTTCCTTCAGAGTGGGTTGCCATCTCCTCCTCCAGGGGATCTTCCTAAACCAAGGAATCGAAATCACATGTCCCGCATCTCCTGCATTGGCAGGTGGGTTATTTACCACTGAGCCACTTGGGAAACCCCATTGAGAATCTGCACTGGCAACACATTTCTGGGCCATGCAGATGCTGCTGGTCCAGAAAGCACACTTTTTTTTAAAGTTTATTTATTTGGCTGCCCTGGGTCTTAGCTGCAGCATGCGGAATCTTTTTACTAATAGTTGTGGCCTCTGAGCTCTTAGTTGTGAATATGGGATCTAGTTCCCTGACCAGGGGTTGAACCTGGGACCCCTGCCTTGTGAGTGTGGAGTTTTATCCCCTGGACCACCAGGGAAGTCTCTAGAAGCCACACTTTAGAGAACCACTGAACTATGAGATCGGGACTGAGATTGTCTCCATGTTACAGATAAGGAAACAACAGTGACATAAGGTGTCCAAGGTTAGTTAGTAGGTGAAAGTGGGGATTGAAGTTTAAGAAGAGCCTCTGACTCCAGAGCCCATGCTCTCCAAAAGGGAAAAAAAAAATTTTTTTTAACGGTTTTATTGGAATATAATTGATTTACAATATTGTGTTAGTTTCAGTGTACAGTGAAGTGAGTCAGTTATACATACACATATATCCACTGCTTTTTTTGGATTCTTTCCTCATATAGGTCACTACAGAGCATTGAGTAGAGTTCCCTGTGCTAGGCAGCAGGTTCTTTTTAGTTTTCTCTTTTATTTAGGGCAGTGTGTTTATGTCAACCCCAACCTCCTAGTTTATCTCTCCCTCCAGGGAACATTTTTAAAGAATTTTTAAAAAATTTTGGGGGCAGAGTTTCAGTTTCACAGGATGAAGAGTTCTGATGGCGGATGGTGGTGATGGTTACCCAGCCATGTGCATGTACTTTGGTTCATTGAACTGGACGCTTAAAATGGTTACTATGATACATTTCATGTTACGTGTACGTTACCCTAATTTAAAAGATAATTTTTATATGTTTAACTAATATCATATATAGGCTTCCCTGGTGGCTCAGATGGTAAAGAATCTGCCTGCAACTCAGGAGACCCAGATTTGAACCATGGGTCAGGCAGATACCCTGGAGAAGGGAATGGCTACCCACTCCATTCAGAGAGGAGCCGTCATGTGTGGGGCAATGTTTAGCAGTGGGCTCTCCAGATACAAAGGAACTTATTTACAAAATGGAAATAGACACACAGATATAGAAGACAAATTTATGGTCATCAAAGGAGTAGGGGAGAGATAAATTAGGAGGTTGGGGTAAATATACACACCCCGAATGCATGAGTGTTAAGTCACTTTGGTCATGTCCGACTCTTTGCGACCCCATGCTCTGTGGCCCGCCAGGCTCCTCTGTCCATGGGATTCTTGAGGCAGGAATACTGGAGTGGGTTGCCATGCCCTCCTCCAGGGGAACATATATACACTACTATACGTAAAACAGATAACCAACAAGGACCTACTATATATAGGGAACTATGCTGAATATTTTGTAATAACCTACAAGGGAAAAGAATCTGAAAAAGAATGTATATATATATCTATACATATATATGTATAGATATATATATACGTGTATATATATATATATATATATATATATATATATATATACGTGTATATATGGGCTTTCCTGGTGGCATAGACGGTAAAGAATCTGCTTTCAATGTCAGAGATCTGGGTTTGATCCCTGGGTCAGGAAGATTCCCTGTAGGAGGGCACGGCAACCCACTCCAGTGTTCTTGCCTGGAGAATCCCATGGACAGAGGAGCCTGGCAGGCAACAGTCTAAGGGGTTGCAGAGTCAGACGTGACTGAGTGACTATACACAATACACATATGTATATATATGTGTGTGTATGTATGTGTATATATATACATATATATATATATACACACACCTGAAACTAACACAACATTGTACACCAACTATAGTTCAATTTTTAAAAATATGAAAACACAATAAGACAAAAAAAAAAAGGGAAAAACAACTCAAGGGACTCTCCAGAAACAAAAAGGTCTTGATTTGTAGCAGTTACAGGTTTCTGGCCAATTTCAAGCTACCAATATGATATTAGTGTGATATAGCCAATTTTCTGAAAAGTTATTAATCAGTTCTCACGAGTCAGTGTAAGCTGGCTCTATGACACCACCAAAATGTGAAAAAAAATTGCAATTTGTGCAATTAAAAAAATAATTATGATTCAAAGACTTTCCTGGTGGTCCAGTGGCTAGAACTCCAGGCTCCAGATGCAGGGGGCCTGGGTTGGATCCCTGGTCAGGGAACTAGATCCCAGCTGTTGCAACTCAGGGGTCGCATGCTGAAACTGAAAGATTCCGCATGCTGTGACTAAGACCTTGCACAACCAAATACATTAATATATTATTTTAAGTAATGATTTTTTAACACTCGTGTCATCATTACCCAGATCAGGGAGGACAGTGCCAGCACCACTGATGTCCTACCCCCACCCCCCCATCACAATTCTTTCTTCCATGCCCAGGTAACCATCATCCTGACTTCACCTGTCATCATTTCTCTGCTTCTCATTTGTTTTGTTTTCACTTGGTTGATGGCTTGTGGAATCTTCAATCCCCAACCAGGGACTGAACCCAGACCCTTGGCCGTGAGAGTACTAACCACTGGCCTGCCAGGGAATTCCCTGCTTTTCATTAGTTTTTTTTTTTTTTTTTTGGCTGTACTGGGTCTTCGTTGCTGCTCTTGGGTTTTCTCTAGTTGCAGCAAGTGGGGGCTATTCTCTAGTTGCGATACACGGCTTCTCTTTGTGGTAGCTTTTCTTGTTGCAGAACAGGGGATCAGTAGTTGTAGCCCATGGGCTTAGTTGCCCCTCAGCATGTAGAATCTTCCGGGACGAGGGACCTAACCTGTGTCCCCTACATTGGCAGGAGGATTTTTAACTGCTGGACCACAGGGAAGTCCTGGTTTTCATTAGTTTTTACACCAACAGAGCATCTCTGAAAAAATAACTGAATCTCCGAATCATAACTGAATCTGTTTCTTTTTTTCCCTTTTTTTTCCCCCTCCATTCCAGCAAGTTGCACTTTCTATCAAAGTGTGACATGCATACAGAAAAGTGCCCAGACCATCAGTGATGTTGGAAGGATTTCCACAAACAGAACACACTTCTGCATCCATTACTTAGGTCCAGAAACAGAACATTCCCAGTCTTCACCCAGAGTGGGGGAGTTAAGCTCCACAGTCTTGAGGAGTATGGTAGAATTTGTGGACATATGTTAAACAGAGGATGAGATGGTTAGACAGCATCACTGACTCAATGGACATGAATTCGAGCAAACTTTGGGAGATGATGGACAGCAGAGCCTGGCGTGCTGCAATCCGTGGGGTCACAAGGAGTCGGACATGACTTAGTGACTGAACAACTACAATGTCAAAACTATACTAGCCAATAAATACTTTGAGTGAGACGCTTTGAGGTGATGCAAAGATCCTGTTTCCCATTCCATCCACGGAGTTTAGCCTTTGTTGGTGGATTGTGTTTGCAGAAATTATTACTGTGCTATTTGTTTATTAGTAAATTTCCATTTACCTCTCTCCTTCTGCATTTGTTATTATTTATTCTTTGGAATTCTTCTGTAAGGAAGAGCTGATTCATGTCCATTTATTTACTTGCTCCATCATTTATTTATACCAATATGGACTCACGAAGAGTTTTTTTTTTTCCTTTGGGTGAAAATTAAATACTATTATTGTTTATTTTACCACCCAAATTGTTCCAGCTTTGGCCATGGAGTCAGTGATGCTATCTAACCATCTCATCCTCTTTCAGTTGGCCCCTGCTCTGAGCATTTTCTCTCAAGCACTGTTCTTCTTTATCATGACTCCATATTTCTTTTTGAGTACTTCCTTACTTTCTGGACTCACACGATGTTCCAGGCTCATCTTACATTTTCCTTGCCCCAGTCCTAGAATCAGCCATTTCCCCAAAGATTTGGGAACTCCATTCTTGGGTTTCCTTTACTGGAAATTGGTGGCAAGATTGAGAAGTCCAAGATCGGGATGTTGTGTCTGCTTGCTGCTACTGGGGGTAGAGGTTGATGTTGCTGCTTCTGGGCCCTCTCAGCTGATAGCATTACTTAAAAAAAAGAAATATTGGCCTTCCCAGGTGGTCTAGTGGTTAAGAATTTGCCTGCCAGCACAGGGGGGGTGCAGAGTTAATCCCTGGTCCTGGAAGATTGAGCATGCCGTGGGACAACTAAATCTGTGTGCCACAACTACTGAGCCTGCACTCCAGAGCCCAGGAGCTGTAACTACTGCAGCCCACACGCCCTGGAGCCCTCAATGAGAGAAGCCCACACACAGAAACTAGAAAGTCGCCCCCGCTCGCCACAGCTGGACAAAGCCCACACAGCAGTGAGGACCCAGCACAGTCAAAAATAAATAAGCATTGAGGTACAATTCCTATGAAAAAACATGGACCACCTTTCACCAAAAATATTTATTTGGCTGCACTGAGTCTTAGTTGGAACATTCGAGATCTTTGATCTTTGTCGTGGCATCTGGGATCTTTAGTTGCCACACGTGGTGTCTAGTTCTCCGACCAGGGATTGAACCTGGGCCCCCTGAAGTGGGAGCATGGAGTCTTAGCCACTGGACCACCAGGGAAGTCCCCACATTGACCATTTTAGTGTTACATGTACACACATGTTCAGAGTCTCACTAGTCACAATAGCCAAAGAGTGAAAACAACCCAGATTCCCATCAAGAGATGAATGGGTAAACAAATTATGGTCCATCCCAAACAATGGAATATCACAGAGTCATAAACAGGAATGAAGCAATGACCCACACTACCATGTGGATGAACGTTGAGAACATAATGCTGAGTGAAAGAAGCCAGATACCAGAGGTCGCATCATGTATAATTCCATGGATAGGAGATGTCCAGAAGAGGCATACCCACAGAGGCAGAAGGCAGACTGGTTGCTAAGGGTTTGGAGGAGGCAGGAATCGAGAATAATTGTTACCAGGTATATCTTAGGGTGATGAAACCATTTTGGAACTAGACAGAGGTGGTGGTTTCACAACATTATGATTCTACTAACACCCCTGAATTGTTCCCTTTAACACTGTTAATTTTATATTATGGCAGTTTCACCTCAATTTATTTATTTCTAATTTCACCTCAATTAAAAAAAAAATCATCCATTAGGGGCTCTGGTGATGGGCAGAGCTGAGTTTGAATCCCATCTCTGCCTAGGTCCTGCTGTGTGACCTTTGACAAGTCTCTTAACCTCTCTGGGCCTCAGTTTCCTCATAGGTAAAACGAGGAGGATTCAATGAGTGTGTCAAATTCTTGTAAAAGTCTGTGGCACGCAGTAAGTGCTGCTTAATTAAATGTTATTTCTACTTGACACATCCCCTTTGGATTCTAACTTTATCCCTTTGTCCTTTCTTCATGACAAACTCCTGGCCTCAGTTGCCCCCAAAGCCAAGGGCAACCCTCCAGAAGGCGGGAGTCAGAGCTGACTGTACTGCTTCCAAAGGCCTGATGAATAATCCTCTCCCTTCCTCTGCCTCTTCTGTTCCCAGCTCCTCTCCAAGGCCACACCCTTCTGCCCTTTTCTCCATATCCCTGATCTTGGCCCAGGGATTGCTGATGAACAAACCCACCAGAAAAATATCTGCTGCCTGACTGTTTGCCTTTAATGGACTGTCCCAGGACCAGAAGCTTCTTTCTGTGCCTCACACAGAATCAGAGTTTTGAGCCCATCAGAGCTGGATTCAAACCCCACTTCCCACGAACAATTGGCACCTCTCTGAGCTCATTGGGAAGATGGAGATAATAAGCGTATGTACTTTATGGGGCTGTTTGAGGACTTGGGTGAAATGATGTAAAATGCATATCACTGGGCATGGCACCCAGGAAGGGAAGCAGGTTGAATGCTGACCTGCAGAAAGATATATCCACGTCCTAACCCCCAGGACCTGTGAACATGATCTTTTTTGGGAAAAAAAGGGGTCTTTTTAAAAATGTTATTTATTTGACTGTGCCAGGTTGCAGTACGTGCGTGTGTGCTAAGTCAGTCGTAGCATGCCAGGCTTCTCTGTCCGTAGAATTCCCCAGGCAAGCACACTGGAGTGGGTTGCCATGCCCTCCTCCAGCGGATCTTCCCGACCCAGGGATCAAACCCACGCCTCTTTGTTGTTTTTCAATCCGTCAGTTGTGTCTAACTGTGACACCACGAATTGCAGCACACCAGGCTTCCCAGTCCTTCACTATCTCCCAGAATTTGCTCAAACTCCTGTCCATTGAGTCGGTGATGCCATCCAACCAACATCCTTTGTTGCCCCTTCTCTTCTTGCCTCCGATCTTTCCAAGCATCAGGGACTTTTCCCGTGAGTCAGCTCCTTCCATCAGGTGGCCAAAGTATTGGAGCTTCAGTTTCAGCATCAGTCCTTCCAATGAATGTTCAGGACTGATTTCCTTTAGGATGGACTGATTTGATCTCCTCTTCAACACCACAGTTTGAAAGCATCAATTCTTCAGCGCTCAGCCTTCTTTATGGTCCAACTTTCACATCCATACATGACTACTGGAAAAACCATAGCTTTGACTACACCAACCTTTGTTGGCAAAGTGTTGTCTCTGCTTTTTAACATGCTGTCTAGGTTTGTCACAGTTTTATGTCTCCTGAATTGGCAGGCAGATTCTTTACCACTGTCTCCACCTGGGAAGCCCAGTTGCATTACGCAAGACCTTCAGCTTCTTGCAGCACTCAGGATCTTCAGTTGCAGCTTTCAAACTCTTAGCTGTGGCTTGTGGAATCTGGTTCCCTGATCACGGATGGAACCCATGCTCCCTGCATTGGGAGCTCGGAGTCTTAGCCACTGCGGGAATTCCCAGGGGAAAAAGGACTTTGAAATGACATCATCCTGGATTATCTGGGTGGGCCCTAAATCTGATGCCAAGTGTTAAAGACACAGACAGAAGAGATTAGGCCAAGTGGAGCTAGAGGCAGAGATTGGAGTGATGTAGTCAAAAGAGGCCCAAGTCATACCAGGAGCCACAGAAGCTGAAGAGACAAGGAAAGATCCTCCCTAGGCCCTTTGGGCTTCCCTGGTGGCTTATTGGTAAAGAACCTGCAGGAAACCCAGGTTCCACCCCTGAGTCAGGAAGATCCCCTGGAGAAGGACATGCAACCCACTCCAGTATTCTTGCTTGCGAAATCCCTGAAAGAGTCAGACACAACTCGGGGACTAGCATGGCAAACAAAAGAGGCTTTGGAGGGAGCCACGGCTCTGCTGAACCTTGCTGATTTGGGACTTCTGGCCTCCAGAGCTGTGGGGGAATAAATCTGCATTGCTGGAGGCATCTGATTATGATGAACAGTTACAGCAGCCTTAGGAAACTATAGAATTGCGAAAGGTAATCTGCTAGCAATATCATTATGGGCTTCCCTGGTGGCTTAACAGTAAAGAATCTACCTGAAATGTGGGAGACCCAGGAGATACGGGTTTGATTCCTGCTTCAGGAAGATCCCCTAGAGTAGGAAATGGCAGCCTGCTCCAGGATTCTTGCCTGGGAAATCTCAAGGACAGAGGAGGCTGGTGGGCTATGGTGCGTGGGGTCGCAAAAGAGTCAGACACGGCTGAGAGACTGAGCAGGCACACACCAATATCATTATTGTTATCATCATCATCATTATCATGGTCAGCATAAAAATGCACTCAAATCTTTCCAATCCTGGGGCCTTCCCTACTGGTCTGGTGGCTAAGACTCCACACTTCCAATGCAGGGGTCAAGGGTTCAATCCCTGGTCAGAGTACTAAGATCTCACATGCCATGAGGATGTGAAGTAAAAAATAAATAAAGTAAAGCAGGGAGTTCCCTGGCGGTCCAGTGGATAAGACTTCGCCTTCCAG
Source organism: Cervus elaphus (assembly GCF_910594005.1). Taxonomy (NCBI): domain Eukaryota; kingdom Metazoa; phylum Chordata; class Mammalia; order Artiodactyla; family Cervidae; genus Cervus; species Cervus elaphus. The sequence goes on from NC_057823.1 coordinate 14,240,241, forward strand.
TGCAATGGATACCTGATCAGGGAGATTGTGAAGGACAGGGAAGCCTGGCGTGCTGCTGTCCGGGGGTCGCAAAGAGCCGGACATGACTGAGTCACTGAAAAACAGGGAGCTAAGACCCCACATGCCTTGTGGCCAAAAAAATTTTAAAAAAAAGAAAACTACTGTTACAAATTCAATAAAGACTTTTTAAAAATAAATAAAATAAAATCTTACCAATCCTAAATAGAACCATGCTCCAGATTTGTAAACTAATTTTATTTTTGAACAGTTAACACATTCTCATGCTTCAACAAAGAGTGTAAAGTTATGTTGCAGGATCTTCCTCTCAAGTCTTAGTTACCCTCCCTTCCCCCAGAGGTAACTCACTGCTCTTCATTTCCTGAGTATCTTTCCAGAATTTCTGGGTACATATAAAAAGAAATCCAAACTCGAGTCCTTATCCCCTCACCCACTCACACACGCCTGCTTTTATTTATTTATTTGGTTGCTACAGGTCTCAGTAGAGGCACTCAGAATCTTTGATCTTTGTTGCAAAGTGGGGTCTTTAGTTGCAGCAGGCATGTGGAATCTAGTTCCTTGACCAGGGATCAAACCCAGGCCCTCTGCAATGGTAACGCAGTCTTAGCCACTGGACCACCAGGGAAGTCCCTCCCACACACCTGCTTTTACGTTAAAGGTAGCTTTAAAAAGTTTCTTTTTATTGTGGTTATATACATATATACAAATAAAATATAAAAATTTACCATTTTAGCCATTTTTTTCCCATTTTAGCCATTTTTAAGTATACAGTTCAGCGACATTAAGCACATTTACATTGTCGTGTAACTATCACCATCATCCAACTCCAGAACTTTTTCATTTTCCCCAACCGACACTCTGTACCCAATGAAACAGCGATTCTCTGCCCCTCCCTCTCCCGGTTTCTGGCCACCACCGTCCTACTTTTTGTCTCTGTGAATTTACTTACTCTAGGTACTTTACAAATTAAAACCAAACAGTATTTGCCCTTTTGTGTGTAGCTTCCTGCATTTAGCATAATAGTTCAAGGTTCGTCCATGTGGTAGAGTGTGTCAGAATTTCAGTTGAAGGTTTTACATATTCTTCAACACCTTCTTCCTCCCCACCTCCCCCCCACTTAACAACAAATGCTGGCCATCTCTCTCTCCTTTCCAAAGCTGTCATTACGCACTTGTCATTTTTTGTAACCACAAAGTATTCTGCCACTTAGATGCCCCATAGTTAATTTCACTGCTGGAGACAAACATATTTTCATCCATTTGTTCTTAGGTTAACACTGCAGTGAAGACTCTTATGCAAACATCATTTCACACACACGCGAGTGTAGCTGTAGATAAATTCCGCAAAGTGAGATTTCTGGCTCGAAGATTATGTGCATTTGTAATTTTCACAGATAATACCAAATTTCCCCCTTTGAGGGTTAGGTTAACTCATATTCCCTCCAACCACAGGTAAGAGCCCCGTTTCCCTTCAGCTTTACCAAGAGAGCATCATCAAACCTTGGATGTTTGCCAATAGGACAAGCGAAGAATGTTATCTCAGAACAGAGAAAATTTGCATTTCCCTTACCACAAGTGAGGCAGAACATATTTTCATAGTTCCATGTAGTTAAGAGCTATTTATAGTTTCTTTTTCCATTCTGATCACCTTCCTCGCCCATTATTCTTTGTTGATCTTTTCCTTCCTGATTTCTAGGAGGGTTTTTTTTTTTAATTATTGTTGCTGTTCATTTAAAACGTTTTTTTGGCTGCTCCGCATGGCTTGCAGGATCTGAGTCCCTTCTCAGGGACTGAACCTGAGCCGTAACAGTGAAGGCTCAGAATCCCATCTGTCGAGGCAGTCCGAGCACGGGTTGGAAAAGAATTTCCAGACCCAGAGCATGTCAGAAGGGAGTGAGATTTTATTAAGAACAAACAGCAGAGAAAACGTGGGCACTGCGAGCACAGGGGGCCGACCTCCTGACAGACCAGGGAGAGTTAACAGCTTTCATGAGTTAATAGACTCGAGGCAAAGAAAATTCCTGCTGGAAGGGTGGCATTAGATGACTTGTCAGGGTACTATAGGGTGTTAGCTGCAGTGGGCATCTTTGCCTAACTGATATCAGCTTGTTAGTGATATCGGGGGGCTTTTGGCAATGGTTGCAAAGGGGCTCAATCAGCTTCAAAGGTGACCTCGCTTCTGGGCTCTGTTTCTATGGCCTTGGTGCAAGGCCTTGTACCTGTGGCCTTGGGAGCAGGACACACTCCCAAGCAGGACACTAGCCACTAGACCACCAGGGAACTGCCCTAGGAGCTCTTTATATACTAAGGAAGCTTACCATATGGTTATAAAATGTGTAGTAAATATTTTTTCCAAATTTGTCCTTCCTCCAAACTTTTAAATTACTGACCACTAACATTTATTGAGGATTTGCTGTAAGTCTGGTTTTGTCTTACATACTTTAAAGACACTATCTCGCTCTTTTCTTTTCCTTTTTAAAAACTATTTATTTATTTGGCTGCATCAGGTCTTAGTCATGGCACATGGGAGCTAGTTCCCTGATCAGAGTTTGAACCCGGGCCCCCTGCATTGGGAGTGTAAAGTCCTAGCCACTGGACCACCACGTGAGTCCCCACACCATCTCTTTTCAATCTTACTGCCACTGTTTTTCATCTCTAAATACTGCAACACAAAGTTCTGAAAAATAAGATCTTCTCCTATAAAATATAAGGACATTTTCACACCTAACAAAATATTCTATCATTCATCAGTATCTTCTAACACCAGAGCGAATATCAACATTTCCCCAAGTCTCTGAAATGTCTTTTTAGAGATACTTTAGAGCAATGATGGCCAATTGAACTTTCACTGATAAGAATATGTTTTCCAATACAGTAGCCACTAGTTATTAATACATGTGGCTGTTGAGTGCTTTAAATGTGTTTAGTGAGGGCTTCCCTGGTGGTCCAGTAGTTAAGAATCTGCCTTGCAAGGCAGGGGATGCTGATTCAACCCTGGGTCTGGGAAGATCCCACATGCTGCGGGCAACTAAGCCCCTGGGCCTACGTGTCGCAACTACTGAAGCCCGCATGCCATAGAGCATGCTCCACAACTGCAACCAGAAGCCCTCGCACAACCAGAGAGTGGCCCCTGCTTTCTGCAACTAGTGAATACCCTTGCACAGCAAAGACGACCCAGCACAGCCACAAAAAAAAAGTGTCCAGTAACTGAGAAACAGAATTCTTCATTGTATTTTATTTTAGTTTCTTTAAGTTTTAATAGCTACTTGGAAAATTACAGGCCAATATCCCAGATGAAGTTAAATGTAAAATGTAAACAAAATATTAGCAAATCAGGGACTTTGTGGTTAAGACTCTGTCTTTCCACTGCAGACGGCTTGGGTTTGATCCCTGCCTAGGGAACTAAGATCCTACATGCACTGTGGCACAGTCAAAAAAAATTAGCAAATCAAACTCAACAATACATTAAAAGGATCACACACCATGATCAAGTGGGATTTAGTCTAAGGATGCAAGCAAGTTCAACATCTGCAAATTAATCAATGTGATATACCACATTAATAAAATGATGGACAAAAATCATGTAAAAAATCATATCAAAACAATCTTCCAATCATGATGAAAAATCAAGAACCTTGAAACCCTGCCCTTGATGGTGTACCGAAAATGTTGACCTTGTTTTTGTAACCTACCTCCCCCCCCCCGCCAAACCTTGCTAACTTTGATTAAAACACTGAAACCCGGAATAAAAGATCAATAGATGCAGGAAAAACATCTGACAAATTTCAACATCCTTTCATGATGAAAAAAAAAAAATTCTCAACAAACTGCTACTTAGAGGAAATGCACTTAATGTAACAAAGGCCATATGTGACAAACTCACAGCTAATATAGTCAACACTGAAAACTTTTCCTCTAAGATTAGGAGCAAGACAAGGGGGCCCACTCTTACTGCTTTTATTCAATATATCACTGAAAGCCCTAGCCAGAGCAATTAAGCAGGAAAAAAGAAATAAAAGGCATTCCCTCCCTGTAAAAATAGCCACACAGGACTAGCAGCTACCATGTGAGACAGTGCAGGTTTAGAGTCTGACTTCCTCACCCAAATATATCTCAGCTGTACACACTGTCTCCACTCCTCCCCTCCCGCTTGGCCCTCAGCCTTCTGCAGTGTGACAACTGGGCCCCTGCCCCTACAAATGTCACCGAACCCAGGTCTCAGCCCTCTCTGCCTCTTCCTAAACTCTGTCATACCTTCATCATGCAAAGCTCCCACTAGTTTTATTTCTGCCTGCTCCATCCCAGAGGGCTTCCCTGGTGGCTCAGCTGGTAAAGAATCTGTCTGCAATGAGGGAGACCTGGGTTCGATCGCTGGGCTGGGAAGATCCCCTGGAGAAGGGAAAAGCTACCCACTCCAGTATTCTGGCCTGGAGAATTCCATGGACTATATAGCCCATGGTTGCAAAGAGTCTGACACGACTGAGCAACTTTACTTCCGTCCCAGATCCCCAGATTCTGGCCCTTTCCAAACCACTGCCAGCATCTCTAAGGCATTTGCTACATGTTCCTGAACTGGTAAATATTCTTAAATTAATAGGATGTATCATTTTTGTATGTTTCTACAGTTTATTTTGCATGTTTATACAAGTGTGTTGTAATTTGCACAGTGACCCGCTGTGTACTAGATCTCCATCTGTATCCTTTTCAGTGATACACTGTGGGATTTTTTTGTTTATTTTGTTTGTCTCTTTTTTTAAACCACATAGAAAGCATTTTTTATTAACTTCTTTCCTTCCGCTTCCTCCCCACAAACAGATGTATTTCTGCTGGAAGTGGGAGTACGGAGGGGTGAGGTTGACACTGGTTCATGTAGATTTAGGGCATCATCTCTTAGATCTATGTTTTTATTTTCAAATCTCAGTCCATTTCACAGGTCTTCCTTTCTTTCAGTGCCCCTAGGAATAGAGTCACAAGACTGTCTTCATGTATTAAAATCCTGCTTCCAATATGTTTCCCCCAAACCTGTTTAAGTGCGTGTTCCTGACATTGGGCTTCCCTGGTGACGCAGACAGTAAAGAATCTGCCTGCAGTGCGGGAGACCTGGGTTTGATCCCAGGTTGGGAAGATCCCCTGGAGAAGGAAACGGCAACCTACTCCAGTATTCTTGCCTGGAGAATTCCATGGATTGAGGAGCCTGACAAGCTAATAGTCCATGGGGTCGAAAAGAGTTGGACATGACTGAGCAACTTTCACTGTTCACTGTTGCTGACATTAGACTCCATTGTATTCATGCATGTATCTGCACAGTGTTTATATATCACATATATACACACACACACACACATACCTATTGTGTACATAGTTTGAAAAGTTAGAAGAACCAGCTTGCTAATCATTCACTACACCTCATGTTTAACAAGCAGACATGCACATGCTTTTGAGGTGAATTTCCAGTGTAACAGAAGGACATCTTGTTTGTATTTCAATGTACCAAGTGGCAGATTCTTATTTCATTATTGTTGGCACTTTAGTGGATGGCTCTTATTCTTTTTTTTCTCTCTCTCTTTTTTAGCAAAATTCGATGGAGACTTCTCACTCTTGCCACTTGGGTCAGGTGTTGCTTTATTTTAAAATGCTGTAGTGTCTGAGTTTCACCCCATCAGCACCACAGTTTTAGAGAGCTACTTCATTGCTTTCAGTGTTGGCTTAGTATTCTGTATCAAGTAGTTCTTATTTCATCTTTCTAGTCCCCTAGGGATGGACACCTTCATTGCTTCCAACTTCCTATTTCAGTGCGCATTCTTACCTGGTGCAAAACTCAGTGAACATAAAAACTGGGAACAGTTTCTTTAGCACTGAGCTTTCCTAGTGGGTCAGTGGTAAAGAACCCGCCTGCCAATGCAGGAGACATGGGTTCAATCCCTGGTCCAGGAAGATCCCACATGCTGCTCAGCTACTAAGCCCGTACTCCACAACTACTGAGCTTGTGCTCTAGAGCCTGGGAGTAACAGCTGCTAAGTCCACGTGCAGCAACTTCTGAAACCCACGTGCTCTAGAGCCTGCGCTCCACGACAAGGGAAGCCACCACAATGAGAAGCCTGTGCACTGCACCAAGAGAGGAGCCCCTGCTCACCACAACTAGAGAAAAAGCCTCAGAAGCAATGAAAACCCTGCAGAGCCAAAAAGAAAATAAAACTTGGAACAGAATTAGCAAAGTTGTTGTTCTCTCTGTTTAACAGGGATACACAACTAGTTTAAACGAGAGAATGTTTGTCTCTGCTGGCAGACAGTCTAGAGATCCTGGCTCCTTTGGTCAGTTGCTCCACCATCCTCTAGGGCTGTCTCTTCAAGGACATTTGCCTGTGTCTGGAGACATCTTTGGGGTTTCCCAGGTGGTGCTAGTGGTAAAGAACCTGTCTGCCAATGCAGGGGATGTAAGAGACACGGGTTCGATCCCTGGATCGGGAAGATCCCCTGGAGGAGGAAATGGCAATCCAGTATTCTTGCCTGGAGAATCCCATGGACAGAGCAGCCTAGCGGGCTATGGTCCAAAAGGGTTGAAAAGAGTTGGACGTGTGCTCGCTTCGGCAGCACATATACTAAAGTTGGAACGATACAGAGAAGATTAGCATGGCCCCTGCGCAAGGATGACACGCAAAAAAAAAAAAAAGAAAAGAGTTGGACGTGACTGGAGCGACTTAGCTTGCACGCGCCCACGTACACCCCGAGACATCTTTGGTGGTCACACCTGGCGCATGAAAAGGGGTCATGGACCGGCAGTAGTGAGTGGTGGCCAGGAATGCCGCTCAGTTCTCCACAGGGCCCAGAACGTCCCCCGGGGACAAAGAACAATTTGGCTTCAAATATAAAAGACGTCACCCGCCCTAGAATAGTCCCCACTCGGTTTTGTCATGACTGACACGCTGAAGAGGCTGGGACAGTTGTTCTGCAGCACGCTCCACTCTCGGGCTTTGTCAGCTGTTGCCTAATGTCGTTTAACTTGTTCCTCTATGCTTCCTATTTCGTGCAAACTGGATGTTGGGTTGAGAGATTTGATCAGAGTCAAGTTTAACGTTTTGACAAGGGGTGTCCTGGGAGAAGCTATAAACTTCCTTTGGTATTGAGTCAGGAGGCCCAGGAGGCCGGAGGGTCCCTCTCCTCTGAGCTTCACTGCAGCTAATGCTGGTGACCGTCTGGCCTCCGTGATGAAGTCTGCACCCGCACCCCTAGTGAACCCTCTGAAACCCTGTGCATCTCTCTCGCTCCATCATCTTCTCACCTGAGGCTTTTTAAAATTAATTACTTTTTTCTTTTGCCTGTGCTGGGTCATCACTGCTTGTGTGTCTGTGTGTGTGTTGCGGGGGTGGGGGGTGCTTGCTCCACTTTCCACTCTTCCTTGCAGTGAGCGGGCTTCTCATTGCAGTGACTTCCCTTGGTGCGGTGCACAGGCTCTAAGGTTCACGGGCTTCAGTAGGTGCAGCAGGAGGGCTCAGTAGTTGCGGCTCATAGGTCCCTAGAGCATGGGCTCAAAAGTTGTGCTGCACAGTCTCAGCTGCTCCAAAGGCACGTGGATCCTCCTGGACCAGGGATAGAACCCTTGTTCCCTGCACCAGGTAGGCAGATTGTAATCCACTGTGCCACCAAGAAAGTCCTCACCTGATATTTGGTGACACCCATTGATGATTACCCTCTAAATTAATTACTGCATTTGGCTTTTGAAACATGGTGATTTTTTTTTTCTCCAGTTCTCTCCTTCCTTCCACATTTTTTAGCTGGCATTCTTGGGGTCTTTGGTGACCAAGGAAAGCTACTACTGGGAAGGCCAGATCATGCTAATTCCTTACTTTTCATAAGTAACGTTTCCAGGAAGGAGTTAGTTGAGAGCTACTTCCAATGGGTTAATGTGGGTGTGTTTTAGCTTCCAAAGTGAGGTATAATGTATATGAAGTGCTCAGACCTTTTTCTTTTTTTGGCCCAGCAGCAGGATCTTAGTTCCCTGACCGGGGGATTGAACTCAGCCTGGCAGTGAAAGTGTTGAGTCCTAACCACTGGACTGCCAGGGAATTCCCAAAGTGCCCAGATCTTAAATAGAGAGCTCAGGGAATTTTGACATCTATACACCTGTGCAACTGCCACCAGATAAAAATATAGAGCATTTCTAATCCCACACTGCCTTCCTTGCCAGTTTTTCTTTTTTTTTTAATTGAAGGATATTTGCCTTTTTTTTTTCTTGTTGTTGTGCTGGGTCTTCGTTGCTACAAGCAGCCTTTCTCTCGTTGCAACAAGTAGGGGCTACTCTCTAGTTGCAGCGTGCCTGCTTCTTGTTGTGGTGGCTTCTCTTGTTGTGGAGCACAGGCTCTAGGTGATGGGCTTCAGTAGTTGCAGCACGTGGGCTCAGTAGTTGTGACGCACAGGCTTAGTTGCTCCTCGCATGTGAGATCTCCCTGGATCAAGGACTGAACCCATGTCTCCTGCACCGGGAGGCAGATTCTTTATCACTGAGCCACCAGTGAAACCCCACCCCTCCCAACCCCTGCCCACTCCCATTAAGTCATAGAATGAGTAGTTTTAATTGAAGAAATGATTTCCAGGTTTGGTTGGCCCCAACTTGGGCTTCAGAGACTTCAGGAAGGTGGGGAAATGGGTGGGAAGTAAAAATAGGGCTTCTCGCACCCCACCACTCAACATGGCTGGCTTTGACACCCAAAACTGTCTCACAGAATTAGCTGAATGGGTTGAGTGACTTGCTTTGCCAGCCAGGACTTAACTCTGGGCACTCCTACCTGGAAGTCTCATTAATTCTCAGGGCTCAGTGAGCATTTCCAAGCAGACTGCTGCTTCTTGTCTTCCATCTAGGGTCACACCCAGGGGCAGCAAAGCACGCTGGAAAGTCCCAGAAAAGGAGACAGCCTGTCTGGGTGCTGCTGCCTTCCGTTACCTGGTCTCAGAGGATTCTCCTTTCCCTCCTGAGCCTTTGCTCACCTGGAAAGTGGGGGGAATATTCCACTTTGCTGGGTTCTTGGGAGGATTTCCGCAGAATCTGACTACCTTTACATTTCTGAACTCACCTCCTGGTGCTTTCCTCTCTGCTCATTCCACCCCAGCCAGGTGTGTGGTCCTGTCCTCAGATGTCTGTTCCTGCAGTTTCCTTCATCTGTTTTTTGGGGGCTCGCTTGCCTCTTCTCACCACTCAGGCTCGGTTCAAATGACCCCTCCTCAGGTTACATGGGTTCCAGCATCACTCTTATCACACACAGTCTAATGTTGCTCTCACAGCTTTTCATTTTTTCTTAAGAGTCTCTGTTGTTATTTTTTAAAATAAAGTATAGCTGATTGACAATGTTGTATCAGTTTCAGGTATATAACAAAGTGATTCAGAAATATCTATATATATTCTAGATCTTTCTCTCTCTCTCTCTTTCTCTCTCTCTATATATATATTTATTTATTTATGTATGTGTGTGTGTGTGCCCAGTTGCTAGTCATGTCTGACTCTTTGCAACCCCATGGACTGTAGCCAGCCAGGCTTCTCTGTCCATGGGATTTTTCCAGGCAAGAATATCAGAATGGGTTGCCAGTTCCTCATCCAGGAGATCTTCCTGACCGAGGGACTGAACCTGTTTCTCCTGCATTAACAGGCAGATTCATTACTACTGAGCCACCTACATATTCTTTCTCAGATTCTTTCCCCTTATATGTTATTACAAAATGTTGAATATAGTTTCCTGTGTTATATAATCAGTCCTTGCTGATTATCTATTTTATATTTAGTAGCACCTCACAGCTCTTATGAACCTTTTTTTAAGATTTTTTTTTTCAATGTGGAACATTTTAAGTCTTTATTGAATTTGTTACAATATTGTTTCTATCTTATGTTTTGGGTTTTTGGCCAGAGGCATGTGGGATCTTGACCAGGGATGGAGTCTGCAACCCCTGCATTGGAAGGCGAAGACCTACCCATTGGAACATCAGGAAAGTCCCATCCTAGATTCAAGTGTTAATTTAGTGGGGAAGGGGGACTGCACTACACACCCTGCAGGAAGTTATTTTAGTGCCCTTTGCAGAGATGGAACTTAGGCCCCAGGCAGTGGGAGCTCAGAGTCCCAACCACTGGACCACCAGGTAATTCTCTTATTATGTCTCTTATTTGCAGTAGACCACACAGTCAAGGGACTTGTCTTCTTTTTTCACTGTTACTACCAGGGCCTTGCAGAAGAAAGTGTAATGTTGGCCGCACTAGGAAACAGAAGCTCAGAGAGGTCGAGCCACTTTCTCAGTGTCACACAGCAGAATCTGAATTAGAACGTCAAGTTCTGAGTCTCTGCTTTCTTTTTCCTTTCTCCTTGGTCGCTGGTGGGAGCTGGAGCACAAAATTTAAAGTGTTAAAAAACTGTCATCAAGATATTTTTAAAGGTCAAAACTCATGCAAGAAAAAAAAGTAAAAGGTAAGATTCTACCCTATAGTTGCATGATTTCACTTCTCCCTAATCCCAGTTCTGGCAGATTCTGTCTTTATTTAAAATTTTGCTATTTTGTTCACCATGGATTTATTTTTTCCCATTAAATTTGATATTTAAAACATACTTCAATATTGCATTAGAATATTATTCATCTTGATGGTCGAATTTTTGTACCAAAGACGCTCAACCTAATACAGACTCCGCTTCTGTCTCTTCTCCTTCCCTAGAGAAACTGAGGCACGGAGGAGGGCGGGAGTGGGGCAGGAACGGGGGAGGGATGGGAGAGCCGCGTGGAGCCTGGTCGAGCAATCCGAGCTGCCCCGGGAAGGGCTGGACGCTGACCTTTGCTTATCGCTTACGGTGGAGGCAGCTAATTAAGTCCCCCGCCTGCGGGAGACCTTTCGCAGAGCGGTCCGCACCTCCTGCGGGGCCGAGATAGCCGCGGTCGCCCCGGCAGCCGTGACCTTTCCCGGCCCGAGGCAGCGGGGAGGCGGGAGAGAACCCGACGAGCCTAAGCGGAAGTGGTGGCGGGTGTCGCTCTGGGACTGGGCCCCGGGATCGAACCCTGCCCTCGGGTCCCCACCTTCATCCCACCGCCGTAGGGCAACGGCGTGCGGGGGAGGAAAAGAGCGCCCGGTGACGTCATCGAACGCGGAGCCCGGCCTCCGCCACCAACGTCACAGACAAGCAGCGCTGCGTCACCGTATTCCTCCCCTGACGTCAGCGCGAGAGACCAAGAACTGGCCCACCGGGAAAGGGAGAAGTCTGAAGGAAGAGATCTTTCCTTTCTCGCTCTTTACATTTGGTAAGGCGTTTAAAGTACGCAGGAACGGACTACCACTCCCAGGGGGCTTTGCGTGGCGCGCATGCGTATAGGCGCCAGCTAGAGAGCGCGGCAAACCTTTGGGTTAGACTGACATCCCTTTAGTCTAACCAGAAGACAGGCTTTAAGGCAGCAAACCAATCCCGACCTCACAGACCCCACCCCTTTATTCTTAGCCCGAAGCTTCCTTGCGGGAGTGACGGGCTCCACTGCCTTTGAGGGCTCAGTTTCCTTTGATGGACATTAACATCGGTGAATCAGAGCGCCGGGAAGTCGAGAGGGTGTTGAAAAGCGTGCCTTGGGGCCAATGGGTTAGCGGCAGGGCCTGGCGCCGTCCAATCACTTCTCCCCGTGTCGCCAATCATCCTGGACCCCGCCCCCCGAGCGTGACGTAGGTAGGGTGGGTAGCAACAGTTGCCCCGGTGAGGGAAACGGAGGCGCCATAGCCACGGTAGTCGTGGCGACCAAGCAACCCGGCAACGCGAGTCAACAACAACAACCGCCCGGCCGACCCCCACCCCCACCCCCCCGGCCCGGCCCGGGGACCCCGGCACGTTCTGTCCCCCTCCCAACATCGCCTCCGAGACCTCTGGAAAGCCCTTCCGCAGAAAGAAGTGGGAAGAAGCCGAGGTAACCTGGGCGGCCCCAGGGTGGCAGGCCGGGCCGGGGAGGGCGGCGGGGCCCGGGCGGCGGGTGTCGCTGTGGTGAGAGTCTTGGGGGAAGGGGCGGGCGGTCAAAATGGCGGCGGCGACCGTCGGGGCCGTGGGGGAGGGGGCTGGGGCCCGGCTGGGGCGACACCACCCGCCCCCGGGCCCCGCGGCCCGGCCCCCGCGAGGGGCGGGCGTTCGCAAGCCGGCGGCGAGTGGAGGTCGGCCGGCCCGGGCGGGGGGCTTTTATATGTCGGGAGGTACAGGGGGGCGGGACTTGGAGGGTTGGGCCAATGGGAGTGAGGGAGGGGCCAGGCGGGATCTAGGTGGATGGGCGGGGCCAGGCCGTAAGGTGTGGTTGGGGGCCGGCTGGTGCCCCGGGAACGGGGTGGGGCAGCTGCCGCCTAGGCCTTCCTGCTCTCTGAAGCAATGGAGGCCACCTGTGCCTCATCACTTTAGAACCTGCCAGTACTCAGTGCCTGCCACACCTAGGCCTCAGTTTTCCATCCTGTAAAGTGGGTTCAATCATTGCCATCTCCCCATTTTTTTTTGCATTTCAGGCCTCCTGATTCCTTTCAGAAATTTCTCTAGGGCTCATCCTTGAATTTTTTACTCCTATCTAGTGTTTCTGAAGTGTTTTATAGATTAACGGTTGGTCTTAATGTCAACGTTGCTATTCCCTCCAAAATCTACCTTCTCTTTGAGAGGAGGTGAGGGTGGACAGTTTTTTGAAGCTGTGGGCTAGGGGTATGACTTTAGTCTGGATGATTTGGTTTGCAGAGAGTGAAGGCCTTGGCTGAGAGGCATGATCTTGGGTGGCTGAGTTAGAGGAACCGAAACTTGATTGCTTCTCCCTGGGCTGCTCTAAGATCTCCTTCCTGTTGTCCCTGGGCAGGGGACTTATTCCTGGAGATGGGGCCATTCCTAGCTGTTCTGCCTATCCTGGGCTTCCTTTCTGGGCATGGGAAGTAAATGGCTCCTGAGGAAGTTTCTGAAGCGGCTTCTCTTGGTCAGACACATGTTTTTGTGTCAATCAAGTTGGTGTCAGCTGGATCACATGTCATTGAAGAGGTACCAGCCTCCAGAGCCACGTGGGGAGGGAGCAGGGACACTGAGGTCAGAGACAAGGGGAAGTGCTCTACTTTGTTAGAGGAGAATCTGAGTGAGTGCTTTGCTGGGCAACAAGATCTGCCAACTTGGGAAAGATTTTTTTAAATAGCCAGCCAAGCCAAGTCCACTGTGCTTATTCTCCGTTTTGCTTTGGAGCTTGGCATCGGCAGGGCTGAGGGCAGACTGCAGCCGTTTTGTTTTAAAATCAATTAATAAACTTCAAGGAGAAGAAATGTTTCAAGTTCTCCTAAAGCTTTCCCCCAGAAGTTTGAGATAAGGCTGGGAGAAGGGATGTCACTTCTCCAGGAATTTTTCCCAGGTCAGGGATGGTAGAACCTCTTGAAATTTAAGAAAGGAGAGATTTAATTTTTCAGTAAAAATCTAGAAATAACCAGGTTGTCAGATCATCAGCACCTGTTAGAAAGGTTTCTGAGACAGAAAGCGGTGTTATTGATGATCTAGTCTCATTGACTGCTTCTTCCACTCTCTGTGACCCCCCCCTTCCCCACCCCACCCCCCATATCTTAGGCATTTGAAAGACCCAAGCCCAGAGAAGTTATCAGACTCCAGAAGGGAATACTGGCTTTGGTTGCTTGTCTTTGAAACAATCAATGGCTCTCTAGCTGTGTGCTCCTGGGCAAGTAACTTAACTTCTCTGGGCCTTAGTTTCCTCCCATCTAAACTAGGGGCGGTGATCATTGGTCATGATTTTAATCTCATGTTAAGGTACTGTGGATCCCATAAAAGAATACATGTTGAGCATCAGATACATAGTAATTGCTCAGACTATGTTGACTGCTACTGTTATTATGACGATTGTCACTTCCTGCTCAGCCCTTGGAATTATACCACTCGCATTTATTTTTATCATTTCAAATCGAGCGACAGCCTAGTGGGTTTAAAGCTTGACTCACTTGCTGGTCTGTGTGGGCCGATGACAGGGATCCTGGGAAGCTGGGTCCTAGGACTCCAGTTTCTAGTGGGAAGGTGTCACTCTCCTAAGGCCCTTCTTCAGCCTCAGGAGAGGACCCAGAGAGAAAGTTTGTCCCTGGGCCCAGGCTCAGACTCAGCCTTCTGGGAAGCAGCTGGATAAGCTGGGGCAGTGGGTGTCATGGGAGAAGGGGGGACCTGGGAAAGGTTTCCCTGGAGCTAAGCAGCTCACCCTCCCTTCCTGCCGTACACTCCAGCATCCTGGGGCTGAAGACAAGAGTTGGGCCAGGCAGGACTCTTCCCCACTCCTCCACCTGCCAGGGAGCAGTTGCTCACCTCCAGAGAGCAACTGCTTGGTGCACAGTCTTCCTGGCCTAAGGGGCCGTTCTGGATTCGGAGGCATCACCTGCCCCTGTAGCACAGCTGAAGGAGGCAGTAACTCTTCCGCAAGCCTCTCTCACCAGTTGGTAGATTTCAAGCGGCTTTGACACTCACTAGCAGTGTGCTGTTCCCAGCATTGTGGACACTTGTTTGGCAGTGAAAGTGGAGTGGAGTCCCAGCTGTGTGCTTGTCAGTGTTCTCGTAGCTGGGAATGGAGTGATGGGCACCCTTACCTTTCTGGTTGTGGAGGGAAGAAGAAATAAACAGGATACAGGTCCAGGAAAAAAATGAAACTGGAGTATGTACTCCAGAGGGCTTGTAAAGCGGGTGCTTGAGACTTGACAAAGTGACCTATGAGCTGAGACGTGAGTGATAAGGAGCTAGCAGGCGGAGGTGAGGAGAGCATGCCAGTAGATGGAAGAGCTGGGGCAAAAGTCCTGAGGCAGGGGGAGGCCTGGAGCATTTGGGAAGGAGAGAGATTATGGCTAGAAGATTCAGAGCGAGAAAGGGGCCTGGAAGGGGCCAGATCCCATGAGGCCCTGTAGGTCATGGGAGGGGCTCCGGTTTTTTTGTTTATTCTCTGTGATGGTAAACATTGGAACCTTTTCAACAGAGGAGCGACAAAATAGGGTTTGTGTTTCAAAGAATCTTATAAAGGCAAGAGTGAAGCCAGGAGCCAGTGATGAGTGGGTCCAGGCAAGAGATGATGGTAACCATCAATACTAGCATGGTATTGATAAAGATGGAGGGAAAAGCCCAGCCTTAGGAACTGTTTTGGAGGAATTATTGATAAGTCTTAAAAACTAACTGGTGGGACTTCTCTGCTGGTGCAGTGGCTAAGACTGTGTTCACAATGCAGGGGGCCCAGATTTGATCCCTGGTCAGGGAACTAGATCCCACATGCTGCCAATCCTGTGTGCTGCAACTAAGACCTGCACAGCCAAATAAATAAATAAGTGTTAGAAAAAAAAAAATTTAACTGGCTAGGGAATTCCTAGCCAGTTCCTGGCAGTCTAGTGGTCAGGACTCTGTGCTTTCACTGCTGGGACCCAGGTTCAACCCCTGGCTAGGGAACTAAGATCCTGCAAGCCATGTGGTGTGGCAAACAAACAAATAAATAAAAACACCCCCCTCCACCACCACCAAAAAAAAAAACCCAAACAACTGGATATAGAAAGGATGAGGGAAACATACTGTTATATTTAATTTCTCCATTCCCCCAAAAGTTTGTTTTTGAAGCCAGTCTACAGGTGAGGAAAGTGAGGTTTTCTTTTCATTTCCTTGGGAGGGCCTTGTCCAAGATGTAAACCATTTGGTTAAAGATCTGGCCTCTAAAACAGCTAAACCTTCACCTGTTTTTTACGGCCTGTGATCTGAGAATGTTTTTACATTTTTGAGAAGGATATTCTGTGACATGAATAATATATCGTGATATGTGAAAATTATGTAAAATTCAAATTTCAGTGTCTAGAAATAAACTTTTATCGGCACACAGCCACACACCTGCTTGTTTACATATTGTCTATGGCTGCTGTCACACTCCAGTGGCAGAACTGAGTCACTGGAATAGACTTGTCTGTCCTTGGAGTCAAAAATCTTGACTTCTGGCTGGCCCTTGACAGAAATATGCCGGCCCCTGTCCTAAAGAATGGATTCACACATTCTCCAAAAACAGGTGTTGGCTTTGAAGATAGGTGCAGCCATTGGTGCATTTCTTGGCAGTTTCATTGCTAAGAAACAGATTTGCTGAGTCATGCTCAAATAGATGGGGGACACACCTCATCCTGTATAGATATTTGTGACTTATTCCTCTCCAGGGAACACCCTACCGAACTCTGCTTAACCTAGCCCTCCACAGTTGGGGAAAAAAAAAAAGGGAGGTTCCCTGGTGAAATAATTATGGAAACTTGGCATTCTATATCATTCTTCCTGGAGTCTAACAATGACAGCGCTGAGAAGGTCTCCAGTAGAGAAGGTGGTTTGGCTGTTTTATCCATCTCCCCTTCCCCATTTTGAGCTCAGTTGTGTCACTGCCACCTTGCGCTGTCCTTGAGTGGAAACAGGGAGGCCTGCAGGGTTTGCACCTCGAGGGGGAGAAAGCACCAGCAAGTGCGGAGCTTTTAAAGCCCTTTTGTGGTGGGAGGGGCCACAAGGGGCCACTCTCCTAAGGGTGGGGAAGCCCAGGCCAGGGTTTCCCAGTGCCCCCAGTACAACCTGCCCCAGAATCATCCAGGCAACTAGCTCAAACAACAGACTCCAGGGTCATCCCAGACTCTGTCAGTGGGCCTAGGAACCTGCATTTAACTGACTCCCCAGGTGAGGCTGACGAGCACCAGAATCAGAATCTCCGCTTGGTGCCTATTTCCAAGAGCTTGAGGATTGCGTCTCTCTCCTTTCCCCTCCAACCCCATGGGTGCTTGTTGAGTGAATAATGATAATAGCAACTTCCACTGCTCAGTGCTTATTTGGTGCTCTGCTGATCACATTGGATCTTTGCAACAGCCCTATGAATCAGGTGTTATCATCCCCACGTGAAAGATGGGGAAACTGAGGCCCAGAGGAAAGTCAGTTACATGTTCATGAATTAAGAGACAGGCCAGGGTTCAAGTGGAAGTGGGTCTGATACTGGTAGACAGGTGCTGGTCAGCAGCAGTGACTTGAGCATCCTATCTGGGCCAGAGTTTGGACCCAGTAGTGCAAGGAGGTCTGAGGAGGTGGGCCCCTCTAGTGCTGGCAGGAAAGAGTTTGGGGAGGGCAGGGGCTGGTGGAAGATGTTTTCCCTGTGTGCTTGGCAGGCAGTAGCCTCTCCCTCTTCAGGTGAGCAAGTTCTCCCTGCTACCCGAGTCCTTGGCAGCCCACCTTTCTGTCCTGCCCAGTGGGCAAGCCCAGAACCGCTCCCTCAGACCTGGACCATGGCCACTGTCGCCATCCCTCTCTCTGTAATGACCAGTCTTGGCAGGGAGGGTGGCCTCAGGGCCCTGCCAGCTCTGCTCACACCAGCCATCGGAGCCTGGCATACCCCAAGCCCCGCAAGCCCACCCGAGTGCAGACAGCAACCCTTGTTTCCTCTGTACTCAGCAGCTCAAAGCAGGGATGCAGAGCCCGGAGGCTTGTGGTCTTGCCTAGAGCCTTGTTCAAGGGCCTTGGGCAATGAGGGGAACCAGAGCCATTTCTTAAGTGCTCAGGCTGCACCAGGCGCTTGGCCAAACATTGCCCGCACAATCAGATGGAACTCTGCAGCAGCCCTGCACTGTAGGCCTGCTACCCTCCCATTGCACAGATGGGGCAGTGGAGGCCCAGGGAGGGGACACCCTCCCCGCAAGTCACACGGCTGGGAGGCAGTCAACTTCAGGTGGAGCACAGGCCCATCCAGGGTTTATGACTCACCTGTCTTGCCCCCTGCTGACCTGGATTCTTCTTGGGTTTGGCATCCAAGGGCAGAGTCCAGATCCCCAGAGAGCGAGGTACAGGGAGGCGTGAAGAACACAGGCGCCACGGTGCTGCCTGGCCTGTGGTCTCCCTTGGGCTGCTCTGGTGGGCTCCCCGCCCCTGAGTTCTGCTGCTCCAACCGGGGCCTTGGGTAGGTGGCATTACCTCTGTGGGTGGGCCTTAGGTGTCTCCATCAGAAAAACAGGAAGATGCCATCTACTGTGAACCCTGGGCCTGGCTCCCTGAGTAGGGCTGTGGGCTAACAGCACATATCTGGGGGTCAGAGAGACCTGGCTTCAAATCCCTTCCTTCACTGGTTGCTGCTGCAGGCCTGTGCGCAGTCCACTCCTGGGACTTGTTTTGTTCATCTGTGAAATGGGCACAGTGGCTCCTCCCTTGCCAGCCTGCTGTGAGGAGGTGATCACAGTGATTACCTGGGGGTTC
The DNA here is from genome assembly GCF_910594005.1 of Cervus elaphus. Lineage (NCBI taxonomy): Eukaryota > Metazoa > Chordata > Mammalia > Artiodactyla > Cervidae > Cervus > Cervus elaphus. The sequence goes on from NC_057823.1 coordinate 14,258,482, forward strand.
TGATCACCAAGTAGCAGTTGTTTTTCTCTTCCCCTTGAAAAAATCTCACTTTTAGTCACCCTGCAGCTGGCTGGCCATGGCACACAGGTGCTCGAGGATTAATGCAGAAGAGCCTCTGGCTCAGCCCTGCAGTGCCATGCTGCTGAAGGCCACAGGTCACCGCGACCTCGCAGGCAAAGCTCTCACACTGAGATACGTCTAGGGTCACAGGGACCACGTAACTGTGAGGGGTGGAGCTTCTCTTAACCACTCGCGCATTTGTTTCACTGTCCCTAGACGCTCCTTAGCTAAGGAGCCAGGAAACCGGCGGCCCACTCCCTGCTGGGGCGGGGCTTAGCGAGGGGCGGGGCTTAGCCAGACCGATTTGCCTCACCCACAGCACTTGCCTCACACCCAGCGCCTGAGAGGCACCACAGACATTTAGCAGCCAGAAGCTGCCTCTGCATGGTCAGGTGGGCCCCGTTCTGAAGTCCGCGGGGCCTCCCAGGCCTGCTCTGTGGCCAGGGCCCGCTCCCAGCCCAGTCGCCCCAGGCCCTAGAAGGCCACTGTTTAGGGAGGAGCTCGTATCTGGCGTCGCCACCTACAAATGCCCTCGTTTCTATGGCCGCAAGCAGCTCAGGGGGCTTTTTGGACTCAAAACACCTTCCCCTTCCCCGTGTCTGGCGTTTCGCTCTCCACCCGCCCCCCGCCCCCCTGCCTCAGGGAATGACACTCAGCCAAGAATCCAAGCCCAGATGGCAGGCAAGGAGGGGACTGGAACAGGCTGGCTGAGAGACAGCTTTCCCCATGACCTTGCTTTCCAGCTGTTAGCCCACTAGTCCAGTAATCAGAGTGCCCAGGGTTCAGACTCAGTCCCACCTCTTCCCTGATGTGTGGCCTGGGGCAAGCTCCTTAACCTCTCTAAGTCTCAGCTCCTCATCTGGCAGAAGCAACCCAAGCGTGGATGCGACTGTTGCAGAGTTTTAAATTAAGTAATGTAGGGACTAGACTGTGTGCTTCCACTGCCTGGAGTAGGGGTCTGATCCCTGGTCGGGGAACTAAGATCCCACATGTCATCCAGCATGGCCAAAAAATTAGAGTTAATTGTAAAGAAAGTACGCAGGACAGTGCCTGCAGGCACCCTCAGGAGAACTGTATTATTTGTTTCTGGGCAAAAGTTGGAGGTCTCCCAGCCCAGGGGTCCCCCAGGCGCCGGAGCATGCAAAGGAAGAAGGCAGGAATCCTGGGTCGGGGTGAGTGGAAGAGGCGCAGACCAGCCCTGGTCCATCCTCAGTTGCCGTGCAGCAGCGGGTTGGTTAGATCTTGCCACCAGCCTCGGGATGTAATTAAGTTGCTGATGAACCCAAACGTGTCTCTGGGGAGCCAGGAGCTGTCCCTGGTTTCCTCTGCCTGTAGATTAATTCTTGTTTTTCCTTCTTTTTCTCCCTCCTCTTCTCTCTCCCCCCTCCCTCCTTCTTCCCAAGCAAGCAAAAAAAAAAAAGCCTTATTTATTATCATTTTCCCCACTGTTGGCATGGCAACACAGGCGTACGTTACTGAGTTACAGGCGGCCCCGCAACCATCCCAGCCACCACAGGCTCCGCCACAAGCCCAGCCGCCACCGCCGCCCTCCGCGGCACCCCAGCCCCCCCAGCCCCCCGCCACCGCCGCCACCCCCCAGCCCCAGTATGTCACCGAGCTGCAGAATCCGCAGCCCCAGGCGCAGCCACCGGGCAGCCAGAAGCCGTATGTGACAGAGCTCCCGGCTGCCCCCACGCCCTCGCAGCCGGCCGGCGCACCCACCCCGTCCCCGGCGTCCCAGCAGTACATCGTGGTCACCGTCTCCGGTAAGTGGACGCGTGCTCGGAGCCAGGGCACACTGTGAACAACTCCAGCAGAAGTTTGGGGGAGCCTAGCCTTCTGGACGGGGGGCATCCCGGAGCCCTCCCGTCATCACTTATTGTGCCGGTCACCCGGAGGGCAGCTTTTTAACTGTCTCAGCTTCACAGGTGGGATTTGCAGGACATCTCTGGGGAAGGCTTTCCTGGTGGCTCAAGACGGTAAAGGATCTTCCTGCAGTGTGGGAGACCCGGGTTTGATCCCTGGGTCAGAAGATCTGAAGGAGGGCATGGCAACTCACTCCAGTATTCTTGCCTGGAGAACCCCATGGACAGAGGAGCCTGGTGGGCCACAGTTCATGGGGTCGCAAAAGAGTCAGACACGACTGAGCGACTAACACTTTCACTTTTTTACTTTCCGGGGAAGAAGTAGTCAGACCAAGCAGGGAGGACTCTGTGCCCCCCCAGATTCTCCCCACCAGGGCAGCTCTTTGAGCTGGTTCTGTCTCTGTCCTCAAGTAAGATGTCACTCAATGAAAGGCTTGGACAGTGGAGTTAGTTTGCAAACGCCTGCCGGAACTGGAGGGGGAGCATTCAGCTGTCATCCGTAAAGGGACCGTAACAACTTTGAGTGACTTCCCTGGTGGTCCAGTGGTTAAGAACCCACCTCCCCACGCAGGGGATCCGGGTTCCAGCCCTGGTCGGGGAACTAAGATCCCACAGATGGCAGGGCAGCTAAGCCTGAGCGCTCTGGAGCCTGCGCGCTACAACCAAGACCCAACACAGCCAAAATTTTTAAAAATAAAGAGTAGCAGTTTTGAGCTCAGGGACTGCCTGTGAGGTGCTCCCAGCTGCATTTCAGGGAGGTCCCCTGGGAGGTCTGGAGGGGTTGCTTCCCTGCCCCTCCGTTTCATTTTTGACAAGATTTGGGCCAAGCAGGGCTCCTGGCTGGGTGAGTTCGTGAGTACGTGATGTGGCCAGGGGATCCTGTTTGTCACTGCAGCCGCCCCCCGAGGCTGTGGAGCAAGTGACCGGGAATCTTGGGCCATGGCACCCATGGTTCCTGCCTCAGAGCATCTTCCTCATGCCCACTTCCTCTAGAATGGGGACGGGCTGAGCAGAGGGAAGTGGAAGCAGAGAGTCGGGAGAGGTGGTCACTCCCCTGAGGGAGAAGGTGCAGCTCAGATGAACTTCCCTGGTGGTCCAGTGGTTAGGACTCTGCGCTTCTACTACAGGGAGCTTCCATCCTTAGTTGAGGAACTAAGATCCTAACATCCCACGTGCTGCATGGTGCTGCCAGAAAAAACCAGGTGGCGCTCAGGACTGGACTAGGTGGTTTCTGATGTTCCCCGTGTAGAGGGGAGGCTGGCCCTGGTCTTTCCACAGTGGAAAAGGAAGTGGTGGAGATCCTAAGGGCATCCTGGGAGGCTGTGGAAGGTGCGGGTCAATTAACTTGACCCAAGGACAATGAAGAGTCAAAATTGGTGGCAACTGACACGGCCCCGTGGGACCATGATGGAGGCAGCTGGGCCCCGGCAGTGTCCTGAAGGCTCCCGGCAGTGTCAGGGTCCCCAGGGAGGGCAGGGGGCATGCAGGGGCTTGGGACAGTGACTCTGCCACATAGACTGGTGTGGAGGAGGGCTGGCATGTGAGAGTCAGCTGAATGCAGAGCGAGGCCAGGCCCAGGATGTGGCCAGGGTCACCGGGCGAATTCTCCAGAGGGTGCTCAGTGCTGCCCGGTATCCTCACCAGCATTCTCCCCACTCTCTGAAAAACCCAGGCCCCCGGCTCCCCACTCACCTCCATCACCTCCCTCTCATTCCGTGTTCTTAACCCCCCACCCTGCTCCTGACCTCACTGTACACAAGGCATCGTCACGTGACAAGACGGACCCCATCTCCCACCCACCCAGCCTGCCAGCGCCCAGGGTCCATCTGCACCCACCAGCTCTGCTTTCCTGCTGCTAGAAGGGTGAAGTGGCCCCATGGCAGTTCCAGGCTGCCTGCTCCAGGACTTCTGCCATCCCAGCCTCATTACTGAGTCCCCTCTCTGGTAGATCTTTTCTACCTGCTTGTAAAAATATAGCAGCTCCCATTTTAACCAGGGCCCCCAGGCCCTGCACCCCCTACCGCTGTTGTCCCACATTCTCTTCCCTTTAAATTGTTTAGTTACTAAGTCATGTCTGCTCTTTGCGACCCCATGGATTGTAGCCCACCAGGCTCCTCTGTCCATGGCATTCTCCAGGGAAGAATGTGGAAATGGGTTGCCATTTCCTTCTCCAGGAGATCTTCCCAACCCAGGGATCGAACTCGTGTCTTCTGCATCTCCTGCATTGGCAGGCGGATTCTTTAACACTGAGCCACCTGGGAAACCCTCCCTTTAAGTCAGAATTCCTCAACGGGTTCATCCTCCCTTCCTTGGTCTCAGCCCTTTCACTTGGAGCTCTCTCTCCTCAACCCCAGAGTCCCAGGCAGGACCACCCATGGCCCCCATCTGTCGCTCCTCTGGTCACCCTCTCTTCTCCTCTTCCTTGGCCTCTGGGCAGCACGTGACAGTTTCTCCCCCCTCCCCCGCCCCCCCAGCGATGCGGTCCTGCTCTGGTCTCTGCCCACCCCTGCGTCCCCATCTCGGTTTCCCCTTGCTCCTTCCTCCTCATCTCCCTGACCTTGTGCACCACGACCTCTTCAGCTGAGGCCTCCTCTCTGCTCCAGGGCCGTGTCCGTCCCTCAGCCTCTGATGCCACCTCTGTACGACAATGCCCACATTGAGGTCAGTACCCAGGGACTCGGCCCTGAGTCCTCGCCACCTGTGACCCATCCACGCGGTTCCACAGACCCTCTCAAACCAGCATGGCCCGATGGCAGTCTGGAATTTCATTCCTTCTTCAAATCTGGTCTCCTTTGAGACTTCCTTGTCCTAGTAAACATAACCCCCTCTATCCCCCCAGCCCAGGCCTGGGTCAGCCTGACTCCTGTCTTACCCATACTTTTTTTTTCCTGACTGCGTGGTGTGGCATGCAGGATCCTAGTTGCCCAACCAGGGATCAAAACCATGCCACCCCTACAGTGGGAGTGCAGAGTCTTAACCACTGGACCACCAGGGACGTCCCCTGTCTTACCTTGAGTAAGCAAGATCTCTTGGCTCCACATCCTAAATCCAACCAGAACCCACCACCTCTCCCACCTCCCTGGCCCCTACCCTGGCCCAGCCTCTGTTCAGACCCTTCACAGTCCTCCCCAGCAGAACCAGAGGAAGCCTCTTGATAACTGTTGATTCAATTCCATCATGTCCCAGCTCACCCCAGAATATTCCAAAGCAGGTGACCCTGGGGGTACTCTCTGAGAAAGCCTAGCCTGGCCTTTCTTGGCCCTCGGAGACCTGGATCCCTGTGATAGGGACCAGCTCCACACTCCCACGCCGCTGCTGACAAATGTCCAACCTCCTGACTTGGGCCTTCCAGGCCTGCTGGCCACCCAGGCCCACCTGGGATCAACCTCCCCCCCGCCCCCCCCACATTCCTGCGTCAGCCCCACTGGCCTTCCTGTGGCTCCACAAACCTTCCAGGCTCAATTCATCTCTGAGCCTTGGCACTTGCGTTGCCCTCTGCCTGGAGCTCTCCCATTCCAGACCCTCTGGTGGCTCATCCCTCATGAATGCTGACCTGACCCAGCTCAGCGCTCCCATCCCATCAGCTCCTGGGTAGCCACGAGCAGGCAGGAGGGCTTGCCCATTGCCGCTGGAGGACTTTTCATAGCTTCCACGGCATCTTATTGGCCCTGGACCTCCTGAGTGCTGGCTTTTGCTGCTTGCCGTGTCTGAGGTCCCCAGAACAAGGGTCTGGAATGGACGCACGAGTGCAGACCCCAGCATCCCCCAAGTCCCAGCCCATCTCCTCTCTCCCCTTGTCTTTTCCAGCTCCTCCCAGCACCCCCCTCCTCCGCCCTCAGGGAGGCCCTGGTGCCCACTGGTCACAGCCTTCGTTGCCCCCTCTCCTGGCCCCCATCGTGCTGTGGGGCACCAGTGTGCACGGCTTGCGGTGCTGACGTGACCGCTTGTGGGTGTGAATCTCAGCCTCCCTTCTTTGGTCAGGCAGTGGCCTCACTGTCTTTCACAGAGGTCCTGGGGAGCTGCCTGTCCCTTCTGCTCCTGGTTCCGCCAGCAGCAGGCCTATCCCTGGAATGGTTACCAGGCTCTGCTTCCTTGATTTGTTCTAAGAGGACTCCTGCGGCTTCGTTGACCCCTCCCCCATCCCTGGCAGTGATTCCTGAGGGTTCCTTTGTAACCCTTAGTGTCCCTTTTATCTAAGGGTGGCCTCTGGGTCACGTGAGCTGGTCCTGGGGGTGGAGGTGGGGGTGTAACTAACACCAGCAAAGGCTTCGGCAAGGTGCCTGGGGCTCCTCCCGAGCCAGAAGCAATGTGAGCTGGGCAGGGACCCGGGGAGTTGCAGGCAGGAGGCAGGGAGGGGCCCGGGAGCCAGACCTGGAGCCCAGATGGGAAGCCAGCCAGGAGCGCCTCTGCTGCAGAAGCAGCTCCTCTTGCCCAGGCCTCACGAGCTCTGCCCTAAGGTAACTGTGGAGGTGATGGGAAGGAAGCTCAAATTTCCAGCTTAGGAACAATTCCCTACATATAAGTCCCTGTCCTCAGAGGCCACCAGGCTATCACTCGAAACCCAAGTGGAAGGAAGACCTTGTGAGTCCCGCCGGCCGTCCCTAGAAAGATGAGACCAAGCCGGTGGAAGGGGGTAGGGCTGGACTGAAGAAGGGACCATGTCCAGCCTCTCTTCCCTGCTTCTGTCTCACTTGGAGCCCCTGGAAGTCCAAGACTTATGTCAAGAAGAGGGACCTGGAAGGTGTTTATCAGTGTCCCCAACCATAGATGGGGAAACTGAGGTCGGGACAGACAAGGGACCCAGGACCCTGGGGGCAGCAGGAGTCCACAGGCTCCCCTCCCAGTGAGCCTTTGACTGAAATCATTGGCAGGACGGGAGCGAAGGATCAGGAGGAAGAGGAACAGATGGCCCCATCTGTGGTCCACGGTGACCTGGGTCCCGTCTTGGAGTCCAGACTCTCAGGCTTCCCTCCGTCCTCCCCCAAGTAGCTCAGAGTGGCCTGTGAGGCCAGAGTAGGTCTCAGTGAGGAAGTAAGCGCAGGAGCCAGGGAGGAAGAGATGCTCATCAGATCGAGGGACAGGAAATCAGCTGCCGCTTCCTGGCTAGAGATTTGAGACGGCAGAGCCCTCTCTGGCCTGTGCGCATGTGCAATGTGGAGCTTGCAGACAGATGCTGATGTTGGCGGACTCAGGGTCCCCCATGCGCACACGCAGAGCCAGGGCGAGACACTGTGGCAGGGGTCCCATCTTGGCCACAGGAGGCCCCTCATCTAAAGAGTAGACTCTAGAATCTCACCTGCTCATCCTCATGGTGCAGCCTGGCCAGGATGGGGGTTCCAGCCTGGAGGGCCACCCCTGAGGCAGGAGATGGGCAAGACTGCCTCCCGGAGCTTCCTTGTCCAAGGTGATGCTGGATCCCAGCAATCCCCAGGCCTCCAGCTGCTCTGGGTCCCACTCAAGGACCAACCTTGCCCTTTTCATCAGAGTTTCAGGACGTTGGAAGGGACGGAGAAGCCCCCCAATCGCTGCCCACCCTGAGCCAGGCTGAACCTGCCATAGGCCTTCTCAGTCAGGCACTGTCCCTTGGGCTGGGCCATGGACACCCAGGCTACCGGGGCCCCCGCGGGACTGGGTGCTTCCTTGGGTTTCTCCCAGTGGGCCGGCTCAGTGAGGGCCTCCTCTTTGACGATGACTAGGAAGCCTAAGTGGTTGCGGGGGATGACTCCAGCAAAACAGAGGAATCAGTGTCTCCTGGAATGAGCTGCAGAGTTGTCCCAGGGCCTACCCCCCATCTGGCCCACACCTAGCATACACACAGTCACGTGCTCTGCTTCAGACCTGGCCCCTGAGGTCTTTGCTTCTACCTGCATGCGGTCACCTTTCTGTTCTAGCCAATCCCTTCTCGGTGTCTCCCTGCAACAGCTGAGGCCTAGCTCCTCACTTTAGAGGCTGAGACCCAAAAGGATGCTCCGAGCCTTCTGTGTCCCCCATAGGCCCTCCGCTCAGACACATGCCTCCTTACCCACATGCCTGGGTCTGCATCCTTCTGCCTTTGGGGCCTCGGCCTAGGCCTGACCTGTGACTCGGTCCCAGCCCCACCCCACCTCTGAAACTGCGGGGAGTAACCAGGCGACAAAGGGGGTGGGGTGGCTGGTGTCCCAGCTGGGATGAGGGTCTCCCAACCAGTGCCTCTGGGGACACTCGCCCCCTGCCCCACCCCCCCCCCCCGCTCCCCTGCTCATCACTTAGCAAGAGGTGCATGAAACGTGACCTTCCTGATAGCATCTCTGGGTACCGGCCTCCCTCTTGACCCCAGCTCCTCAAAGGCCCCACTCGGGCTGGGAGGGAAGTATGTTTATCCCAAGAGGACGGCCAGGAGCGCTGGGGAGATTATCGCCCCAAGGTTGCAGGTATAAAGCCGCCTGCGCACCCTGCTGTTCCTGGAGAGGTGGGCAAGGATCAAGGAGTGCCAGGCAGGCTCCTGGGGACGGACGGGCAGGGGCAGGGGGCGGCGGGGGGGGGGGGGGCACCATGTTCTATGACTGCCTCTTCTCGGCTGCCTGTCAGCGTGAGTACCCGCCTGCCCCCCACCCCCCACGAGGACAGGGACGCTCTGACAGTGGCAAGGGAGGAGGGGGTGTCTGACAGCAGGCCGGTGAAACCTGGGGTCACTCCTCTGACCAGCTTCCATTCCTGGGAAACCAGGGGTCACCTCAAGGCAGGTGGTCCTGATGCTTTCCAGGGCTGTGGGACCCCTGGGAGGTGGGGTTGATGGGGTCGGTCGTGGTCCACAGTCCTGCCTGCTGGGCAAAGGAGTTCATCTCCCCAAGCCTCCACTGCATCTTGGCTTGTCAGTCAACCCTTCTGGACACCCTGACTTCAGGACAATGAAGGTGGTGGTGGGGGGGCTGCTAATGAGTGTTAAGGATTATAGGTCCTTGTGGCCCCCAGCCCACTCCAATGGGCAGTCTTGGGGCTGGCCAGGGGCTAGGCAGGATTCCTGGAGAGGCCTAGCCCCATCTGGAGCTGGCTTCAGGCAGCGGCATCCATCTCGACGGCCTCAGGCTCAAGGTGGGGGTGGAGGCAGCAGGCAGAGCTGACCTGGTGACCTTTCCCTACAGAGGGTGCCATGCGGGCCAGCGAGACTGTGTCAGAGGCCAGCCCAGGCTCCACGGCTAGCCAGACCGGAGTCCCCACTCAGGTGGTTCAGCAGGTGCAGGGCACCCAGCAGGTAGGACATGCCCCTCCCCCAGGGTGGACAGAGGCTGTGGCCGTAGCGACCTTGCTTCCCCCCCTCCCAGTCCTGCTGCTGGAACCATCTGCTCACCTGTTCTTATCAAGATGCTCACTGCTAAAAAAAAAATCACTACCCCTCCACCCCGCCTTTCCCCCACCCCGGCCAGGCTTCCCTGGGGAAACCAATCCGGTTCAGGTCCTTCCTCCTTTCCCCACAGCGACTACTGGTCCAGACAAGCGTGCAGGCCAAGCCGGGCCACGTGTCACCCCTCCAGCTCACCAACATCCCGGTGCCCCAGCAGGTAAGCGCCCCGCCTCTGGCCCCACCCCCGCTCTCAGAGCCTCCCCAGGTCGTAGAACCAACCCCCGTAGCCTGCTCGGATCTGCCCGCACCAGCCTTGAGGATGCGGGGCCTACCCTGAGGTGGCCGGTGAGGCTGTATCAGTCAGGGCCCATCAGGTAAGAAGGAGCTGCAGGAGTCATCTTAACAGGGAGACCTGAGGATTGACAGTGGGGAACACGGCTGGGGGGTCCAACCCTTATGTTGCAGAGCAGAGAGCCCAAAGCCAGTTAGGAACCAGGAGCCCAGCGCCGGGAGCAAGTGCATGGTGACCTGGGGGCTGCGAGGCTGCACGGCGGCCGCTGGGGCCGGCATGGATGGGGACAAAGTCCCGCCCGGTTTCCAGGGTGGGAGCACATGTTGAGGCCCACAGAGTCAGGCTCCCTGGGAAAAAACTTCAGCTCTGCTGAGTATGGGCTCCAGGACCTTGGGCAAATGCTTCTGCTGTCCTGAGCCTCGCTGTCATCCTCTGAAATGCAGGAGCCACCTCGCATCGGGACTGTCGGGGCGATTCTGGGAGCCCGTGGGCACGCAGCGCTAAGATAACGCCTGGTTCAGCACATTGATGTTGAGTCAGTCAGTCGTGTCTTACTCTTCTGCGACCCCGTGGACTGTAGCCCACTAGGCTCCTCTGTCCATGGGATTTCCCAGGCAAGAATAGTGTAGCGAGTTGCCGTTTCCTTCTCCAGGGGATCTTCCCGACCCAGGGATTGAACAAACCCACATCTCCTGCATTGGCAGGTGGGTTCGTGACCACTGAGCCGCCAGGGAAGCCCCTGGCACACACAGGTGCACAGTAAGGACACACAGGCCAGGGATTTCCCTGGTGGGCCAGTGGTTCAGACTGCGCTTCTGAAGCAGGGAACTCGATCCCTGGTCCAGAACTGAGATCCCACATGCCTCGAGGAGGGCAGAAAAAAAACCACACACACACAGAGGTCATTGTCAGTGAACTATGGTCCTCCCTTCTCGCTCCAGGCTCTCCCCACGCAGCGTCTGGTGGTGCAGAGCACAGCCCCAGGCGGCAAGGGCGGCCAGGTCTCCCTGACGGTGCACGGCACCCAGCAAGTGCACTCACCCCCCGAGGTAGGTGCTGGCCCCTTCGGCCATCCTCCCCACCCCTCTCCCCAAAGGAGCGAGGACTCCCTCCTCTGAAGTCCCTGTTGAGCCTGAGCGAGAGGGGCTCGGCCGCTGGACTCTCTGCTCTGCTGGCTCTGAGCTGAGTTTGGCTCCAGGAGGAGGCGCCTTCTCTCCTGGGTCAGAATGGATCTCAAAGTTCCAGCTCTGGGCACTGCATCCCAGGAAGCAAAAGTGGCCCTCTTCCAACCACAGTGTGAATACTGAGGACCTCTAATTTCCACGTGGGTGTGGAGGCAGGCGACCTGTGGATGGCTGGGAGGATGGGTGTCAGCAGTCGGACTTTGAGGTCCCAGGCTCAGCCATTCAGTCCTGGGGGACTCTGGACAGGCCCTCAGAGCCTTCTGAGCCCAGAGTTTTCTAGGCAGGAAACAAGTAATGAAACCCACCCCGCATCTACTTCCCATGACACAGAGCTGATGGGTGCTTTGCAACCAGCTCACCCAGGGTCAGCATTTGCTGCCACCACTCACAACTGTGTGGCCCTGCTCATGTCCCTTCCCATCTGCACCTTCACAACTCATCTGGAAAGTGGGGACCCCCTGACCTAGCCTTTCTCACCTCAGGGCTGTTGTCCAGCTGATGATGGAGGCAGCTGGGAGCTGCTGAGCAGAGGCCAAAGTCCCCACCCTCCTCGCTGGGGAAGACAGGCCTCCCCAGCATCTCTGGGCTGAACTCTGAGCCTTGCCCTGGGATCCCTGGAGCTGCGGGAGGGACCAGGTGTCTGGATGCCCGGGACTTTATCAGCTTAGGTGGCTGGGAGATGTCCCCCCCTGGCCGTTGTCCTCCCCGAATAGCTCTTGGGACAGGGTTTTGTCAGGGCCCGGCTGCCCCACACACTCTCTGTGCCTCCTTCCCTTGCAGCGGTCACCAGTGCAGGCCAACAGCTCCTCCAGCAAGACGGCCGGGGCCCCCACGGGCACGGTGCCGCAGCCGCTGCAAGTCCATGGTGTCCAGCAGAGTGTCCCCGTCACCCAAGAGGTGCCAGGCCAAGGCGGGCGGTGGCAGGGGCGAGGGGTGCCGGCCCCGCGGCCTCTGCATCCTCCTGCAGCTGTTTGCTGGGGTGGTGGTGGGGAAGGCCCATGAGAGACGAGCCGATGGGGTCCAGCCCCAGCTGGCCACCCGGGCCTACGGCAAGCAGCTCTGCTTCTCTCCAGACTCTATGTTCTCATCTAAATACTGGCTTCTGCTCTGAGGGCCAGGGAGCTAGGTGGTTGGGGCTGTAGTGGAAAGCACCTCAGACTGAAGAGGCACTGGAAACAGCTTTGAAAAACAACCTTGGCGTCTCCAGGCCCATTTGCCTGGAGGCAACCCCAAGGCCAATTCCTGGCTCACCCCTAGGGGGCTCAGGGAGAGGCCTCAACCTGTTAAGTCCATGCCCAGTCTTCCAGAGGAGGCCTCACTCTGAGCTGCCAGCTACCGTGGCCAGAGCAGGTTATAAGGCAAGGGTTGTCTGTCATCTGGTCATTACCAGTGTCGGGGGAGGGGGTGGTTTCCAGCCCCTCAGAAAACCAGATGAAAGCCATAGATCCTCTCCCTGGAGGAACGCAGAAACTCCACCCTGAAGGACTCAACAGATACTCTCCGGCCAGGCACCACAGCCCCTCGGAAGCTCTAGCCCTGGGTTCTTCACTCAGCTGCTCCCCACCTCCCAGCCTCTGTCCCTCCCTCTGTCCTGAGGGTCATGCTGGCATCCCCGCCATAGCATGGAAGTGAGGACCTGCTAGATGCCGGGGTGCGGGATGACCCATGCAGGCAGTGGGGGTGGAGAGCAGGGACCCCCCTCAGTCAGCTCCAAGTTCACCTCCCAGTCCTGCTTCCTGTCAGCCTCACCTGGTAGAGCCTGGGTTCCACATGGCGCCCAGAGTCAACCTGGTGAGGAAGCTGGAAGCCACGTGGTGCGGGGCCAGCAGTGAAGAGCTGGAGAGAGGCTGACGCCAGTGCTGAGGACAGGGTGGCGCTTGAGGACAGGCGGGCAGCCATCCTGGCCATGGCTGTCACAGTCTGACTTGCCTTTCGCTCCCTGCAGAGGTCAGTGGTTCAGGCCACTCCACAGGTGCCCAAAGCTGGCCCCGTGCAGCAGCTCACGGTGCAAGGACTCCAGTCGGTCCATGTGGCTCAAGAGGTGTGTGTCTCCCCAACATGTCTCTGGGCAAACTGGGGCTCAGTCACGTGGGGTGGCGGGGGTGGGGGGGGTAAGGTGCAGGCCCCTCAGGCCGCAGGGAGGGAGTGGAGCCCCCCTGGGAGGGGGTCTGGGTCAGGGGAGGCAGCTGGAACCTTGAGAAACCCAGCCCCACCCTGGACTCCAATTCCAACCATGGGCCTCAAGCCTTCCTCTTTGCTAGCACCGGGCAGTTCAGGGCCCAGGCTTTGCTAAGAGAGAGCTCTGGATTGTCCCTTCCCTGACACCGGGTGGGGGTCTTCTGGTCGGGTTGCTGCCTAGTGTCAGCAGCCCGGTGGGCGGTGGAGGCCTGGAGACCCGCCCGCTGCCGGCCCCGGTGACCCCTCAGTGTCTCTGTTTGTCCTCCAGAGCTCAGGCAGTCAGTTTCCCGCTAGGAAGGCAGAGCAGCAAGAGCCCTGGCCCACGCCGCCACCGGAGCCGCCGCCGCCCCGGCCGCCCACGCCTGGGCCCGGGCCGGGTGCGCTGGCCCCGGAACCGCCAGCTTGCCGCGGGGAGGCCCCGCAGCTAGGCAGCCCCGAGCCGCTGCCGCCCCATTACGAGCCGGGCGCCGAGCAGTGGGTGGAGCTGGTGGGCTTCCTGCCCCCGCACCTGCTCCTGCCGCAGCAGAAAGTGGTCCTCGAGCCACTGCCCGGGCTGCCGGCCCGAGCCAGCCCCGACCAGAGGGTCAGGATCCAGAGAGTCCCCCAGGTGCTAGTGTTCGGCACGGCCGCCACGGCCCTCAAAGTAGGTGGCGGACGCACGGCGGGGGTGCGAGGGGCGGGCGGGGGCGGGATCCGCCGGCCCCGGCCCGCGCCCGGCCCCACAGGCCCTGTAGACCCCACCTCCACCCAGACAGCCTGGGGACCCATCTCTGACTACCCCCTTCACCCACCAAAGCGGGCTCCAGGTCCCAGACTCTGCCCCTACAGACTGGGATGGGGGATGGGTGGGGGACTCAGGCCCCGCCCCCGCCCGCTTTGTCAGTGGTTCCAGACTCTGGCCCACCAATGGGGCCCCACCCCTGGCCCTGGCTCCGCCCATCGCATCCTGTGCACCGGGCCTAGGCCCCGCCCCCATAGGCAGAGGTCCCTCCCTGATGCAGGCGCCTACCCTGCAGCCATGGCTAGTTCCGGGCTCCGGCTTACACGTCAGGCTTGTACTAGAACTTGGCTCTGCCAAGTTCAGCTTTCATGCCCGCAGTAGGACCCCAACTGGGGTCCCCTCCTCCCACCTCACCTCAACCCTACGTTTGCTGTCCACAGTCCAAGAAGAGAGGCCTGGCTTTTCCTGACACCGCTGTGCCTGCTTCCCAGCCCTGTCCCTGTCCAGGGTGTTCAGAGAGCCCCGAAGTGCAGCCTCCCAGCCGGGGACCGGGGAGTCCCTGCGAGCTTGGCCAGCTGCCGACTGTGAGAAGCAGGAGGCGGGGCGCCAGCCCGCCCCTGACCCCCCGTGTGCCCTTCCTCCCATGCCAGGTGCAGCAACTACAGCAGGTGCCAGTCTCACACGTGTATCCCAGCCAAGTTCAGTACGTGGAGGGCGGTGATGCCAGCTACACGGCGAGTGCCATGTGAGTGGGCCGGGGTGGGGGAAGGGACAGGAGGAGAAGCATGGGTCTGCTCAGGACCCCTCCCCGGGACTGAAGCCCCAGTCTCCAGCAGACCAGCTAGCCTTCAAGGTGAAAACAGGCAGTGGGTGCTCACCAAGGGGAGAAAGCAGTGAAGCAGAGGGGGCCCTGGCATGTTGGGAAAGGCATTCCAGCATAGCATCGGGCTTTGGAGTCAGGTGGGTCTGGTTCTTTGCAAAAAAACAAAAAAATATAGACTTCCCTGGCAGTCCAGTGGTTGAGACTGCGCTTCCAATGCCAGGGGCGCAGGTTCAATCCTGATCAGGGAACTAAGATCTGACATGTCCCAAGACATGGCCTGAAAAGAAACTGCAAAAAAGGAAAAGAAGTTTACCAGATAAAATTTTTAATGAGTAGGGAATGTTAAACAGTGAAAAAGAAATCTCCTTTACTCCTGAGCCTCAACCCTGCCCCAGAGGAGATGCTGCGCCCCATTTCTTTGCTTCCTCCCTGAGATAGTCTGAGAATAGAAATTACCTGCTTTGTGTGTTGAGAAATAGAGGCAGCATGTTCTGTCCCCTATTTCTTCCCCTGCCACATATTTCAAAGATTTTCATGTGAGTCCCAGTTACCCTCTTTAATCACCATGTGTGACTCCACTGCTCAATCGCAGCATAAATGTCATATGGCCAGTCACGCCCAGCTAGCATGTAGACGACTTCCACTCTCTGGTACTGTACACAGCTCAGCCTCAGTACCTGCCATATCAGGCATATGTCAGCCCCAGGCCTGCCCTAACCCTGGCTCTGGCTCCTTGCTGGGGGTCCTCCATACACCACCACCTTCTGTCTCCCCTTCTCCACAGTAATAATTCCAGGAGTTATTCTAGTTGTCAGTTCAGCTTCCCAGGGGGCGCTCGTGCTAAAGAACCTGTCTGCCAAGGCAGGAGACTCAGGAGACATGGGTTTGATCCCTGGGTTGGGAAGACCCGCTGGAAAAGGGCATGGCAACACACTCCAGTATTCTTGCCTGGAGAATCCCATGGACACACGAGTTGTTTGAGTTTGGGGAAGTTTCATTGACTTTCTTTGCATTTGCCTGATGTCTTTCTCATGTCCCAGCCACCTGTCCCTGTGGGCATGACACTGGGGGTGGATCAGCTCATGGAATGACTTGATCCCTGGGTCCTGATGCTGTGGGTGTGGGGCCCCGGCCCCTGAGTCGTGGTCTGCAGCATCCAGCGACCTCATGGTTCTGTTGCTATATTTCCCGCGGTGCCTGGCTCTCATCTGTGCAGCGGACCACTGCTGGCGGGACCACAGAGGACATTCCAGAGAGGAGCCTAGCTCCCGAGGGCCCCCAGGGGCTCTTCTGCCTCTCCCTGGTCTGTCTTTGGCTTCTGATTCAATTCTTCCCTCTGTGACTGTAGTGTGTGAGTGATCACAGAGAGTCCACTGTTACCATCAGATTCTTCTGCTGTATGACTTTCCTGAGGGCACCGTATCTTCTGTCTCTCCCTCACAGGGGGTTATTTCCACATTTCCAGCCCTTTGCTGGTCTGGATTCCTGCTCTGACTAAAGCCACACCCCCTGGGCTCCTGTCCATGGCCCTGTTTAGCTTGTATCCAGGTGTTGTTCAGTCGCTAAGTCATGTCTGACTCTTTGCAAATCCATGAACTGCAGCACATCAGGCTTCCCTGTCCTTCACTGTCTTCCGGAGTTTGCTCAAGCTCATGTCCACTGAGTCAGTGATGCTATCTAACCATCTTAATCTCTGTTATCCCCTTATCCTCCTGTCCTCCATCTTTCCCAGCATCAGGGTTTTTTCCAGTGAGTTGGCTCTTCGTATCAGGTGGTCGAGGTAGATATACACACTCAGTCATGTAGTCATTTGGCAAACAGTTGCCATAGCAGCATTTTCTGAGAGCATGTGTTGCAGGTAGGGTGCTGGGCTGGTTTCGGTTCCTGCCAAAGAGCGGGTGGCAGGGGCACTTAGCAGCACTGGCTCAGGTCTCACACTTGTGGAGTCACTCGTGCCGTGGATGTGGACTATGTAGATGTGTGAACCAGGGCACAGTGAACAAGAGCTGCATCCTGGGGTCTGATGGGTGACGCCATACACCAGGAGTGACCACGCCCCCCCACCCCAGTCGCTCTCCTTGCTGCCCTGGGAGGCCCATAGGACTTCTCTCCCCAGCATCCTTCAGCACCTTCTGGGCCAAGGACACTCCTGACGGGCCTCCCTCCCTTTCTGGGTTTTAACATTTTAGCTTACGTTTTTTATAATTACTTTTATTTTATTTATTTAGTTTTGGCTGCGCTGGGTCTTCATTGCTGCGCGGGCTTACTCTAGTTGTGGCAAGTGGGGGCTACTCTAGTTGCGATGCACAGGCTTCTCTCGTTGTGGAGCACGGGCTCTGGAGCTCCCAGCCTTCAGTAGTTGCAGCGCCTGAGCTCCAGAGCACAGGCTCGATAGTTGTGGTACATGGGCTTAGTTGCACAGCATGTGGGATCTTCCCAGACCAGGGCTCAAACCCATGTCTCCTGCATTGGCAGCAGATTCTTTACATACTGAGCCACCAGGGAAGCCCAGCCTATGTTTTCAAGTGACTAACACATTGTGCGTGCGAGCCAAGTTGCTTCAGTTGTATCTGTCTCTTTGCGACCCCACAGACTGTTGCTCACCAGGGTCCTCTGTCTGTGGGATTCTCCAGGCAAGAATACTGGAGTGGGTTGCCATTTCCTTCTCCAGGGGATTGAGAGGGCTCAAAAATCAAACCTGTGTCCAAACACATTTAGTGAGGTGGCTGCCCCCTGTCCACACACCCTCCACCCCGATGAATGGCAGGTACAGATAATGAAATGCCGTGCAATCTCTCCCTTCTTCCCAAAGTGTCATCCACACCCCTCCCTGCCTCTCTTGTTCACCTAATGGAATATTCTGGACCTTGTTCTTTGGTGGGACCTCAAGACCTTCCTCCTCTCTCACCCCCACATAGGATTTCATCAGCTTTTAACTTGACATCCCAGTAAAGATAGACCCCCCCCCTCCATGTGACTCTTGCTATGATTTGCAGCCTTGAGTTCATGTGACCGAATAGTTGGCGACCTCTCCAGGGCAGGATGGGTCGCTGGGTCAAAGCGAAACACATGTGCACCTTAATAGTCGCCGCTGACCAGCCCCCCATGGTGGCAGCCGGTGGATTTAGAAGCAGAGCGCGCTCTCTTCCCCACCCACTTCCTGCCTCGTGTGCCTTGGTACCTGCCACCTTCCAGAGTGCCCTCAATTTACCTTTGCACTTGGCTTCTCCTCTGGCTCCCTTGCTAGGACATTAACCTCCCCTGGACCCCAGGGTGGGGCCTTTTCTCTCGTGTCCACCATTGGGTCCCCCATACTTAGAACAGTGCCCAAGCAGGCCTTCAACAGTTGTTGGTCTTTTTTTTTTTTGGCTGCACCACCAGGCTTGAGCAATTTTAGTTCCCCGACCAGGGCCCCCCCAGCAGTGGGAGCGAGGAGTCCTAACCCCTGGACTTCCAGGGAATTCTCTTCAGTAGTTTGTTTTCTGAGTGACTGAAGTGTTTAGGCCGTTGCAAGTCACTCAGCTCTTCCAGTCCCAGTTCCTCACGACTGAAGCGGGGACTCCCAAGTCACGGGACTGCTTTGAGGATTCAGTGAAGAATTGCCCAACAGGCACTTGGGGGGATGTGCAGTGCATGGGGCTGTTACTGCCCTGCCCTGCCTCCCCCCCCCCCCCCCCCCCGATTGCAGGGCCCCCTTCATTATGCCCCTGGGCCACCCAGCTCTTATCCCCTGTCTCCCGCTCTCTACCTCACGGGACTGCTTTGAGGATTCAGTGAAGAATTGCCCATCAGGCACTTGGGGGGATGTGCAGTGCATGGGGCTGTTACTGCCCTGCCCCGCCCCCCCCCCCCATTGCAGGGCCCCCCTCATTATGCCCCTGGGCCACCCAGCTCTTATCCCCCGTCTCCCGCTCTCTACCTCTTTCGTAGCCGCTCTAGCACCTACTCCTACCCAGAGACACCACTGTACCCGCAGACGGCAGGCACCAGCTACTACGAGGCCGCCGGCACGGCTGCCCAGGTCAGCACCCCTGCCACTTCCCAGGCGGTGGCCAGCAGCGGCTCTGTGCCCATGTACGTGTCTGGCAGCCAGGTTGTCGCCAGCTCCACCAGCAGTGGGAGTGGAGCCGGCAGTGGCGGCAGCGGCAGCGGCGGCAGCGGCATCAGCGGCGGCGGCAGCGGCGGCGGCGGGGGTGGCGGCGGCGGGGGTGGCGGCAGCGGCGGCGGCGGCGGAGGCGGCGGCGCAGGCACCTACGTGATCCAAGGCGGCTACATGCTGGGCGGTGCCAGCCAGTCCTACTCCCACACCACCCGTGCCTCACCAGCCACCGTAAGTGCCGACCCAGGCCCCAGAGGAGGCAGGGGTGGGAGGGGGGCCCTGGGCAGGGGCGGCGGGTGATGGGCGCCGGCCACCGTCCCCAGGAGTCTGGGTAGCCTGGTGCCGGGGTGCTCAGGTGAAGAGGTCCTGGGGTTGACTTCTCACTGTGTGGCCTCAGGCAAGTTCCTCAGCCTCTCTGGGCCTCAGCTAATACGCCCGAAGCTCTTGGAGCTATTACCCAAGGAAGTGTCATCGAGTCTGATAGTAACTGGTGACGGGGGATAGATAGCATGGGGCGGGAGATGCAGGCACCACCATGCCAGGAGCTACCCGGAGCAAGGATCTGTGCCTGTCCAAAAGGCAGTGAGATAAACTTCCCGTGCCCAGAGCGGCTCTGTGGAACAGCCCTAGGGCCTAATCCTGATGGGGCTCGTCATCAGCTCTGTGATTGTGGGTGGGGTGTCCCGGCATGGTCCTTGTCCTCCAGGAGCTTGAGGTCTGAGCGATGGCTGCCCCTCATGTGTAACTCCCGCTCTCTGCCGCGGCCACCCATTGTGGTCATCATTACCAAGACCGAAACTTTCTCAGAAGACAGGACCTCTCTCGGGCACCTGGGCAGCCTGGCTTCTAGTCTGATTTTTTTTTAATGCTGGTCATGACCCCCATAACTGACTTCATGAGCCCCAAGTGGGTTCTGAAAATGTGCTCCCCTAGATCCATGCTGTCTGATAGAACATCCTCCAGTGATGTGTTCTTTGCTTGCTGCCTACTGTACAGGCCTCGGGACACATGAGGCTATTGAGTGCTTGACATGTGAGTTTCACAGTCCCAGAGACAGAGTTGTTATTTTTTTATTTTAGAATTTTTAAAAATTACTTATTTTTGGCTGTACTCGGTCTTCATTACTGTGCCTAGACTTTGCCTAGTTGTGGTGAGCAGGGGCTATTCTCATCACCAGGCACAGACTTCTGACCCTGGTGGCTTCTCCTGTTGCGGAGCACGAACTCTGGAGCGTGCGGGCTTCAGTAGTGTGGGGCACAGGCTTAGTTGCCTCATGGCACGTGGGATCTTCCCGGAACAGGAATCGAACCCGTGTCCCCTGCGTTGGCAGGTGGATCCTTAACCACTGGACCATCAGGGAAGTCGCAGAGTTGTTTGTTTAAAAAAAACAAAAGAATTATGGTCACAGAAGCTGCAGAGATCCCCGTGGACCCCTCACCTAAGTTACCCCACTAATTACAATTTATGTAACTGTAGTACAGTATCTAACTCAGAAACCGACAGTTGGTGTTATATGGGGGTATCTACTTCTGTGTCTTTTTATCACATGGGTAGATTTGGGAAACCACCATCAAACTCAATGCAGAACTGTCCTGTCCCCACAAAGATCTCCCTGGTGCTAACCCTTTAGAGTCTCCCTTACCCTCCTCCCTTCCAGCATTCCTGACCCCCGGCCATCACGAATCTGTTCGCCGTTTCTCTAACACTGTCATTTTGAGAATGTTCTGTGAATGGACTCATACTTGACGTGACCTTTTGACACTGGCTTTTTCCATTCCGCCTACATTCATTTAACCGCTCTCCACAGCTAGTGGTGACGGCCTGGGACAGCACAGTTCTAGAGAGTTCCACTGGATTTAGTTCCCATGGGCAAGGGTGACATGACACCCTCTCCGGCATGGCTGTCAGGATCACAATTGGAAATAAATAGAGCACTTAGCGACGAGCACTTGAGAAATGGAAGCCATTCTTAGCATTCTTCTGATTCTTCCGTCCCCCTCGGGCCCCAGGTCCAGTGGCTCCTGGACAACTACGAGACGGCCGAGGGCGTGAGCCTGCCGCGGAGCACCCTGTACTGCCACTACCTGCTGCACTGCCAGGAGCAGAAGCTGGAGCCCGTCAACGCCGCCTCCTTCGGCAAGCTCATCCGCTCCGTCTTCATGGGCCTGCGCACCCGTCGCCTAGGCACCAGGTGGGGCCACCTGCCCCTGACAGCCCCCAGTGGCCGCAAGGCCCGCCCTCACCCTGTTTCCGAGGTCCTCCGCTCCCCTTGTCCCTTCACGACTCTCCAGCCCCACTGGCCTCGTCACAGTTCCTGACACTCACATGCTCCTGCCCCAGGGCCTTTGCACTGTCCGTGCCTTTCCCCATCTCCTGACTCAAATATCCCCTGGCCCTCCTAACCTAAACTTCAGCTTTTCCCTACCTCCCTGGCATCCACCCCACTGAGTTTTTCCTCCTGAGCACCCATCCAGCATGCCTTTCATGTTACTTCTCACTTCTGATCTGTCTTCTGATGCTGAAATTGCACACCCCTTGAGAGTGTGGGGGCTGCACACAGTCGTTGCTTAATCATGGCCTGTGAGTCAGTGAATTCACAGAGGAAGGAGCAAGGAGCCCTCCCGTGAACCCACCCTTCTCTGCCTCTCCTTTGCGATCCCCCCACACCTTTCTGGGCTGAGCCCTGCTCTTCTCTTGGTTCCAGCTCCCAGTTCAGGCCTCAGTGTGACCTCATTCACGCAGGCATGCATGTAGAACCTTGGGCAGAGTACCTCACCTCTCTGTGCCTCCATTTCCTCAGCTATCAATCTAGCATGCTAGGAGTACCCTTCATGGGGGAGAGATGAGGAACACGTACATTCGCATGTGCTCAGTGCTCAGAACAGTGCCTGGCAAATTGTGAGACTAGCAGTCAGCAAAGACCTGCTAAGTGCCTGCCCCAGACTTGGTCCTGTCTTCACAGAGCTCAGTCTGCAGGTGGGGGCCTCTCCTGGCCCCCATAGCCCCCACAGCTTCCCCAGCCCAGCACCCCGAGCTCTGTGGAACATGGGTCACACCCCCGGGCTCTGTTTGCCCCCCTAGCAGAGAGAACGTGGGTGCGATGTAAAGTTCCCAGTGGATGATCGGGGGCCACCCCCAGCCCAGCCCTCACCCTCTGCCTCCCTCCCAGGGGCAACTCCAAGTACCACTACTACGGCCTGCGCATCAAGGCCAGCTCGCCCCTGCTGCGGCTGATGGAGGACCAGCAGCACATGGCCATGCGGGGCCAACCCTTCTCCCAAAAACAGAGGTAGGAGGGCGGGCTGGCTGGGTGCTGGCAGGCAGGGACGGACGTGGCAGCCTAACTCCCCATCCCATTGCCTACCCATCCTTCCTCCAGGCTGAAACCCATCCAGAAGATGGAGGGCATGACCAACGGCGTGGCCGTGGGGCCACAGCAGGCCACTGGACTCTCGGACATCAGCGCCCAGGTCCAGCAGTACCAGCAGTTTCTGGGTGAGGGCTCCCCGCACTCTGGGGCGGGGCCCAGGGCAGGCTGTGCAGCCCCCAGAGAGCCAGCAGATGGTTCAGTTGCCTTTCTTGAACCTCATCACCCCAAACTGGTCATGGGGGAGCTTGGTAGCCAAGTGGTGCCAACTTAACAGGATCCCAGGATGAGGCTGGAAGGGGCTCACGGTGTCTCCTCTGCCCCCCAGATGCCTCGAGAAGCCTCCCTGACTTCTCAGAGCTTGATCTCCAGGGCAAAGTGCTGCCCGAGGGCATCGGACCTGGGGACATCAAGGCCTTCCAGGTCCTATACCGGGAACACTGTGAGGTAGGGCACCTGGGCAGCGGCGGGGGTGAGGGCGCACCATGCTGCCGCCCAGCCCCCTCGAGCATCTGGCCTCCCCAACAGGCCATCGTCGATGTCATGGTGAACCTGCAGTTCACACTGGTGGAAACGCTCTGGAAAACCTTCTGGAGGTACAACCTGAGCCAGCCCAGCGAGGCGCCGCCGCTGGCTGTGTGAGTGCCCCAGGGGAGGAAGGGAGGAAGTTGGGCACCTTGCGAGTCTGCCCTCAAGGCTGGGGTGGCTAGACCATGCAGGAGCCAGCCTCTCTGACCCCCGCAGTTTGTGGGGCCCGCCTCCAGAGTGTGCCTGGGTACCAACCTGATGCTCCATGTGTGGGATGGCGGGCCCCACCGAGCCATTCCCTCCCTGCAGTGGCTAGGTGCCTGGGTCCCCACATGCAGGATGTTGAGATCCCTCTCTGACCCTGGGGGCAGTGAGGCCTGTATCAGCCTGACCCTGGGGGTCTTCAGAAGGCAGAGGGTACCTGCCTGAGCCCAGGGTGGGGTGAGGGTGCTGTACTCTTCTGACCCTGGGTGCAGGTCTGTGGAACAGCCTCGTAACACCCCGGGCCGGGTGGGTGCCCACAGGCACGATGAGGCTGAGAAGCGGCTGCCCAAGGCCAGCCTGGTGCTCCTCTCCAAGTTCGAGCCCGTGCTGCAGTGGACCAAGCACTGTGACAACGTGCTGTACCAGGGCCTGGTGGAGATCCTCATCCCGGATGTGCTGCGGCCCATCCCCAGTGAGTGCCCGCCTCCGCCCCGCCCCGCCCCCGCTCCCCGTGCCCCACCTCCCCCCGAGTCCCCACCAGCCCTCCTACCGCCCCCAGGTGCCTTGACCCAAGCGATCCGGAACTTTGCCAAGAGCCTGGAGAGCTGGCTCACCCACGCCATGGTGAACATCCCCGAGGAGATGCTGCGGGTGAAGGTGAGGGTGTGAGGTGGGGGGCGGAGGGGCCAGCTTGGGCCCACAGCTTCGGGTCCTCCCTCCTGCTTGGGGGGGCAGCGGGCCTCAGCTGCCTCTGCCTGACCAAGACAATAAGATGCGTCTCTGTGTTTGTCCCCTCAGAGTGAGCTCTGGGTGTTGTCTTTACAAGCCAGCTTCCTCAGGTGCCCACTTCTGACACACAACCCGTTTGTGGTATTTCTGTATGCAACACATCATCTTAAAAAAAATAAAAACCAAATGCAAACTTGAGGTAGTTCTCTTCAGAGAGCTTCAGCAGAAAGTGCTTTAGATGTTCAGAAAGAGATAAAATCTTTAAAAAAAAAAAAAGACACCTATAAGGAAACACAATAACGGCCCCCTTCCTCAGTGCTGCACATTCACTAACTACCAAGATATTTGGAAACAGATGGAATGGGCTTGCTCTTGAGCAAAAGGAAAAAAGAAGGAAAGAAAAAAAAAGCTTTTAAAGTCCTGAAAATGCTAATAAGACTGGATGTCTGAAGAATGACCCCTGGGGTCTGCTGGACGGAGGGCTGGGCTTGGTCTGTGGAGAAACTAGAAGCTGGATCCAGGGGGAGTCCTTCAGAACTGGCAAGACTTATGTATTCATTTATTACACACATATTTACTGAGCACCTGCTGTGTGCTTGGCCTGGTTCTAAGTACTGGGAGCACAGCAGTGACCAAGATGGACAAAACTCCAGCCCTCCGGGAGCTGACATTCAAGGGAATAATAATTCAAACAGAATGAAGCAGGTGGTTATGGAAGCGGTGCCCTTTCTGGGCAGTGCCCTCCCATGTCTTCTTGTGTGCTTTGATGAAAAATAATAGTGCTCAGATACACTGATTTTATTTTTTCTTTTGGACGCATTATTTGTGTGGCTGATGATCCAAAGTTTAAAAATCCTGATCCTTTTAATCTCCCAGCAAAAGCAACAAGGTTTTTTCTCCCTTTTCGGAGAAAGAAACAGGCTCAGAGAGGTCACTGTGGATGGGGGAAGGGACCTGAGTGGGCGGGGGCAGGGATGAATTCCAAGAAAGCCACAAGCCCCGGGCCCTACAGGTGGCAGCGGCCGGCGCCTTCGCGCAGACCCTGCGTCGCTACACGTCGCTCAACCACTTGGCACAGGCGGCGCGCGCTGTGCTGCAGAACACCGCGCAGATCAACCAGATGCTGAGCGATCTCAACCGCGTGGACTTCGCCAACGTGCAGGTGAGCGCCGGCGGGGCAGGCGATGATGAGCGCGGGGTGGCCAGGCGCGGCGGGCCCCGGGGGCGGCGACTGATTCGCGGGCACCCGCCTTCCTGCTCTGTCCCAGGAGCAGGCTTCGTGGGTGTGCCGCTGCGAGGATCGCGTGGTGCAGCGACTGGAGCAGGACTTCAAAGTGACGCTGCAGCAGCAAAACTCACTGGAGCAGTGGGCGGCTTGGCTGGATGGCGTCGTGAGCCAGGTGCTCAAGCCCTACCAGGGCAGCACCGGCTTCCCCAAGGCAGCCAAGCTCTTCCTCCTCAAGTGGTCATTCTACAGGTGCGCCCCGGCTGGGCGGGAAGTGCTCGTTTTGGAGGCAGGGCAAAAGGGGGCCAGAGATGGCCCCGCCTCTTCGAGGAGGGTGGGGCCAGATAAAGCCCCGCCTCCTTGAGGGACTTGGATGCCTTTTAAGAAGGCCAGGACTCTGTTGGAGGTGTGTGGGTCTAGGGCCCTACCCCCTCTCTGATGGACGCCCCGGGGAAACTTGTTCGGGGCTGGGTGGTGGTCGCTGCGTTTGCTCAAGCCTGGTTCTTATGGAAGGGAAGTGGGGCGAGAGGTGGGTCTTGGCCTGAGGGTCTCCTGTCTGTCGCCGCCTCCAGCTCTATGGTGATCCGGGACCTGACCCTGCGCAGCGCCGCCAGCTTCGGCTCCTTCCATCTCATCAGGCTGCTCTACGATGAGTACATGTACTACCTGATCGAACATCGTGTGGCCCAGGCCAAGGGCGAGACCCCCATCGCCGTCATGGGCGAGGTGCGCGCAGCGGGACGCTGAGGGCACGGGGCGGGGCGCTCCTGGGCGGGACCCTCACCCCTATTCCTCTCCCCACCTTCCAGTTCGCCAATCTGGCCACTTCTCTGAACCCCCTGGACCCGGACAAAGGTAGGTAAAGCCAGGACCTGAGTCCAGAGGTCGGTACAGGGGGGCTGGGATGGAGGAGGCGCCAGTCGGGGCGCCACGTGGGGGCCTGGTGGCGCGGCCGCCCCGCGCTGAGCCAGGCCCGGTCCGTGTGCCCCAGACGAGGAGGAGGAGGAAGAAGAGGAGAGCGAGGATGAGCTGCCGCAGGACATCTCTCTCGCGGCCGGCAGCGAGTCGCCTGCGCTGGGCCCCGAGGCTCTGGAGCCACCGGCCAAGCTGGCGCGGACAGACGCGCGCGGCCTCTTCGTGCAGGCACTGCCCTCTAGCTAAACCCGCGGCCTTCCCCGCCCCTCACCGCCCGCCCTCCCCCACCGCCCCTCCTCGCCAGGGTCCTTCACAGCTTCTGTGGCTTCGCTGTCACCGCTCCAGCTTCGGCCAGGGCCAGGAGGGGGCCTCCAAGACAGGGAAGGCTGGGGGGGTCCCTGCCCCCCCCCCCCCATGGGGCCCGCACAATCACAGGGCCGGGCGGAGCCGCAGCTGCAAACACTGACACAAAAGACGTGCCTTAAGGAACCCGCCACAGTGCCCAGGTGCCCCCTGGGGCAGCCAGCTTGGCCCCTTGGCCCCAAAGGCTGCATCATCTCTCTCCCTCCCTCCCCCAGCCCCACCCCCACCACCCCAGGGGGCAGGCAGGCAGGCCCCCTACCTTGCAGAACTGTTAACTTATTCAGCTCGCTGGCTTTGCACAGCCTGTCCTGGGCCCAGCCCTGAGCCCCGGGTGGGCGCAGGTGGGCATCACCTGGGGACCCACCACTGTCGGCAGCAGCAGCCCCGGGACCCCTCCCTCAGTAACCCCACCGCTTCCCCCTCCTTGGTATAAGTGCAATTAAAGCCGTGGGTGTCGCATCTTCTCCAGCGCTGGACCCTCCCGTGCCCCACAGCCCCAGAGGGGGGCACTGCCCAGCCTGGACAGGGGGGTAGGGCAGAAGGGGCACCATCTCTGGCTTCCAAAGAGCAGCAGGCTGGGCCGGGCGATAAGCCCAGAGGGGCCTGCTGCAGGCAGCGGGCCCGGAAGTGCCCACGCCTGCCCCGGCCGGGGCTGGGTGCTCCGCTTGCTCGTATCCAAGCCCCTAAGCCCCCTTGCCGCTGGTTTGTAATGGAATCTCCACGCTCCTACTCAACCCCCACCTCCGCTCCTGGAGACCGTGCTTCTCCTCCGTGTGTGGGACCTCTGCCCCTCCCCACCCCCCACATGACTATTGTGCGATTTGTGAGCGGAGTCGGTAACTTGTTGGGTTTTTTTCCAACCATCATGGCCTTATCTGTTCTGGTTTTCTCAGTGTTTTCAACCTGTGAGATAGATGTTTATGGCAAAAAGCGAAAAAAAAAAAAAAACCTGACCTATTGTATAAAAATCACTATTTTGTGTGCTCCGCGTGCTACAGCTTTTGGGAGTGGTTTGCCCACTCCCTCTCCCACTCCTCTGGGCCTCCCTTCTCCTGGCGGTGAAAGTGTCCACGCGTGTGGTAGTCTAGTGTGCCGAGCTGTTTTCTATCTTTTTGTAGTCTTTCTTAAAACACAATAAATTCCACTGTCATATTTGGCTACTGCTGACTTGCCGGGCTTTGGTGGGAGCCTGGGGGCTGGAGGGGGGCCAGCTGGACCCCAAGCTCCTGAGTAGCAGGCAGTGAAGGGAACTGGTGAGGTTCAGAAATAAAACATTTATTATGTGAAGAGGAACAACAGGGCCAGGAGGGGGAGGTGTGACGGCCACTAGGTTCTCCACCTCAGATGGGGGAGACAGAGGGTGGTCAGGGCAGGGGTCTGGGATCCATCTGGCCTCGCTGGGCTGTGTGTGGGGGGCCATGTCCACACCTGTAGCTGAGGAAAGGGGCGAACTCTCAAGGAACGAGGGCCCGCGCCCAGCTTAGGGTGAAGGCGGGCGCTCAAGGCAGGTGGGACAGAGGGCTGTCTTCCCTCTGCCCCTTCCCCACTTAAATAGGCATAAATAAGAAGCGTCCAGACTCTCAGGCCACCAGGGGCTGCCCGGCCCAGCCCCCTTCCCGCAGCCTAACACTAGTGCCGGTCATCGGTTGGTCGGTTGGTTGGTCGGCCGGCCGGCCGGCGGCTACCAGGAAGGCGGCCAGCTCCCAGGCCGCGGAGGTAGTTGGAGTCAGTGTCCAGGGCGGCCGGGCCCTCACAGCACAATCCACGTGTATCGCTCGCTGTCGGCCAGAACTTTCAGTGAGCACCCTGCAGGGGAAGGTGTGGACAAGGCCTTGGAACCTCGAGCCGGCCCAGTCTGCAGGAGAGGCTTCTTTCCCTGACCTGATGGTGGCCCAGAAGGCTCTAGCAAAGCAGGTCCAAGTTATCTCTGCCTCGGGCCTCCAGCCACTCAATGTCTGCTGAATGCTGCCAGGTGCCACATCTGAAATGGCGCCCTGGCCCTGGCCTGGGCTGCCCTCACCTTCACCTCCATGCCGCTGCTCAGCCAATGGGCTCCTTCATTCAGCAACATTTAGCAATTAGCGCCCGCTCCAGGCCCCGCCCAGCCCCAGGACCAGGACCTCAGTCCTAAACTGTTGTCAGGTCAGCGCCCCACCTTTGTGCAGGGCCTCGTTGGTCATCCTGTTGACGTATCGGCCGCTACTCTCGGGCACCAGCCACTTCATGACCATGTCCACACAGCTCTTGCGATATGAGCTCCAGACGCTGCCGCTGAGGAGGAGGGTATGAGCGACTCCCAGCCCTGGGCCCAACCCACCCCTGCCCCTGACCCTGCCTCACCTCGTCTGTCCTTTGACCTCAGTGAGGTCGCCCACGCTGACTGTCACAAAGATGCCCGTGTTGAGGTCCCATGCCACCTTGAGACTGGTGTGGTAGGTCTTTGGTCTACAGGAGGGAAAGCTGGTGAGCACAAGAGAAAGTGGGGGACTACAGGGCCCCTGAGCTTGAACCCAGGCTACCCTAAGGGGCTTTTATCTTTGGAGCAGTAATGGAATAGCCCATCCAAGCTTTGGGGGGTCAAGGGGAGTTTTATCATATGCCACCTCCCCACATCGAGGTATCATGACAGCAGGACCCTGCTGGGCAAGGGTGAGGGCGGGTCCTTGCCCACTCACCGGAGCTGGCCTTCCTCGGTGGGGGATGGGAACGCCAGGAGCAGCAGGCCAATGTTAATGAGGACCTGGTTGGTTTCTGGGCAGACCTGGGGGGTGGGGAGGGTGGACAATGACAGCTACTGAGAGTGCCACCAAGAGCAGGGGAGGCCCTGGGCTGTCCTGCCCAACACCTGGACCCACCTCCAGGATGACAATATCATAGTCGCTAAAGGAACAGAACTGGTGACCCCAAGTGGCGTCATGGCGGATCACCTCGTTGATGACATACTCGAAGTCCAGTGTGAGCTGCTCGACTGTCAGGTACTGGCCCTGTGGACAAGGGCAGGGGGAGAACTGCGCTCACTGCCATCCCAGGAGGTGCCCCAGGAGCTGCCCCTCGGCCTGCCCACCACCCACACCCACCTGGACGGCGGCCTGCTCACGCATGGGCCGCAGGTTGCGACCTCGGAGATCAGTCACCACGAAGGGCAGGGAGATCTTGTCATCCTCGAACTCTGAGGGGGCAGGACATGGGGGTAGGAATGGTGGTGGGAGGCCTAGAGGCTCTCAAGGCCAGCCTCCCACGCTTGGGGCCCTGCCCACCAGAGGGGCTCCCCGCTCACCATCCTCTGGCTCCGTCCCCTCACCGGACCCCAGCACGTAATAGAGCTTGGTGTAGTTGACATATCCAGGCTCCGGAGCGGGCGCCTCTGCTGCAGGGGGGCTGTCCCGGGGCACCGCCTCCCCACCTGGGCCAAGGGGCTCAGAGGGCAGGCGGCAGCGGCTGCCTGAGGGCCCTGGGCAGGGGGGTGGCCGGACTTCCTCCGAGGTCCCACCCTTGGCCTCTTTGGCCCGGCGGAAGATGTCAGCCACAAACTCCTTGGCTTTGGCAATGGCAGGCGAGGGATCGGGGGTCCCAGAGGGCCAGGCTGGGGCTGCTTCAGGGCAGAGGCTGGGGAGAACAGGGGGCAACTCTGGGCTCTGGGGTCCAGGGGGGCTGGGAGGGGCCGGGGGGTAGGTGGTGTGGTCGTATAGGATCTGGCAGAAGCTGCTATCTCCTGGAACATAAAAATAGTGAGGGAGGTAGAAGAAGTCAATAAATGAGTTTAGGTCAGGATGCTCTCCTGAGCTCCCTCATAACCCGGGGGTGGGGGGTGGGGGGGCGTGGATCTTAGAAATCCAAGAGGAGACCAGTCCAGAACAACCAAAATGGAAAAAGGACTTACACACATGCATGTTCATTCAAACCTTCCTCTTAAGCATCTGCTGTGTGCCCCATATTGAGGATACAGGCGTGAACAAGAGAAAATTCCCTGCCCTTGGGAGCTGACATGTATGGATAACAGCAGTCATGCATGGATGTGACAGCTGGACCATAAAAAAAGCTGAACGCTGAAAAACTAAAGATTTTGGTGCTGGAGAAGACTCCTGAGAGTCCCTTGGACTGCAAGATCAAACCAGTCCATCCTAAAGGAAATCAGTCCTGAATATTCATTGGAAGGATTAATGCTGAAGCTGAAACTTCAATACTGTGGCCACCTGATTTGAAGAACTGATTCATTAGAAAAGACCCTGAAGCTGGCAAAGATTGAAGGCAGAAAAAGAAGGGAATGACAGAGGATGAGATGGTTGGATGGCATCACCGACTCGATGGACATGAGTTTGAGCAAACTCTGGGAGTTGCTGGACAGGGAAGCCTGGCATGCTGCAGTCCATGGGGTCACAAAGAGTTGGACACGACTGAGTGGCTGAACTGAACTGGGGAGCTGGGAGTCTATGATGATGACAGAAGAAAAAAGCTACATAAGGGCTTCCCTGGTAGCTCAGTGGTAAAGAATCCACCTGCCAATGTAGGAGACATGGGTTCGATCCCTGATCTGGGACGATCTCACATGCCCAGGAGCAACTAAGCCTACGCGCCACAACTGAACCTGGGCTCTTGAGCCACAATTACTGAAGCCCACACGAGAGGCTCTGCTCTACAAGAGAAGCCACCCCAGTGAGAAGCCCATGCACCACAACGAGAGAGCAGTCCCAGCTCTCCACACCTAGAGAAAAGCCTGCACAGCAGTGAAGGGCTTTATTTGACCCCACATGGTCAAATAAATAAGCCACAGAAGTTTGACAGTTTACCACACTGTCTTCTGTCCTTTTCAACTCGAGACAGACCCACACAGGCACAGCCTGGCCAGATCCCAGGCCTCTCTGTGACTCCACCTGACTGGGGGCCAGATCTCCCTATGGAGAATCTGTGTGGAGAAGCCAAGCATCCACCAAGCAGCACCACCGCCGGGCCCTGGGCTCTGCCTGCCCTGCTCCACTGGGCCCCTATAAGCAGCCCTTGTAAAGGGGAGCTCCCCTCTCAGTTCAGAGACTCGGGGCCAAGGCTCAGAGAAACTTGGCCAAGGTCACACGGAGAGATAATACAAGTATGCCAACAAACTCCTGTCTGCCAGGGCGGCGGCATGTCTTCCGGAGAGGAGGGAGATGAGAGGAAAATGTTCACATCAAAACTCCCCCTCTGTGTAGATACCCTCCTAGGGTGAGAGGAGTGTCAGACACCGCTGACAATGCCCCTCACCTGGGCCGTGTGTGCACGGCTGCATCCTGTCCCATGCGGTCCTTCCTAATGGGGTGGGGGGCAGCCGCCCCGTCCAGGCCTAGCTTGTTGGGGGATCATAGTTTGGCGAGAAAGCAGAGCCTTGCCCACTCTGGTACAGGTGGCCAGGGCAGCGGCGGGAGGCCCCTGGAAGAGCTTAAGGACAAGGCACACCGGCCCTTGCTGGTCTGAGGGCTCCGTTATATATACATACATAACACATACATGGCTTCCCCAGTGACTCAGAGGTAAAGAACCCACCTGCCAATGCAGGAGACCCGGGTTCAGTCCCTGGGTTGGGGATCACCTAGAGGAGGAAATGGCAACCCACTCCAGTACTCTTGCCTGGAGAATCCCCACAGACAGAGGAGCCTGGCGGGCTGCAGTCCATGGGGTCCCAGTTGTACATGACTGAAACGACTGAGCACACACATGAGCACATACATAGAATCCGCTTCTCATGTCCACTCCCCTGCCTCCCCAGGGGCAGTCACTTTAAATGCAGGTAGTTGGTATCTTTTTTTTTGGCCATGATACTCAGTCTGCAGGATCTTAGGTCCTCCCCAGCCAGGGACTGAACCTGGGCCCTCGCAGTGAAAATGTGGCCTCCTAACCACTGGACCACTGGGGAAGTCCCAGTGGTCATCTTTATTGGACTGGGTTCTGACATAATTGGAACACATTCTAAACTCATATATAAATGGCATCAGTAGCAGGTTACAGATCTTCTTGTGTTTCTTTTGCACGTGAACATGTCTTTAAGGCACACTCTCCACAGACAGGCATGCTGGGGCACTCCCTGCTGATCCGGGAGAGGTAACCACCCGGTCCTACCTTCCCAAATGCCAGGCAGGCCCCAGCTGCCACCACTAAAGCCTCGGACATGCTTAGGCGCAGGGCTGCTGCTGGGCCACAGGGACCCTCTATTGCCATAAGGCCCTGGGACAGCAGGAGTGCCAGTGGCCCCCCTGCCCCATGTCAGCAACAGTCAAATCCGTAAGGTGGTCCTCTGCGCACTAACCACTCCCTTAAGTTTTTAATCGACCTTCCTCTTTCTGACTAGAAGGACGCACTGCACTGTCCAGCATGGTAGACAGTGGCTGACCACATGTGACTATTTGAACTCGACATCACTAAAATTAAATTTAACAACTCAGTTCCTTGGTCACATGACCCACTGTCAAGTGGCTACTGGTGGCAGCTGTAGCAGATACCCCAGCTGTGGACCCTCTTAGCCCCAAGGAAAGTTCCAGTAGGCAGTGCTGGGGCGGGGGCGAGGGGGCAGGGTGGCTGGGTTGGGAGCCCACATTGCCACTTCCTGAACCAGGGACTTCACCTCTCCGGGGTCTCCATCACCTCATCTGTGATGCGGGGTAGTGATGGCGCCGACCTCAAGGGGCTGCTTGGCCAAGTCACTGGGTCACAGGGCCCCGAGGCCAGGAGCGCGTTCGCAGGGCCTGTCGGCAGACCCAGGAACCCACCTGCCGAGTGCACCGAGACGGCGCAGGCCACCAGAGAGTAGCTGGTGTTGAGCAGCACCACCTGGTCCTTCTTGAGCTGGAAGGCGGGCTGGAAAGTGGGGAAGGGGTAGACCACCTGGTACTTGGTGTGCAGCATGAAGCCATGCCGCAGGCACTGCGCGCTCGGGTCACCTGCAGCGACACAGGCCACGCGGGCTCAGCTGCGGCCGCGGGGCAGGGAAGCAGGCCGCCCGGCGCCCCAGGCCCCAGCCCCTCACCTGGGTGGGCGCGGCTGGCGTCCCGGCAGGCGGCACAGCGGCCCGGCGGCGGCACGGCCACGGTGCTGATGTAGATGTCCCGGTGGTTCTCGTCGCTCATCACCATCATGTTCATGAGCATGCCGTTGGCTGAGCGGGTGCTGGGGGCCGGTGGAGCCTCAGAGCCTGGCCTGGGCGCCCGCCCCCACCCCCTCCCCACCACCCTATCCCCAAGTCTCACTTGAAGCCGAAGACAATGACTTTGGAGGCGTCACTGGGCCACTCGCACACAGTCAGGTACAGGTCACTGTAGATCTCCTCGTCCTGGAAGAGCCGCACCTGGCGGACCTGAGCAGCAGGTTCTCATGGGGGTGGGGTCTGAGTGGGCCGGGGCCAACCCGAGGCAGCAGCTGCCGGCAGTCTTGGGCCACGGAGCCCCAAGCGGCCTTCACCCCACACCCCGCTCTGCCACCCTGAGAACACGCTGAGGAGGCTCATAAGAATTTCCCCTCACATGTGGGGGACACAGGGAGGCCAGGCCTAGGATAGGATGCAGCCAGACCCATAGGCTCCAAGCCTGACCCACCCTGAGACCGGATGACCTCTCTGAACTCATGTGGAAACTGGGGTAACAGCACTCACCTCCCGGGGTGGGACATTTGAGGAGTCAAGGTCAGGGCGAAACCAGGCATGGCAGCCTGCCTAACAGACCTAATGGATCCCTCCTGCCCTAAGCCATCAGACCATAGGAAATCCTGCCATTCCCACTTTCGGCTCTGAAGATGGCCATTTCCTACAGTTCGACCTAACACTTGGGAGTCCTGACAATGGCCCCGCGAGTACACTATCTCCAATCTGTGGCCATGGAACCTGAGGCTCAGAGTGGGGTCATGTGGTCAGAAGGGAGGTGCCCAGCGCCCAGCCTGGCCCTACCAGCTTGAGCTTGCTGTGCACGTTGAACTCCCACCAGTACAGGTGGTAGATGTAGAAAGAGAAGTCGTCGTCCCCACTGCTGCTCGTGTAGGAGAGAACATAACGGCCGCACTTGGAAAAGCCCAGGAAGATGTGTCTGTGGGGATGGCAGGGAGGGGCCAACGGCCAGGTCAGGGCCGGCCAGCCGCCCCACCCCGCCAACCCCTGCCTGGCCCCCACCTCACCCTGCGTAGAGGAAGTCTTCATCCACAATGTTCTTGAGAGAGACGCAGACCCTGGGTGGCAGCTTCCGGAAGAGGCGAGGAGAGAGCTGCCCACTGATCTGGGGAAGGGTCAGCCAGAGCTCTTGAGACACCACATGGCAGAAGCAGCCTGCAGCACCCCCAGCCCCCTCACCCAAGGCAGAGCAACACCTCTGGGGTCCAGCCCAGCCACATAGGCCTACTTCCTACCAACCATAACGGTCCAGGGTGGCCCAAGCTCTGGAAGGTGTGAATGGCTTGAGCCTGTCTCTCCACCAGGGCCCCATGCCACCCTCCCAACTCCACAGCCTAAGGGTTCCTCTTGCCTGCGGTATCCCTGGTGGCTCAGATGGTAAAGAACCTGCCTGTAAACGCAGGAGATGTAAGAGACATGGTTCGATCTCTGGGTCAGGAAGATCCCCTGGAGAAGGGAATGGCCACCCATTCCAGTATTCTTGCCTGGAGAATTCCATGGACAGAGGAGCCTGGCAGGCTACAGTCCATGGACACGACTGAGTGACTGACATTTTCACACATTCCTCTTGCGTAAGCCCCCAGGCTGTGAGAACTATCACTGGCATTGCCTCCCCCAGTCACCCCTGGCCCACACTGGCCACCTAGCTGTCTTCCTGAAGGCTACCTGAAGGCACAGTGAGCTCTGGACATCGAGGACCACCAAGGAGGCTGAGATGGGGGCTTGACCAACTCCACTCACCTGTTCCCAACCCACCAGCCTATACACGGGGCGCTTAGGTCCCTGGGGGCCTGTCTGTTGAGGCAGACAGAAGGGTAAACCTGACCAGTGACGGTCCAACTCCTGCCCGACCCCCCCTTCTCAATTAACAGCCACCTTCCAACTGACTCCCTCATCCCAAAACTTCAAGGAAGGTTTGGGCGGGAGACAGGCCCAAGTTGAGCACTAAGGAATCAGAGCACCTCGGATCCTGTTACCCAGTCTAATGGGGGAGATGCAGCCCAGCCCTCGAGGAGATCCCAGAGTGGAATATCCCTGTCAGTGAGGCCCAGGCTGACCGGGAGACACAGTTCCCGTTCACCGAGCTTCCAAGCTAAGGGCGGAGCCACAGCCCAACCCAGGGAGCAATCAGGCTGAGGGTGGGGACTGTCCCGGCTCCAGGAGCTCTAGTCAAAAGGAGAAGACACAGCCCTGCCCTCACAGAGTTCCCAGCCTGATGGAGAAGACGGCACAACTCCTGACCCACGGAGACACAGACCTGCCCCAGTTGCTGCTGACCTGACAGTAGATTTACACGCTTGCCCTCCCAGAGCTGGCAACCCGATGGAGAAAAAGATCCCAGCACGCTGAGAGTTTGGTCTCATGAGGAGACAGAGCCTTCCTCAGGTAGCTGAAGATCAGGCCCTCTCCAGGGAGCTCCCTCCCATTCAATGGGGGAGGCAGTTACAGGAACTCCCAGCTCTCCTGTGGTCAGAGCTGGACAGAGAGAGGAACCCCAGGCGGAGGAATCCCAAAGCCGGTAGCAGAGACTGTGCCAAGGGGGCGGTAAGGCTCCAAAACGGAGGGGCCGTGGGAGCAGGGTTTTGAAAAACGAGTCTGACCCTGCGTCGCCCCCTTCCTCCTCACTCCTCCAGCGGCCTCTAAGGCCCCCTTCATCCAAGCTCGTCCTCGGGACCCCGCCCCCAGCCCGTCCATCCAAGCCCCCTCCCAGGGACCCCGCCCCCAACTCCCTCCATCCAAACTCCCGCCGCAGCCCCCCCATCTAAGCTCTCTCCCCGGGGCCCCGCCCAACCCCCTTCCTCCAAGCCCCCTCCCCCGGGGCTCCGCCCCCAACCCCTCACCCCGCGAACGCCCTCCCTCCCCGCCGCCTCCCTCGTCCCTCCTCCCTTCCCTCCGACGCGCTCCTCCGAGACTCCAGGCCTCACCTTGACCCGCTCCAGCTGCTTGAGGACGTGCTCCCGCCGCCGCCCCGCTGCCCGCTTTCCCCCGGCGCCCCCGGGGCCGCCGCCGCCGCTCCCGGCCCCGCTGTTCCGCTCCGATTTCGAGCTGGGCGCCATTTTCACCCCCTCCCTCCACTTCCGGAGCAACCGGCCTCTTCGCCCCACCCCCGCCGCCTCTTCATTGGCCGTTGCTCGACACTGCGGCCCGCGGGTTGGGTGAACGCCCGCACTCTGGGCTTTTTCCCGCTACTCCTGTCCATCACTGCCACCTCGACCCTTGATTGGTAGAGACGGTACAGTCCCGCCGGCCCGTCGCCGTATTCCCGCCTTCCCGCAAGGACGCACCCGTCAGAGGCCCCATTTGCGCCCCTCGCTGATATGACTTTGACCCAATAGGTAGAGGACCCTATCCGTCTCCAGGGCGTCACGCCCCCTTGTGGCTGGTGGGTTTCCATGGAGATCCAGGCGGTCCTGGCCTGTGGGCGGGGCGATGGGCGCCTGTGGTCCAGAAGGGTCATAATCCCCAGCCCAAGGATATCCGCGCCCAGTCCGGGTGCAGCGGGGCCTGGCAAACATCCTAGGGCTACCGGCCGTGCTGAGGAAAGGGATTTACAAAATAAAAGGATGAAATTGATTAAAACATCTTTCAGGACTTCCCTGACGGTCCAGTGGTTTCAGGACTTCCTCATGGCTTCAACTGCAGTAGGTGTGGGTTCCATCCCTGATCCAGGGACTAAGATCCCACGGTGCAGAGGGGCATGAGAAAAAAAAAAAAATTCAGATGGACTGGCGGGCGGCCTGACCAGATCATGATGATGATAATAACAACAACATTAATTACTTATATAGTACTTTACACTTAGCAGAAACAGTTCTGCACTTAGAATCCTATGTAGTAGATCGCTGTTAGGCCAATTTTATAGATAATAGTAATAGCAGTTGTTTAATGTCAGATATGAGTATCATCTTCCTGTGCTTTAGCTTATTTAACTTTCAAAGCCGTTTTGGAGATGGATCGTTTTATTATCTTCATTTTAAACGTGGTGAAACTGAGGCTTACAGTGTACTGCTCCTGAACCCCTGGCACATATACACCTCAGATGCCTGAATGTTATGACCATAATTAGAGAAGAATAGAATGGATCTGGCTTTCATATTCTTCCAACCTCTGTCTTCACTTATTCAATAAATACTTACTGAGCACCTACTATGCTCAATGAATATGACAGGGCTTATTTATTTACGTGGCTGTATCAGGTCTTAGTTGCATCATGGGAGATCTTTTGTTGGTTGCAGCACACAGTCTAGTTGTGGTGCATAGATTCCAGAGTGCACAGGCTCAGTAGTTGCAGCTGGTGAGCTTAGATGCCTCATGGCATGTGGGATCTTAGTTCCCCCACCAGAGATCAAACCAGTGTCCCCTGCTTTGCAAGACAGATTCTTAACCTCTGGACCACCAGGGAAGTCCCTAGTGATTCACTTTTAGAAAAAAAGAATGGAAAGGGAAAATGTAGTCTGGCAGTGAAGAAACTTTCCAGATAACACCTCAGTCAAGTGGTCAAGTTTATCATCATAGTGATAAGTTGTGTGCATGTCATGGGCACTTGATGTGACGTGAGGACCCTTGCACTTGTCTGGTATCCTCCAAAACCTATAACCTCCATCTAATGAGAAAACATCAGGTGATTGTCCCAAAGGGAGGGACAGGACCTTCTACAAAAGTCCTAACCGGTATACTTCAAAAGTGTCAAGGTCATGAGAAAGCATGACCAAGGAACTGGCACAGTTTAAAGGAGTCTAAGAAGATGATGTGATATCCAAATGAAGTGTTAGCTGTGATCCTGAACCACAAAAGGACATCATAGTAAAACCTGGGGAAACTGACATTATGTCTGTAGTTTAGTAAATAGTGTTATACCAACATTAGTTAATCTCTTAGTTGTGACAAATATGCCTGGTTAGGCAGTGTATTAAAATTTGGGGCAGTTGGGTGGAGGGTAGACAAGAATTCTTTGTACCAACCACCTTTGCAGATTATAGTCTGGTCAAGCTGCTATAGAAAAAATACTATAGACTGGGTGGGTTTGCAACAAACATTTATTTCTCACAGTCCTGAAGGCTGAGAAATCGAAGATCTAGGTTCTGGCAGATCTGGTATTTGGTGAGGGCCCACTTTCCTTATTGTGGACAGCATCTCCTTGCTGTACCCTCACACGGCAGAGAGAGAGACATAGAGATAGAAACAGAGATGAGGAAGAAAGAGGCAGAGATCTTGAACGTTCCCTTCTAAGGGCACTATGCGCTGTGCGGTACCAAGTCGCCTCACTTGTGTGTGACTCTTTGCTCCCTATGGACTCTAGTCCGCCAGGCCCCTCTGTCCATGGGATTCTCCAGGCAAGAATGCTGGAGGTGATTGCCATACCCTCCTCCAGAGGATTTTCCTGAACCAGGGATCAAACTCACATCTCTTACATCTCCTGTGTTGTCAAGCAGGTTCTTTTACCTATAAGGGCACTAATCCCATTCCACCTGCCTGACCTAATTATTTCCCAAAGACCCCCATCTCCTAATACCATCAAACTGGGGTTTAGGGCTTCAACCTTTGAATTTCAGGGGGACCCAAGCACAGCCTGTAGGACAAGTCATCTGTAAATCAAAAAGTATTCCAAAATAAAAAGTTTTTAAAGAGTTGGGGGGCAGGTCATTATGGTTGCTGTATAGAGGATAGTTTAGGGGATTAAGAGCAAGAATGGCCTCAGAGAGGCTAGAGAGGGAGGTGATGGTGCCTTGAATTCAGATAATAGCAATAGAAAGAGAAAAATGATCATATGCAAAGGTGATGGGTGATGCTCATGGATTGGGTATTGGGATGGAGGCGAGAAGGGAAGACAGTGACCTTCTTCAGCAGGATGAAGGAAACCAGACAGGAGTCCCCCTCATCCCCTTTCCAGAGCCCCACCTACCCCAGTGGAAGAGATCTTGTATCAGTTATCCATTGTTGTATAATAAACAACACCAAACCCAGTGGTGTAAAATTACAATAATTGTTTAATCATTTTTTAATATACTTATGTATTTATTTGACTGGGTCGGGTCTTAGTTGTGGCACACAGGCTCTTCATCGCTACATCATGCAGGATCTTTCGTTGTAGCACATGGACTCTCTGGTTGTGGCATGTGAGCTCCAGAGCAGGTGGACTTCAGTAGTTGTGGCACGCAGCCTTAGTTGCTCCACAGCATGTGGGATCTTAGTTCCCTAACCAGGCATTGAACTCTCGTCCCTTGCATTGCAAGGTGGATTCATATATACATATACATATCTCTGTTGGTGTGCAGGTTTTTCCCTAGTTGTGGCAAATGGGAGCTACTCTCTAGGTGCAGTGCACGGGCTTCTCATCACGGTGGCTTTTCTTGTTGTTGAGCACAGGCTCTAAGGTGAAAGGGCTTCAGTAGTTGAGGCATGAGAGCTTGGGAGTTTCAGTTCTTGGGATCTAGAGCACTGACTCAATAGCTGTGGTGCACAAGCTTGGTTGCTCCAAGTCCCATGGGATCCTCCCAGGCCAGGGATGGAACCCGTGTCTTCTGCATTACATGGCAGATTCTTAACTACTAGACCACCAGGGAAGTCCTAGTCATTTTGTATTCAGTTCAGTTCAGTCGCTCAGTCTTGTCTGACTCTTTGCGACCCCATGAATTGCAGCACGCCAGGCCTCCCTGTCCATCACCAACTCCCGGAGTTTACTCAAACTCATGCCCATCGAGTCAGCGATGCCATCCAGCCATCTCATCCTCTGTCGTTCCCTTCTCCTCCTGCCCTCAATCTTTCCCAGCATCAGGGTCTTTTCCAATGAGTCAGCTCTTCTCATGAGGTGGCCAAAGTACTGGAGTTTCAGCTTCAGCATCAGTCCTTCCAATGAACACCCAGGACTGATCTTCTTTAAGATGGACTGGTTGGATCTCCTTGCAGTCCAAGGGACTCTCAAGAGTCTTCTCCAACACCACAGTTCAAAAGCATCAATTTTTCGGCGCTCACCTTTCTTCACAGTCCAACTCTCATATCCATACATGACCACTGGAAAAACCATAGCCTTGACGAGACGGACCTTTGTTGGCCAAGTAATGTCTCTGCTCTTTAATGTGCTATCTAGGTTGGTCATAACTTTCCTCCCAAGGAGTAAGTGTCTTTTAATTTTCATGGTTACAGTCACCATCTGTAGTGATTTTGGAGCCCAAAAAAATAAAGTCTGACACTGCTTCCACTGTCTCCCCATCTATTTCCCATGAGGTGATGGGACCAGATGCCATGATCTTAGTTTTCTGAATATTAAGCTTAAGCCAACTTTTTCACTCTCCTCTTTCACTTTCACCAAGAGGCTTTTTAGTTCTTCACTCTCTGCCATAAGGGTGGTGTCATCTGCATAGCTGAGGTTATTGATGTTTCTCCCAGCAATCTTGATTCCAGCTTGTGCTTCTTCCAGCCCAGCATTTCTTATGATGTACTCTGCATAAAAGTTAAATAAGCAGGGTGACAATATACAGCCTTGACGTACTCCTTTTCCTATTTGGAACCAGTCTGTTGTTCCATGTCCAGTTCTAACTGTTGCTTCCTGACCTGCATACAGGTTTCTCAAGAGGCAGGTCAGGTGGTCTGGTATTCCCATCTCTTTCAGAATTTTCCACAGTTTATTGTGATCCGCACAGTCGAAGGCTTTGGTGTAGTCAATAAAGCAGAAATAGATTTTGTATTACTCTCTTACAATCCTAAGAGTTGGCTGGATTCAGCTGGGCAGTTCTCACTTGAATTCTTTCGTGCATTCTATTCAGATGATGTGCTGAGGTTGGAGTCAACTTAGCACATACATGTGGACTTAGCACACATATATGCCTTGTATAAGAATAAAAATATTGTCAATATTATTGACGATCCCATTGTCTTTATTCCCTGTCAAGGTAACAACATCCTAGAATTTTGTCCTACCATTCTCATTATGTTTATATCCCTAAAGAACACAGTGTTTATTTTGCCTGCTTTGTACTTTTATACAAATGAATTCATAATGGTGGGACTCTCTTATGATTTGCTTTTTTCACTCAACAGCATGCTCCTGTGATTCACCCATATTGTGTGTAGTTGGGGGTGTGTTTGTTCTCACTGTGCTAAGTTGCTTCAGTCCTGTCCGATTCTTTGTGATGCCACAGACTATAGCCCACCAGGCTTCTCTGTCTATGGGAGTCTCCAGGCTGGAGTGGGTTGCCGTTTCCTTCTCCAGAGGATCTTCCCGACCCAGGGATCGAACCTGTGTCTCTTATGTCTCCTGCGCTGGCAGGCAGGTTCTTCGCCATTAGCACCAGCCACTTTGGAAATCCTTATTTTCACTACCATATAGTGAATGCACCATAATTCTCTATTGTCCTGTCAGTAGAAAGTGCAGCTGTTTCCAGTTTGAGGAAACATGGTCAATGATCAATGCTTGATCATGAAAGCATGATCAGTGCTTCTCTGAGCCCTCTTTTACATACCTCCCAGAGAACCTGTGCAAGAGTTTATCTGAGGTCATACGTTGGAGTGGAATTGCTGGTATGTGTCAAGTTGTTTTTGCAAAGTCGTTGTGTCCATCTACACCGTAACAACAATGTGTGAGCATTCCAGTTGCTCCACATCCTGAGCAACACTTGACATTGTCTGACTGCTTCACGTGTGTCCCTTACCAGGTAAGAAACACAGCAGTCTGGTGTCATTCATCCCTGCTGGGAGCACCCCAGTCAAGAAAGGTATCCATATTCTAGTTAAAAAAAAAAAGATGTGGCCTCCCTGGGAAGCCTCCTGCCCAAAGCTTGGTGTCCTCTCTCTGTTTCCTTCTTCCAACGTGGCAATGTTACAGCTTCCATAGACTTGTGGTTGACACACGCTTAAGGTATGTAGATTCTACTGTCTATGTAGACTCACAGAAAGATGTGGTAGGTTCTGAGCAGGGGTCCATCTGTTGGGGCAGAGACAAGCATGGGATCGAAAGGATACAAGATGCCCTTAAGAAGCCACTGTTGGGAATTCCCTGGTGGTCCAGTGGTTAAGAACCACCTTCTAATACAGGGGACTCGGGTTCAACTCCTGATCAGGGAACTAAGATTCCACATGCCACTGAGCAGCTAAGCCCACATGCTACAACTACTGAGTGTGCTCACTCTAGAGCCCGTGACGCACAGCTAGAGAAGCCCCCTCACACTGCAACCAGAGAAAGCCTGTGTGCCACAATGAAGACCCAGCCCAGCCTCCCGCCTTAAAAGAATTCACTATAATTTACTGTGACCAAGCCTGTATATGAACTAATACAGTTTATTTTTAATAAATAAGAACAATTGATATGCATATTGTATACAGTTCAGTCACTCAATCATGTCCGACTCTTCGCAATACCATGGACCACAGCATGCCAGGCCTACCTGTCCATCACCAACTCCCGGAGTTTACTCAAACTCATCTCCATTGAGTCAGTGATGCCATCCAACCATCCCATCCTCTGTCGTTCCCTTCTCCTCCTGCCCTCAATCTTTCCCAGCATCAGGGTCTTTTCCAATGAGTCAGCTCTTCGAATGAGGTGGCCAAAGTATTGGAGTTTCAGCTTCAACATCAGTCTTTCCAATGAACACTCAGGACTGATTTCCTTTAGGATGGACCGGTTGGATCTCCTTGCAGTCCAAGGAACTCTCAAGAGTCTTCTCCAACACCAGAGTTCAAAAGCATCAATTCTTCGGTGCTCAGCTTTCTTTATAGTCCAACTCTCACATCCATATGTGACCATCAGAAAAACCATAGCATTGACGAGACGGACCTTTGTTGGCAAAGTAATGTCTCTGCTTTTTAATATGCTGTCTAGGTTGGTCATAACTTTCCTGCCAAGGAGTAAGCGTCTTTTAATTTCACAGCTGTAATCACCATCTGCAGTGAGTTTGGAGCCCAAAAAAATAAAGTCAGCCACTCTTTCCGCTGTTTCCCCATCTATTTGCCATGAAGTGATGACCAGATGCCATGATCTTAGTTTTCTGAATGTTGAGCTTTAAGCCAACTTATTCACTCTCCTCTTTCACTTTCATCAAGAGGCTCTTTACTTTTTCTTCACTTTCTGCCATAAGGGTGGTGTTATCTGCATATCTGAGTTTATTGATATTTCTCCCAGCAATCTTGATTCCAGCTTGTGCTTCATCTGGCCCAGCATTTCTCATGATGTACTCTGCATAAAAGTTAAATAAGCAGGGTGACAATATACAGCCTTGACGTACTCCTTTTCCTATTTGGAACCAGTCTGTTGTTCCACGTCCAGTTCTGACTGTTGCTTCCTGACCTGCATACAGATTTCTCAGAAGGCAGGTCAGGTGGTCTGGTATTCCCATCTCTTTCAGAATTTTCCACAGTGTATTGTGATCCACACAGTCGAAGGCTTTGGCATAGTCAATAAAGCAGAAATAGATGTTTTTCTGGAACTCTCTTGCTTTTTCGATGATCCAGCAGATGTTAGCAATTTGATCTTTGGTTCCCCTGCCTTTTCTAAAACCAGCTTGAACATCTGGAAGTTCATGGTTCACGTATTATTGAAGCCTGGCTTGGAGAATTTTGAGCATTCCTTTGCTAGTGTGTGAGATGAGTGCAATTGTGCAGTAGTTTGAGCATTCTTTGGCATTGCCTTTCTTAGGGATTGCAATGAAAACTGACCTTTTCCAGTCCTGTGGCCACTGCTGAGTTTTCCAAATTTGCTGGCATATTGAGTGCAGCACTTTCAGAGCATCATCTTTTAGGATTTGAAATAGCTCAACTGGAATTCCATCACCTCCACTAGCTTTGTTCATAGTGATGCTTCCTAAGGCCTGCTTCTGTTAGGTCCATATGATTTCTGTCCCGTCTTTGCATGAAATATTCCCTTGGTATCTCTAATTTTCTTGAAGAGATCTCTAGTCTTTTCCATTCTATTGTTTTCCTCTATTTCTTTGCACTGATCACTGAGGAAGGCTTTCTTATCTCTCCTTGCTATTCTTTGGAACTCTGCATTCAAATGTGTATATCTTTCCTTTTCTCCTTTGCCTTTAGGTTCTCTTCTTTCTAAGCTATTTGTAAGGCATCCTCAGACAACCATTTTGCCTTTTTGCATTTCTTTTTCTTGGGGATGGTCTTGATCCCTGTCTCCTGTACAATGTCACAAACCTCCTTCTAGTTCTTCATGCACTCTCTCAGATCTAATCCCTTGAATCTATTTGTCACTTCCACTGTATAATTGTAAGGGATTTGATTTAGGTCACACCCGAATGGTCTAGTGGTTTTCCCTACTTTCTTCAATTTAAGTCTGAATTTGGCAATAAGGAGTTCATGATCTGAGTCACAGTCAGCTCCTGGTCTTGTTTTTGCTGACTGTATAGAGCTTCTCCATCTTTGACTACAAAGATAATCAATCTGATTTCTGTATTGACCATCTAGTGATGTCCATGTGTAGAGTCTTGTGTTGTTGGAAGGGGGTATTTGCTATGACCAGTGTGTTCTCTTGGCAAAACTCTGTTAGCCTTTGCCCTGCTTCATTTTGTACTCCAAGGCCAAATTTGTTTGTAACTCCAGG